>NW_028277176.1:10121388-10449166 GCF_051122295.1 Plectrocnemia conspersa
CATGCAAGGTGCCGCATTTATAAAAAAAAATAACCTTGACACTAGTTAAAAATAACAGTATTTAAATATTATATTTTAATTAAGGTATTTATACAAAAATGTACGGTTTGGTAACACGTTCCAGTTTTGAAACATTTCAGTGCATCTTTAATATTTTATTTAAATACTAACAACTTTTAGAAAGATGTGCTATATGCTTTATACTTGCTTTAAAATTGTAATATTAAAATAACGTCTTGATGTAGTAAACGTATTACTTTCCAGTAGATAATGATTATTAATTAAAAACATTCTACGCTAGTTACATATATATGTTCAGCAAAATGGATAATGTATTAAAAAGCGTTTCACTAGTCAGTTTTTTACATGCTATTTAATCAAGTGCTTATAAACAATGATAATACGCAGAAATTATTATTATATTATACAACAAATCAGTTAATGTGATATCTCAGAGCCCAAAAAAAAAGAATTTGGTTTCAATTCGTGTTCCTTGGTTGTCTCCGTTTTGACATTCCAGCGGCGAGGTTGTCATTGTTTTTTTACGATCGGCCATATAGCCCAGTGGCTGAATTTCTTCTACATACGACTGTACGTGACTTGAGCTGTCAAAATTAGTGCCAAAAAGTACTTCCTCCATCACGTTCAGGACAGCACAGAATTCCTATTGCGTCACTGAGCCGTGTGTGTCATTCACCTGGTTTAATTCACAAACGAAATGGTGCTAATCGACACGAATTTTCTCCGAAGCGGCATTGACAATGAAGCAGTGTGTGATATGGATAACCTTGAAGATTATACATATGGTTCAAATTCAGGTTTCATATCGTATGTATATGATTTGTATTGATCCATTGCATACATTTATAAAATGTAACGCTGAAAAACTAATATTTTTCTATGAATATATGATTGAAATATATATATATTTTTACACTCAAATATAGAACTCATATAAGCTATATTTAGCTTTTAATAGACTAGGTTTCCAATTCACCGTGATGTTTATCTAAAACATTAGTAAAAACTATGAGAACCCAAGATATGATTTTTATAACAAATTTAGTGTCAATTATATTTAGTGACTAATACCTGAAAGATCTGCGTTCGAATCCTATATGAACATTTGTGTTTTGCAATCTCTATTTTATCTAATTATTTTGTTATTATAATTCCAATCGACTATCACAGATAAGGTTTATCTACATTTTTAAAAACTCACGGATGTACATTGAAATGATTAATTAAAATCGAACTAGGTATTATATTAGGTATTAAATCTGATAATGAAATCATTTAGCTCATAGAGAATATCATATATCTATATATATATATAATAAAATAATTTATAACTCATTGGTGTTTTTATTTTTTTAAGAAATATGAATTCTCATTTTTACTTCAAGATTATCTCCTAAATAAAAAATATGATATATCTAATACGATACATATTTAATTGGAAAAAAAATCAATTAAATATGTAACTAGTTTACATATTTTATTGGAAAAAATGTCGTTGCTACTTTACATTTTGCATATTTTGAACAAGATAAAGATGGATTATTCAAAAAACGAGATCAAGTTCGACAAATTTTATGACGTAACTCTTTGGAAAACCCCCGTACATTTTTGCAATCTGCCGATTATCAAGGAGAGCAGGCTCTTTTTTCTGATTATTTATGTAGTTATTGAAAGTAGAGTAGTTGAGAAATCCGTGAAAATTTTTTTGATATTTAAAAATTTCCAAACTCTATTATATATTGCATATTTTAAGCATCTGGCACGGATCCACCCTTTCTTGTACAGCGGTATAATAAATATATCAATTTTAAAACATTTAAATATATTTGTACAAATTTAATTTTATTTAAAATAAATCTATACTATTACTAAAATACTATTTTTTCTCAAGTAATTCTCGAAAAATAATTTTCGAGAAAAAACATTAACTGTAATTTGCTAATTTTTTTCGTTATACATATACTTATTAATTCATAATTTATTCAAAGAAATATATTTTATTTTACTTAATTTAACTACCACTAAATTTAAAAACGGTCTTATTATCGTAGTTGTTTACCGTTTAACAACTACGAATTGAACAACTGACCATTCGTGTTCAACAAATTGGTATAAATTTAACCTTTTCTATATACATATAAACTTATATATCATTGTCTTAACTTTATATTTGAATACTTTACATTGTAAAGTATTTAAATATAAAGTTAAAGAAATATTTTTGTACTTCTTGTGAAATTTTCAGGAAGTACAAAAATACCGTATGATTTATTTTAGTTTAAAAAAATAAAATATGATCTAGTTCTTTTCACATGTAAATTTTTTTATAAGAAATATAACGGCAATTTTTTTTTATGATTATTTAATGTTATTTTTCAATATGAGTTATTCTTTATTTATATTTTCCTTCTTACATTTTTACAAACTTTCATATTATCTAACAACACAAGCAACGCGTCCTCGTTTTATTGTGCGTGCATAAAGATATAATAATTACAAAATCCGCCCCCATATTTTAACACTAGGCGCCAAGCGAACGCCTTCAGGGTGACTAATTATCCAAAATTTCGTCATAGTCATAGATGAGATATTAGAAAAAAAAGTCCGTGAGGATCAATCAAAATCGTGATATATGACCGATTTCAATATCATGATGAGCTCAGGCGAAAGATATGCGACCTGATTCTATCGTCACCTTGCTGAGACTTCTAGCGTGGTGCTAGTTGTTTATGCATACAAGATATTATACAAAAAAAAAAATATTAAATAACTTTTATAGTCACAGAAGTATCCATGAAGATCACTTTAATAAGTATTATTCCAGATGTTATTAAAATTCTAAAGGCATACTTTTATAATCACGTACTAAGCTACTACATCTACGTTATCGCGTTTAAATTGAGCAGGTCTTGAATATGTTCATAACGACGGTGATTTTGTTGATTTACATATCAAACGATGAAAGTGAAGATGTCGAAGCAAAAAATGTATGAATGGACCGCTTTCGAGCGGACCATATAGAATAAATTATATGTAAAAGGCACGCGTTTTCGAGTTATGTAAAACCAATTTGATTCATAAAGCTGTAAAAATAAGCAACATACGCTTCCGAATTAAATCATATAAAATTTTTAAAAAAATTTTTACTTGTATTAAAAGTTCTTTGAAGTATTTGTATATAATTTCAAATATATTTAAATAAATATTTATTATTAAAATGCCTTAACCTTTGACTCGTTTGATTAGTTTATTAATAAAAAAACTACTCACCATCAACCACACCACTAAAGGGCGCCCCATGGTGGGGTCCGACGCTGATGTCACAAAATTGTATTATGGATTTTTCGGTGAAAATTGCACAAATTGTTCGGCGACCCTATTTTTCGGGTCGGAGGTCAGCGTTTAGGGGTTGATTTTTTTATTCGAGGGTTGTTCGTGAGTGAAAGGGCGACAGGCCGCAGCAGAATGCTGGTTCGGCCTTACTGACTATCGCCCGTCTCGGAGATGCGCTTATATTACCTCTTCCATATCACCGAATGCCGAATCTCGTATCTGACTTACCTTAACACACCTCTACTCACCTGAGTTTCGCGACATTGATCGTCAACTTTTTTTCGTCGTGCGTTGTTAATTGTGAGCAAAACGGAAAACACATATAAATAATAATTTCAAGCTTAAGCCCCAATTTTTTATACGTTATATTACGCAAAGTTAAAAATTAAAATCATAATTTTTGTGATCTTATAAAAAAATGTCTTATACACCAAATAAAAAATCAAACATTTTAAGAAGAAAAAACAAAGTTAAAGTTAAAATTATTTACATTGTTAACGTAATGTTTTCCAGCGGAAAGCGAGTGAATCTGTGGACGCACATTAATATATATTTCTCTCCTCCCAATTGTAGAAAAGGGCCGACGATGTCAATATAAATATGTTTAAATCGTCCTTCAAAAAGATAAGCTTATGCTACTGTTTCAAGGATGCTGTATTTAAAATTATTTAAAAAATATTTTTTTTGATCAAAATATTATCATATTTATCAAGTTTCAACATTACACGATTTTAATTTCCGACTCTTGTATATCATTACTAAGTTTTCAAGAGAAACTTAAAAGTATCATATGTATTACATAATGTAATGAAAACATCATTAAACTTTATCCTTCTTGTTACAAACTTATAATATACAAATATATATTCTGTATGTCATTCTAAACATTAAAAAATCCTACAGTATTTATTTTAAAATCCTTATATATTATTTTAATATATAATTTACATTTTATATATAAAAATATTATCTATTGGACCAATATTACGAACGATAAATTAATATTTTATATAAATGTTATATATATAACGGTTTTATCAATTAATCTAAAACGTTCAATAAATAAAACTATAAATCTGTAAGTGTTGCCCAAACTTTAGGTTTATTATAAAACAATAAAGTAATAAATATATATTATATAAAGTGAATATATGTAGTTAAAGTAAATATATCACTGCTACCTTTTATGTATTATTATGCAACCGTTTTATTTTATATATATATATATATACACAATAATGTTTTTGTTGAAAGGTTTGCATAGAGAAATGAAAGCAGTTCCTTATAAAAATACATACCTTATAGAACGATTACGGTGGATGTATGATAATAATATTCTATGCACATATACAACACCAAAACGAAGACAGATTTACAAACGGTGAAAATAAATAATACAAAAGAAGACATAAAACATATTAAAAGCACAATATTTTTAAATTTAAATTAAAAAGTGGAATTAATATTCCGAGAAAACTACACAATTTTCAACATTAGTTATTTGCGCTTTCCGAGAAGCAATAAAATGTCGCATGAAGGTTGATAGTACTAAGAAAAATATAAGTACCTTTTATATTTACAACACTAATTGAATATTTATTAATTTCTATTCGAATGGTATATATAATATTTTAATTGGAACAAATCTTAAATATAAAAATAAATAGTAATAACTAGTGAAATTAAACAGCTAATAAATCGATTATTTTTTTTTAAATATCCAAATATAAGCAACTAATTATTGAAAATAATTATTTTCACTCAACATATTCACAAATAAATGACAAAAGCCACTCAAATGATGCATTCAATCATTGACATAATAAAGTTACCAAATAGAAACGATTGCGCATTTTTAATAAATATAATATTAACCAGAAAAATAAATGCCACAAATCTATTCATTTTAAGGCACTTTCAACATTACAAACAGCGACTAAAAAATTCTTTAAAAAAATGCCACTTGCAGATAAAAAATGGGACAAGGAATGTAATGAACCAATTTTCAGTTTTAATAGAATTCCGCAACGACAAATAGATATAAAAAATATTATGTGAACGTTTTGTAAAAATTGCTAATTTGCATAATTTTTTTAAATTTTATGAAGGACGAGAAGGCGTAGATTTTTTTGCTAGCTCTTTGGTGAAGCCCTCACTCTGTGGAGATAGATTGTAGTGCTGCCGTATCGATGAAGGACGCCGTTGAGAATCCGTACAGAAAATTTCTAGATTATTTATTATTTTCTGTCTACAAAAATATTTTTTTATATTTATACTAACGGGTCTTGGGCAAAAAATCGGTCAGTCGGACCAAAACTTAGATTCTTTGCTTAAACCATTAAAAAAATTTAAAAAACTCGTACTTAACATAATCTATTTTATTATTACTATTAATTAAAAAGTGTTTTTAAATTTTTAATTTTTAATGAGTATTTGCGATTAACGCAAAAAAAAGGTTTCCGACGCGTGATAGTGGTCAACTTTTAATTCGAAATTGTTACCGGCGAACTCTTCTGTCTCGTTCGTTCATTTATCAATACGTACAAAAACAGCAAAGATTAAATCACCCATTACATCCTTCTCTTTCCCTCACAATTTTATTATTGCACACACGCAATTATTACGGAGATGTCTCATGTCCACCGTTTAATACGAACGTATTACCGGTGAAACGATACAGCGGCTCTTCTAAGACACAAAATATAACATAAAGCACCTACATACAACAATATTTTAACGAGATGAATAATCGCGCAATTAATTTCGTCGTTTTATTTTCATCCCGGAGATAGAACATTCGCAAGATTAAAGAGGACGAGACGCTCCCCAACTCCGTGATTAATTCAGGCGCTGTCGAATGTTAATTTATCAACAGATTCAATTTTGGGTTTGAATCACTTTTCATTTCATATCTTGCCATATGTTACAAATGCAAATGAGAAAGATTAATGTTAATAATCCCAGAAAATTTTCAACCAGAATAATAATCGAAAATTAAAATACCTTTGATATATATATATACATCACATAAAAAGGTTATACATATTTGCTATATGATAGTTAATACCCCTATTTAATTTATACTTATGTACATAATATACAAATATATATTTTTAATTATCTACTTTATGTGTTTATACGTATATTGTTTCAGGTAGTTTGCTATGTATTTTAACGCATTTGCATTTTTGCCTTTTTTGTTTTGTCCTTAACTTATTTTACATTAGTTGTATACATATACTTTTATTCTTCACATTAAAAATACTTTTTATTATTCTATTAATAATTCCTTATTAAATTAAACATATTTCTATCTACCCTTTTCTCTTACATTATATCATAAAACATTTATATGAATTTTAATATTTCAGCCTTAATCAAAATACATCTTATTTCTGTATTTTGTAATATTTTTAGATTTCATGTCTCATTCTCTCTTGTTAAGAAATAAGGTTTTACCATATTATAAATGGAGTAAAATAATAGAGTTATAAATATTTATTTTTGATTATTAAAATTCATAAAGGTAAATTTTATAATTATATCTATGTTATATTGTAAGAGAAAAGTGTAAATGAAAATTTATTAAATATAATATCACTTAAATGACGTTTACATCTTACTATTCAGTAAAGATAACATTGATTTAAGTTTATTTTTAAAATACCTATTTATCATACATGATTCATAATTAATCATTTTTTTACATGAGAAATTAATTTATCACGCGCAAATTATATATTACTATGTACACTTTTTTAATACCTTTCATATATAACACAAACAATAATGGACCTACCTCCCTACGGTATTATATATAATTATTAAGTTATTGTTTGAACCATTTTAATACTTGACTTTGTAATCAAAATATGTACATTAACATTTTTAAACACCTCTTTCTTTATCTTGTCACAAATGCCTTTTTGAAAGTTGTTGTAAAATCATCGCACTTATTATCTTTAATTTTTTTGTGTCTTATTTGCCACAAAAATTTATTAAGCTGCTTCTCTTGTAGTCTTTATTTAACTGGAACAGTATCCTACAAATAACATAAAAATATTTACAACCAATATTTTTATTTTATTTGTAGGATATTTATTGGTCTTATTTCTTATGTAATTTATATGTAATTAATACATATTAAAATAAAGCTTTAACGCAATATTTTATATAAATATTAAATAACACATTATACAATAACAACAAGAAGGCAGAGTACGCATAATAATAAACATTATTCATAGTATGCCTCATAATAAATAAAATAACTTTTCATGTTGCTATATACTATATGGAAGTATAAAAAGATAAGGCTTTTTCATTGTTCGATAATTGGCAAGATAAAGGAATAATTGACTTTACTAAATCTGAATGAAGCCTTTGTAATGCAAATTAAAGAAAATATTTGGCGTAGTGCTCCAGAAGTGCCGAAAATAAATTCAAGAGCATAATTATTATTGATACTTCTGAATTTAATACATAATACAAGTGGGCTTTTATAAATTTAAAAATGTATAAAAAAACTATTTTCAATAGAAACACTCTTTGTCGAGTATATATTTTAAGAAAATGTATCTAAATTTAACTATAATATTAATATAATACTGATTTAATAACAATCACGAAAGATAACATTTTTTGTCAGATAGAATCATTGTCAGGAAAGAACATTACAACTAATAGGCGTTTACGCCAAAATAAAATACATAAATAGACAAGGAGCTACTGTGATTATTATCCCTCGGGATCGACCCTTAATTTCGTTCACTGAATTATATTAGCCCACATAAAGTAACAAAACACCACATCATATAATATATACGAATTCACGCTATTATTCTTCCCTCGTTGATCGTGATCGCAAACTTACTGTAAATAACAGTATTGTTATACATTAATTGTGTTTTCATTATTGCAAACACATTACACAAATTATAAAGAGTATCAGTATATGAAGTTAATGACATATTAAGCTATATTTATTTTTATTATATCATATTATATCATAATTATATTTTACATAAAAATATAAATCAGAGTTTAAAGATTATCGGATTTACATGACTGGGCTTACACTTTATAAACTTATAGAATATCTATGTTCAAGATATTTTCAAGGATACGAATAATTAAACTGATATCGTATATAATATATTATATAATACATGTATTTTAATCGGATATCGTATATAAGACATCATATTTTGTTTTGCTTATATTATATTTGTTAGCAAATCAGAATGCTTCTATGGATCAATAAAGATAGATTAAACGAATCTGTTTAATTTGCTTATTCTTCACTATCTCAAACACGCACCATCAAAATATGCGATTAGTTAATAAAACAGATAATTTAACTTTTACTTTTCATCGTAATTCAATGACCGCATAATGAGTCATTATCGATACAAAACCACACGAGCAATATGATGAAACACATATACAATTTTTAAAATTTCTTTCAATATGTTAATTAAAATGTTGTGCGTACAATGAGCCTGCTTAAATAATAACGATACTTGTATTTTGGAAGCTTTGTAACAGATATTTGTGCGATATAATATTATAAAGTGTGGGGTTGGCGAAGATGAAAAAAAAAACGCTTACTCGACTGTTTGTCTAGTTACGTCACGTTGGACCCTAATTTAAAACTCTGCGTAAATTATGTGTCGTGACTGAACGTCATCGCGGTTTTTAATACCCCTGTGACGTCACGATAGACGTTGAAATTTACAATGGAAAAGCTTTAGGTATTAAAAATGAGTGCGCAAAAAATTCATCAGCGTTTGTAAAGTGAAAAATACCCACCAAGGAATCATTTTCACAAACAAGTCGTATACAACCAGTTCAGCTGAACTAGCTGTACATATTAAAAATAACTATTTCTTAGAAAGATAATATGAAAAAATAAATTATTGTCATTATTAAAGCGGTTATAAAATATAAAATGCAAAATATGTATAATAAATAAATCTAACTTTTTTATATAATATATTATATTTACTCCAAACTCATTGTATTTCTACGTTTCATTTACAGAGCACATTGGTGCCTAACTGTTATGCATTTCATGAGAATCCTCTTACGGGCTTTCTAATTAAATCTTATGATATCTGGCAAACAGCTAATAGGTGTGAAGTTAGAAGGGTCCCGGGAACGAGTAAAATATAATATAGTATTAAGATTATTTACTAAAATAATTAATAGCTGTTTAAATGTCGGTTATTTTTAATGGCATAAGAATCTATCACAATATTTACTATTCCAAAAGTTTTAAAATAACAAAAAGCATATTTTAAGAATACCTTTACTTAGAATTATTAAAGCAAATTCTAATATTAAATTATTAAATTCTCAACTCGCTCGAATTGCTTAATTTATTTTTTTAAATTGAAAAATGAACACTGTCTGCTTTTTAGTTTCGAAAAGTGCCATACTGTGTCATTATCTCAAACTTGTTTGCTATCAGATTATTCCTACGATCTTAGTAGGAACATTTTATATAGAGAAACTTCCACTAAAGATCTCAAAATCACTTTTGAGAACAAATGGAGGTACTTCCTACACGTATAAGGCGTCTGCGAAAAATCTTTTTTTGTTATAAGAAACGCGTTTTATTTTGACGATCCATTGGTTATTTGTATCCTATATGCCATCTTAATTCACAGCATTATTGAATCTCTAATTTAAAAATAAATCAGCAAATACTCCCTATTAATCAAAATAAAAGGGTACGAATATGTTATTTAGATACCTTTACAAGAGGATATTTCGTTATTATTCGTTTTTGTATTCCAGCTCAGAAACGTTGATATACGATTGGATTGTATGTCACTAAGAATATTTTTAAAAGACTAAATGGTTTTGTTGATAATCAAACTATTCTCGAGGATTTCCAGTTTTGAGTTCCTGAACGTCTTCAAAAATCTCTTCCGACTGTCGCCATTTGGCTTCTTAAACACTGGCATTACATATTGATGTCAGTTGTGAGGAGTTGGTCTGGTTTGTATCGTTTAATTTTTATATTTTTTATTTTTCACTATGTAATATTATTTATCCTATTTGTATTAAATTTATTATGTATTATTAATATACTATTTATTATGTATTATTAATAGACCTGTAAAGTCTCGATAGTCTTAATTAAATTATGTAAATCTATTTCCTGGTAATAAATTGAGGTTATAATTTATTTTTTATCAAACTACACTATCTTTTAAAAATTATATATAAAATAAAGAGATAATGTTAAAATTAAAAATTAAAAAAATAGTATTGTTAATTTTTTGCATTCTTTCTATGGCCATTTCAAGAACATGAACTTTGGGTATATTATATAATGATGTATTCAATATATTATACTTATTTATTTAAATTATGAATCAGAAAGTTTTTAATTTATAAATTATTAATTATTAATTATTTACCATTTGATGACAAAATATGTCAAATAAGTAAAAACTAAACCAATTTTATTATTATTGATGAATGTAAACTACTATGTAATATAAGAATCGAAGCCATCCAGTTACATTGATCGATATTTCCATTTGATTAATATAGGACACGCCAGATTGTTGACAGGTTATTTTATATGTACCCTTTGATGTTGGACTTTCAGTAACTCGATCGTCGTATTTGTTTTAGGGGCATACTTATGTATTTTAACGCGAATCGTGGATAGATCAAGATGAATGGTTGGGTCAGTCATAGTTGATTATTCAAACTCTGGCACTGATTAATTGAAAACTTTTTGAAAAAGTACTAAGAAATTCTAATAAAAACGCACCTTTCAACAAAATTGAAGCGAAAAAAATAATTCCACAAAATCAATAAAATTTTCTTATTAAAAAAATATTTTAAATTAAATGTATTTACTTATATGCGTATTCATATGAATCATTTTTCCCAGAGAGCAATAGTATTATTTTTTAAGGTCAGGATTGAATTGAAGGGATAATTGTGAACCTTGACCAACTTAATGGATCAGCTAGATATTTTTCTTGTGTTAAAAAACATGAAGGTAGGTACTTTCCTATATTTTGATGAGTCACAAATAAATTAAATTCTTGCAATATATACAGAGAATATTCGCAGTCAATTAATTTTCGTTGAATTATAATCGGTGTTCATTTATGGACATAATCGGAAATTCTAAATTGTGCTCTCTGGTCGGTTTATATAATAATCGGAAATTCTAGATTATTAAAGGTCATAATGGTTGTCTTAAAAGTAGCTACATATACCAAGATACATATATATTCAATCTCTACTATATTAATAATTAAATTCATAAACTCTTCCATAATCAATACCAGTTTATACTACGCATCATTAAATTATTTACAAGGGCATAATAAGTGCAACAATATTTGATGTAATCTTTATGATCAATTTTACATAGTTCGCATAATGAAATAGCACTATTTCGCATTTCTATATATTTTACTTATTGCATGGTTTAAAAACATATTTAATAATAAATTTCTTTCTATTTTAAAATTGGCTTATCCACTTTTAAGCATATTTATATAAAAACTGCTTCTGATAATAGTATTTCTTAATTGTTTTTTTGATCAACCATTTAACTAATAAAAGTATTATAAAAAATTCATATGTTGTGTCTTGTGTTTTTTCTCTTTGTAGGGCAAAAAAAATATTTGTATTTTTCTTCAACCAACAGGAGGTGATGTGGCGTAAATATAATGTGCACAAAGTTCCATTCATAAAATAATGTTTATTAAATAATTTGAAACAAATCCAATGGTTGTGTATTTGAATCGATAGAATAATTTATCTACCTGTTGCTCTAGAAGTTTCATGGTTATATATTTGTTTTTGGATAGCTATAAGTAGTGCCCTTTTTCTCATCTGCTAGCGGCATTTATTTTAGTAAATTTTCTTAGGAAATCGTATTTTTATGTCAAAAAATCTGTTTCTGTATGTTTATTTTTTGTATATATAGTCCTTAATTAAATTTTTTGAAAATCAGCAGTCATTCCCTTCAAATATTTATTGTCGTAGAAAAAATTCAGTTGATGTTTTATGTACTATTTAGGTGGCCCTTTCCATGTTTTTAGTTGCAATTACGTTAATTAAGCTTAGAATCTGGCATTTGTGCGATATACTTATTTACGAGTATGTTATTATTTTGCTTATGTATTATGGATGCCACATTGTTATAATTTTTTACTTGACTTGGTTGTAATGATTTTTTTTGTATTGGTGGTAAAATATTTGTTCATGCGATTAAAGTCTAATAATGCTAATTATAAAAATATTTCTTCATGTAATTTTTAACAATACGTATCAGTTTTAATTATTTTAACAATTCAATATTGATTATGTCAGTGAAATCCTACTTAACGCATAATAGCAATATTTAAATATCATTTCTGAAAACCGTTGCTAATTTTGTTAAGAAATTGCTCATTAAATCTTTATTAACATTACCACAAATGTCTTACCTTTTTTGCACGGTCAATCTTGAATTCGACTCAACCAGGGACTTGTAACTGTAAAATTAAGCATGAGAATTTTTGATCTCTTCTTGTTTCTGTGATAGTATATAAACCGAAACGCGATTTAGAAAATTTGCCAGAAGTTCTGATCCTAAAATCGTCACCATTGAAGCTCGCACCAAATTGACACAAACGACTCATAGCCAACGCCATGAAAGTATAGAGAATAGAAGAATAGTTTAATAGGCGTATTATTGCAGCCAGGTCATCGACTTTGAGATATTAGAGCTTTTGATGCAGATCCACAACACAAACGATCCATTACGTACCTATGTATCTAACATAAATATATTGCATAAACTTGTACAAATAATTTAGTTTGCACTCAAAGTCCATTGATATTGCACATATTTTTCCAGCAATCTATAAACACTTAAAAAACTAAAATAATAAACTTTCTAATATGGTCTACAAAAATAAATACAACTATTCGATAAATATTTAAAATAAAATTATTTAATACATACAATTGCGTCACAATAAATTCACTTAGGTCAAACGTATCCGCTGTTAAAAAACCACGATCACTTTCCTCAAGTGATAAGTAGGCGGACTGGCATCTGGATTCAGCGGAATTTTGCCAGATAATATGCAATGTATATACCTAATGAAGACGACGCTGGAAGAAATTACAAACATCCTACACGATAAATAAATTTAAATAAAAAAACCTGGATCATACTCAGTCTTTGAGATTTACGAGCGCCGGGCATGCAACTTTTCACTTACGAACCCTCGTTCTTATTTTTTTATCATCTCCTTTTTGGACTTACACCTCTGCGTCCTTTGAGTGGGAATACCAAACAGGATTTTCCTCTGATTCTTTTTTTCGAGCTTGGTCGCTGACCTTGCGACCGCGAGGACCATAAAGAAAAAAATGCACATCCGCAAGGACGTCTAAAAGTCCAAAAAAGTCCAAATTGCGACCAGCATGAGGTCATACGATTGATTGTTACAGTATATATTTGGGTAAATAATTTTTTCGGAATGTGGAGAACTTCAAAACATATAAAGTAGTTATGTAATATTTAATTTATCTTACAGAATATAATAACATACATTGGCATTTGATCGAGAACCGAATTTTACTCGATTAAGCGATTTTTAAACTTGGCACACAGTACAGTCAATAAATTAACATATTATATACCTAGAATCGTAAATTACCTATATATGGTATCATTTAATCTTTATTTAAATCAGTTGCTCTAGATACCCAAATTTCAAGGGCAAACTATAATGTGATGGTTAAATGTTTAATCTTATAAAATATTCACATGAATTAATATATTAGTAAAATATTAGGTGTCACATTTTTTAATGGAATATTTTATTTTTTATAATTTGAATGCAATTAAAATTATTGTACTAAGTAATTATATCGGAGTCTATTCATATCAACTGGCTCTATTCCTAGACGCATCAGTATAAAACGCTTAGCCAATACATCTTTATTAAATGCTGGTGATTTCAGATTACTACTTTATCTGAAAGACAGTTTTTAAAAAATCCTTGATGAATTCATCGCTTCAAACATTTTTTTTATATAATTTTCAGCTTGCTAAATGTTATATAAAAGCGATATAAATCAAATACCTATACGATTATTTTATACATTTTTATATTGTTAATTTGTTAAGATTCCAAAATATCATTGTCTTGAATTTCAATTGATCTTCCTGTTCCTGTGGTGAAGGTCGATCAAATATTTTTCGCATATATGGATCATTAACTTTTTTTTAATTGTATTATCATTAGATACACTTTTCATCCTTGATTGTCAAAAAAAATACCAAAGGTTCACGACGCCGGAAATCACATAGACCGTGTCGAGGCCATACCACGTGCTCACTTCAAATTGTTCGTGTATTGAATTCAATATTTCTCTTTGATGAAACGTTCCGCTCCCGAACAAACCCTTGATTTATACCAGTGGATTTCCAAAACACAACTGGGATCGTTTGAGTGCCAACGTGTGTATACGAGATAAAAATTTCAGCTCAACTTGTCACTCGACCCTTTACCCACTTGCGTCATCTTGCAAACATTCTACCCGAGAAATGGTCGTGGTCTCTCTCTCAGATGCTATCTTGTTGATAATGGAGAATTTTGTGTCGGTCTCGCCAGTCTCAATCATTAGCATATTTTTTAAATTATTTATATAATTTTTTAATATATATCTGGACTATTTTTTTATTTCGTAAAAAAGACAAGATCAATTTTATGTTATTAGCAGCAATCAACAGAAATGTCATGGGCGATGAAAGCAAGAATGTCAATATATGTATTTAGATCAGGAAAAAATAATTTGATTCACACCTAAAACGAAAATTCTATGAAGGCTATATTATGGACGACTATACTGGTTATACGTTTTATTACCATATAAGTAAATTCAAATAAACTCATATAATTTTCAATAGATAAATATTCTATTTTGTAACCAGTTTAATTTTACCAAAAAAATATTAAAACCTACTTTTCTTTAAATATTAGACACTTTCTCTTTCGTAGTTTTTATATTACTTAAAGTATGATACTATTGATTTCATTAGAAGTCATTAGAAAAAAAAATTCATAGCAAGTTTCACAAGTCATATTAAATAACAGCAGAGCATATTCACAATTTTTGCGAATAATAATTCAATCACTCTAATTAATATACAAAATACAGCTGTCGATCTATTACTATGTCATTATCTACCAGATCTCAAAAAACAACACATATTACTCTTTCGTCAAAAGAGGCGCATATAATATTTCTACTATTAAACAGGATACTAATAATACAGGATATTAAAAGCATCACTTTTATAAAATTATACTTATAAATGAGTTGCTAATCGCGCATAACCAATTGTTTTATTGTGCAATGACTTTACTCTGAGTGGACAGATACTGCTAAATCAAAAATATCGTAAAAGTAAGTCAACGGTTTCGTGACGACATAATCAGAAGCATCAAAGATGTAGTGTCTCACGTTGAAGTCGGTAAGCTGCAAATATTACCTAGCAATGTGCACCGTGCTGTCACATGTCGAGACCAGATGATCAACTAACTTCTGGGGTCGGTCGACGAAGGGTTTAATAACTCGTCTACAACCATAATTAGATGCACTGCAAAATTCGTGCGTTCAAGTTTAAAAGTCCTCACAGTTATTTAATCAAAGTATAAAAGAATATTTAGTGTCTTTAAAGCGCTTTGGATGTATATAAAGCAACTTTTCGTTTTCAAAATTGTTATTTTTTACCATTATAGCTGCATGTGAAAAATTCCACGTCCTTAATATTTAGTAACATAATAAATAGTGTCAATATGGCTTAATAATAATTGTATTTTTGCGTTTTGAATTACATCGAGGTCCACCACTTTCAGATTTTAAAGCCAAACGAGCGACTATACAGCATTTTTTTTTGATAAAACTTTGATTTAAATAATATAAATAATTTATAAATATTTTAATGTTTATAATTTGTTATTAGTTACAATTTAATAAAAAATAAGATGCTGCTGGTTATAATCTAAGGTAAATAACTAAAAAAAGCTTACACATTTTAAGTGAAAGAAAAAAGAAAATGGTGGTAAAAAAAACAAAATAATAAATGCTGATTTGAATACATTTAGATGAAGATCTAGAAGCATTGGTATTATATTTTAAGTTTTTTAAACCATATTGCATTTTGTATTATTATTTCAATTTTAGATTAATTTTATCATAGTCACTGATAAATAAGATTAGTTGGTTAGTGCGGTTACAATAACTATTTTTCTATATTTTTAAGTATGAATATGCCAATGTTTTTTAATTGTTGGAATTTAAAGGTTTGAAATGTTTATTATATATTATTTTTAAATCTTGATTTTGAATGACTTTCAATTTGTAAAAAATAGTATTAGACATGTTAAGATGGGTCTAATTAATTGTTTATAGATTAAGATTTTATTGTTTATAACTTGCACTCTTTTCATTAAATATCAGTTTAAGGGCCGCAATGGCGGTCCCTTTAAAGTAAGGTTCCAAAATATGTTTATTAAACTTAAGCTTGAGTCCAGGTGTAAGCCTAGATATTTGACGGTAAATTTTCATTATATTTTACTGCCCTGTTTACTTTGTAGAAGCTGTGGCAAAATTTGTCTACGTTTCGAAAATAAAATTTATTGTTTTATTTTGGTTGATCGTAATTCTCCACCTCTCTAAATATTTATTTTGCTTTTCAAAAGATTTCTTTAATTTATTCTTAATAAATGGTTTAAGACTGTAAACACTCGTTAAAATAGCTGTTTCATAAGCGTACATAGATAAACGCGTATTTTTTTATTTTGCATTATATATACAAGATAAAGATAAACGGCCCGAGAAAACCTGATGAGCTCCAGCTGGAATATTACACGATACCAAATGTTCATTATTTAGTGAAACAACATAGCTTCTACTTCTCAAGTATTAAGCTTAGCAGACAGAAGATTGTCTATACAGCTACATAGACGCCGGAAAATCTGGTAACAGTTTATTTTCTAAACAGATATAAATTAAAAATGTATATATGTATATTAAACGGTGAAAATAAAATCGCAGTTAATGAAAGTCTGGCGAGTTGAGTTGTATTATTGTCGGCTGTGACAGAGGAGCAGCTTAAATTTGCCTTAATAATGCTAGACAATCCGGCAATGCTAGTTTTAAACAGCTTTAGCGAATTTCATATGAGGATATTGGCGGGCACACTTAAAATAAAAATGGCACAGACGACCGCTTCAGCGAGTGGTAACGGGTGAAAGAACAATAGTATTATGCGCATGGTAGAACGTATCTTCCAGCACGCATCCTTTCCAAACAAAGCGTAACTTTTTCAGCAGTCCTTATAGATGATTGGGTGGTGAATGCAATATTTATAATTATTACTGCAATTAGTCTCAAGATCTCCCACATAATGGCTCCACTTTCGAGACGGTTTGATTTTTTTGTTGGTCCTTAGAGTGATCTTTAAATCATAACAAATTGTACCAATGCTTGAAATCCCCACATAGTGGCACTTTTGCAGATAACTATCAATATTAATCAAATAATTAAATTTGTGTGTACCACAAGACCTTTATTTTCAAAATGAATGCTTTTGGCGCCAGGGGCGTGCCAAATAAGAGTAAAATAATACCGCGCGTGATTTTATTGAAACTACTGAAAATATTTTTCACAAAAACCATATCACTCGACACATGTATTCTCATTTCATTGATTGTGCACGATAAATATAGTAGCAACGGATTGATAAAGCGTATTATTTGGCTATTTTATATAAATAGCACATTGATTAGCCAAGAAAAATAGAGCTATCCGACAATGATTTATATATTTAAGATTATATAATATAAACCCGTATGTATATACATAAATTAAAATATATTTAAATTAAAATATATATAGATATTATATAAGTGATGTGTATATTAAAAATATAACAGGCAATAATATGAATATATTACTTTTTATAAACCATCCTAATATTTGTTTTAATAAGTGTTATCAATTTTACAGTTTTATTAAATTATTTAGGAACTGAGTGTCGCGTGCGAAAACTTTAAAGTTATGCTTTATTAAAACTGTTTATATAGCTACTTTGCTGCATAATGAAACCACGCAGATTAATTATATTGCTTTAGTTATATTATTTAAGAAAATATATTACGTTAAAACAGTTTTATGTTCTACAATGTACAATGTTCTCTAATTATTTTTGTTTTGTAATATATAAACTCTAATATACAATAAAGGTTTACATGGAACTAAAAAGACACCAATAATTTATAGAATCAAATTTTACATATTAAACTAATTTAATTTTTTTCTTATATTGTTATTTAATATACATATATTGTTTCGTGGCATATTTATCATATTTTTATAGCATGTATATCATCTCTAAATCACTCCGCTGAGACTAATAGTCATGTTCATCAACTTTTCCTTGTCATATATTTTAAAATATGTATATAAACTCAAAATTATATTCATAAACGAATATACAAAGTCCAGAAGAAAAACCACTGAATTCTATGCAATTATTCTAAAAAACAGTTAATTAAATATCAGTTTTTAATATAGTTACCATAAAGGGAAAAATATATTATGTATTTCTGCAGCAAAAGAATCGATTTGTATACAAACCTTACACTTGGCTAAATTATAAATTACTAAAAATATTTTTAACACACGTTGAAAGCATAACGTTGGTGTGACTATAGCCTGATAAATTCTGACACGTCTTGCGATATCCCTTGAAAATTAACCATATGTTAAACACGTATTATAAAACGTACAAACGTTGAAACTAAAACACGAACCTCATCAAACACAAAACCTATTTGATTACCTAAACCCAGCCGAGGGTTTCGTCTAACTAAACGTAATGAAACCTTCTTTGAATTTATTCTTGCCGCTCTGTGATCCCGAAACAAGTCGAGCACATTCATTAAACCTTTCGCGTGTCTTGTATTTTCACACGCCATCTAATCTCGATGCGGCTCCACTACCACAATCCGATCGAAATTGTTTTCATATCGGACAACCAACGCAATAACAGAGCTGAAATTGAAATTTCAGACAAGCGTGAAATGCCTCTTTGAGCCGCTGAACACATTTTGTTGCGAAATTGGCACTAATTTTACACAAACGATGCAAATTGCAAGAAGGCTCCTCGTAGACACCACTCATAATGGTGCAAACGCGCGCCATTAGTAAATTTGAAGGTCGGCTCATTCTCTTGCGTTTGTGGCATCAAAAGATATCATCAAATCAGTGAAAATTTTCCCACTGTTAAATTTGTGTGATTTGTATTATGTACGAGCCGGCCTTAATACAATTACGACACGTTATTGTGTGATGCGTGCTATAGACGAAAATTACTGCTTAGGATGTATTGTGTTATAAAAAATCGGCCTTATCATCGAGCACCTTGGATCATCAACTGGATGTTTGATTGGTTGTGAATGCATAATAATAAAGACTGTGTCTTATTCGATAAAGGGGTATTGTTGGTTTTTGCTGATTCACACGTCAGGAATTTCGTTTGTAATGCAAATCTCAAAATGGTTAATTTTTAATTCAACGATAATGTCAATGACACTATAATTATTTTTTGTTCATCTCCAGACATCACCTGAACCAAAATATGATATTTCAATATATATGCTTTATATAGTTCTATTCATCATAAATGAAATCAACTTTTTTGCCATAGTTTTGAGATGCTTAAATCGCATAGTATTACAGGACAATATATTGATGGGCTATCATTTAATCTCCTTTCTCCCCTTCGATACATTTTCAATTTGTCACTAAATCATTTCCTGATTCGTAAAGATGTACAAATGTCACCCTGATTCACAAAAATGTGATAAATCGATCGCCGCTCCTTCAGCACCTACTAAGTTGTTTGATAAAATTATTTTAAATTCTTACATCCACAATCACTGTCAGCGCCTGCTGACAGTGATTGTGGAAGCCATATTAATATTCAATTTCAATTATAAATAATTCAAACAAACTATTCAAAGAAAAAAATGATTAAATATAAAATCAAATTAAAGCCCTTTATTAATTATGAATTTTAATATAATTAATATAATGTTGCTTTTTGTAAGTATTATATAATTCCACAAAACCAGATTTTATTCCTGACTTTATATTACAGGGCTGTCAGATTAATTTTCTTTGTAATTCGATTCATTTTTTTTCGTAAAACTTCATCGTTTTCTGATGTTAAGATGTACGAAAGTCACCCCAATCAAAAAAAGGGTAGTAAATCGTATATAGAAAACTTCAGACCGGTCGCCATTCATTCGGCACCTGCTAAGTTGTTTGCTATAATTCTTCACAGAAATATCCACAATCACTGTTAGCAAGTGCTAGTAGACCAACAACACGGGTTTTGTCCGCGTCGTTCTATGGTAACTAGCGCCTTTCGAAGACGGTGACAAAATCCCTCGATTCTTAAATCCAGATCAATATATTCTACACCAAATTTCGAAAAGCTGCCATCAGTATGTGAGCTATTCTCAATAAGTTAGTTAGTAGTTTAAGGTTTGAGAACCCTATTGGGGTGTGACTTTGTAGCCAGTGAGACGCAGGTGTAATATAGTCAGAGTTTTATTAGATTAAATTTACATGTGTTGCGACAAACGATAAATAACAAGATGTTTTCTCCGAGTGGTGGTGGAGAAGCTGGCGACGGGATGTGTGCGTCCATGATCGTATGTATTCCGCGGACGGCGTGCGTCTGCTAGTATCTTCGAGTGTATGTCGGAGTCTTCAAGTGGCTGCTTGTGACTGCCTTCTCCTCATCGGAGTCCAGATTTAAGTACCCATGGGAAGGAAACACGGCGAGCTGTCATACCATCTGACACAAGCGATGACCCGACACGGCTGCATCGGTCATTAGACAAAATGAATCGCCAAGACAGCGAGCACTGAGTGTCTCCATTGCGACACTTCCAAAGACGACGACGCAGAGCATACCGTCTTCAAGTGCATCGCTGGAAAGAATCATAGGAAGACTTGCATCAGCAGATACATAAGCTTTCTAAACAATAGGATGTTTTTGGCGATAGCTATGAAGATCTGGGGGGAAATATGTAGGATGATGCACATATATTTTAAATGTGTACCACAATTGTTTTGTAATATATTTATTGGTAAAAACATCTGCGTTAATTATTAAAAAACACAAAGTAAAAATGTTTGCACCAAAATATCTAATTAATGCTAAATATTAAGTATATTATTAACGTACTTAATAAAAAGGTATAACTCAAAGCTTTTTAGAGAAACGTCAGCGTCAATATTTGATACATACGAAGATGAGTCAATCTTTATCCAAAATGCAGTTTTATTTGCGTTTCTGTTAGCATCTTGCGCATTGCTAAGCGAGTTTTCCGTCTTATCACTATTGTTGTTGAGTCAATTCCATTAATTGGTAACCATGACGTTAATAAAGTTAAAAAGATATATATTTTTTAATAATAAATAATATAATTATTCACTGACTCGTATTATATTTTTTTATATGCAAATTAATGAATTCAATAAAATGTGTCTTCTTGATAAGTAAATTCATTGCTTTCGTCGTTTGAGTGTTTAATGAACAAGAAATTCTGTTTTTATATAATTTTCCAATTTATAAAAAGTCTGCCCCTACAAAGAAAAAACTTTTTCTTTCTTTCGTTGTACATATACATATATACGTATATGTTGTGTATGTATATTTATATTATAATATATCCTCAGTAATAATTCATCTCGAATACAAATTTATTTACACGATTATCGTTATGATGTATATTTTTCATTGCGCCCATATTTCTCATCCCCATTAATCATAATTATCCATAAACCCCCTTGCGCAGAAGCCTAAGAACGCCGATTTTTATCTCTTAACGAGAATAATGTATTTTTTTACAGTCGAGCAACAGTTCGCAATGAACGGGGAAATTTATTGTATATTTTGCGTACACAAAAACGTAGATTGTTCCTTGTTTTAGTTATATATTAATAAAAAAAAATAAAACAATTAACAAAATCAAATAAAACACGCCGATTGACATCACTTACTTAAAATAATTAATGTACGAGTTATTCTTTATTTTATTTATTAAGCAAGACTCGAATAATTTAGATACATATTTAGGCTTACGCAGAACGCCTTTCATGGAGTAGGAAATAACTATATTTTTATTCGAAGAAATTTTTTTTTATATTCCAATGTTATTTCCCGTTGACAGTTTGACGTTAAGTAATGTTATTTCCTACTCTTTCTAAAGTATCGCTTTTTGTACTATAAAATAAATATAAACACGTAATTATTATGACTCAATCCTAATATCGGTATGAATCGCTAATAATATTAAAAATATCTACACAAACAAATAATAAAAATACTTTACCTAAATCCTGAAAACTTTAGGTTTTTGATCCAAAAGGTGCAACGTATCAGCTAATAAAACACATTGTAAATAAGCAACTATATATTTTATTCTACATGTACGTATATATATTTACACTGCGATATAAATCGAGTGTCAGTATTGGGTGACAGTGTCGAATGCGGAAGGGTCCAGATTTTTTTTTATATAAAACGTTTATTTCAATACGATAATATGTTTTACAAACATGCTTTTATATGCAGAACATGTTACTGGCTTATAGATTATTTTATTTTATTAGTTACAATATGAAAAAAGGTTAGATTTTGTATTAGATAATTTATTAGAGGCTATTTACTTCTGTCTGTCACTAAATGTAATTTGAGACAGCTCTGGTAAATCACAAATGACAATGTTAATGACACACCCATGAAATGTGTTTACACTTTAAAAGTGAAATAGCCATTCCGGTGCTCGTTAACAAAGGGGTAGAATAACGATAATTTTGCACAGGATGTAACACATTGTCTATCGCACATTTTTAACACAAAGAATAGTTTTTCCGGGATAACGGTGCTTACGATTAATTGACTATTGAATGAATGTACCAGACATCAGACATTACTTTCGAGATGAGTTTGTTTCTCTTACCATTTGTTATAAATGGACGTTGGAATAACCTTTAAGTTATTTGTACAGGTGGTTGTATTTCCCACAGTATGATTTGAAGTTTATAATAAATGTTAGTGTTTTAATATAAGTCATATAAAATCGATTGCTTGTTATCACATTTTATATAATATATTAGTGAAGCACCTCCCATTTATAATTACATTTAGCACAGGATTTTCCGCATATGAGTAATATATCTAAGTAATTTTCATGCTGTGCGAGAATCGATGCTCCGCTCGACTTCCTACCTGGGATGTCGTTTGTGAAACCTTGCGTGAATTTATTGATGGTTTGCCGGCATAAATAATATTGTCATATACGGCTCCGCATGTCTCTGGTATTATTAAAATCATTAATGCATAACCTGAAACAATTGATTCTCTAAATGGATACTTCCTTCAAAAAGCACCAAAGCCTATAAAAAAATCTAGTTTTAAATAACCCTTACAGGGTGGGACATCGCTACGGCTCGCAAAGGAATTGTCCACTCACGTGCTGCGAAAAGGGTAGCTTACTCCTCGTCGAGCATTAAGCACTCCCACAGGACGTGTATCCTGCCATTCGTTGCCGAAGGAGAATATGGTGGACTGATTAAAGAATGGTAATTGGCTTTCAAATGCCCATATTCACATTAACTTGATAAAAACTATATTCTTAACAAGTTTCGGAAAAAAATTTTCACAAAATAGAAAAAAAAAAAAAATAGATTAAAAATTAAAAATTATTAAAAAAAGTTTTTAACCAAATTAAAAAAAGTTTGTAATTGATTATTGTATAAACATATTTAATAAATTTTATGAATATATAATTGAGAATTTCGGAATAAATAAGAGATATATTTTTGGTTTCTCTGGCGTTTTTTTTTATGCAGCAAAGCGTATAATTTTAACTAGAAATTATACAAATCCAAATATTTTTTAAATGATAACGTTATTAAGAATCCAAAGATTTTTTTTATGTTAGGCTTCAAGACGAAGAATGAAAAAAAATAGAAGCTTTGGGTTGTCAACTTTTAAAAGATAATATTAAATATATATTTCTTCAGAAATTTGTGAAAAAGTCGAATAATATGACATCGCTGAATATACAAGAGATCTCTGCGTATACATTTTTTATATGTAATTATAAATGTGTTAAATTATTATTTTACTGGTTTATTTTAAAATATAAAATAATAATTTATTTAATGATAAAAAATTATTACTACATAATGTTATAATTTGTATAAAAAATATGAAAGTAAGGTGCTAAAAAAGACATGTATATTATATATGAAAAATGTCATTTTTTAACTCGATCACTAAAACAACATAATTTTAATATATTTCTACATATACTTATACAATATAACGGCGACCGAAACAAAATAGACAAAAAGTAGATCTTTATTTTATAAATATATGTATTTAAACAATTTTCTTAATTCTTGAAAAAAGTAATATTAATAAAAAAAATAACTTTATATATTTAATATTTAACAAAATTATTTCTCATTCTATTTATTTTATTCCGAAACATATCGGAAGCGATTTCCAGCTTAAAATTGTTCATGTATACATACATCAATCGCTTCGTTGCTTTATTTGTTATATGCTCCAAATGAAATTCAATTTCGAATACCGCATGTTAAAACGATTGCATCGCTTGTTCTCGGATTAAACTCCCACTATAAAACTTTCAATATCATACATACTTGTTTCACTATAAAAACTTCACACGTATCTTTAAAAGAAAATCTAATAAGACGAAGTATCGCCAGCTTCGCAGCATGCACGCCAAACAAACCGAAAGACGTGTCCAAAGTATCGAAGAATTCAATTTGTAAACATGTCTTTTAGATCTTTCGCTAATAAACGGGCATTTAAATTCTGAATTCAAATTATAAAGATAAAACAGTACAACGATGACACTGACTCCATCTGTTTCAGTTGTAAACCAGCGACTTTTAACTGGCAGTTATGTATAACTGCGCGTCTACATGAAACACGGTTTTCAGAAACGAAAAGAACAAATATTTATTTTCGCTTGGAAAACAGAAAAGCGAGACGGGAAACCATTGATTAAATCTTTTCAAATATAATACATATTTTCCATAGATTATTATAGTTTTACTTTTTAATTATTATCAAATCAGCTTATGATCTAAAAATAAATTTGTAATATTGTATAATTAATAGAAAGAATTATTTGCGTTATATTAAATATGATATTTAAATAAGATTTATTTTTATTTTTCATATTTACACAAACAATGTATTTCTTTAAAATGCTTGATATTTACAAAGACGAAATATAATATTATATTTGGTTTGCTGTTCATTTTAATAAATTTAAACTTAATTTATTTTTTTTACGTCTATATAAATTGAATAGTTTAGTAGCAACCATATTATTTACTTACAATATACCTACTACTACATAAAATTTACGTTTTTAAATGTATGTTTATTTTTATCACGCTAGAAATGAACGATATTCAAAGGATTCAATGAAAAAGGAATTTGACCTAACGGTTTTCTCATTCCTGTCATTACTTACTTAACTTATTTATGTAATTCAATTAAAATTTTATTAAATTATTTATGTATTCTCCACAAGAAAATACCACTTAAGTAATTGGTATTTTCTTGTGGAGAAAACGTTGCAGGGGAAAGTTTGATGTTCTGCCTCCAAGTCAACCATATTTTTATTGACCATCATGTTTCACCAATGCATCATGGTCATTGTACAAACAATATTTATACGATTATATATTAAAACAAAAACAATTGGAGCACACACAAAAATATATTGGCACTATCTGACAAAAAATTCCAGCTCCTCATAGTTGTCGACGTGAACATCATTGTATTTAGCAAGCTCGTTGATAAGCTGAATGATTCGTGCAAGAGGAATGGTTTTAAGCGCTGACTTCCTGGCCGCGAATGGCAAGAATAATGAACGCAATCGCGACCCTCTAGGACATTTTAAGGCTCACAATAGAAAGTCGCAAATTTATAGAAGTTTAAGCTTCGATTATAAGACTTCGGTCTATACCTTGATCTCACCTCCAGTGAAGCGCACTAAATAACCATTGACAATTCAGAGCTGAGATATACTGATTTGTTATCGGCGGCGATTACAATTTCTAAGAAGTACATAAAACCGAATTTTGACCAATAGAAGAGCGTAAAAAACAATTATCACTTCTCGGAAGTCAAAAATTCACGTTAAAAGCAATAAAATCGTGTCGGCACCGTCGCAGTGGGAACGCTCGGTAACGAGCGTTCCCACTGCGACGGCGACGGCACGATTTTATTGCTTTTGACGTGAATTTTTTACTTCTGAGAAGTGATAATTGTTTTTTGCGCTCTTCTATTGGTCAAAATTCGTTTTGATCATACTTCAATCAATATTTAAAATAAAAATATAAAATAGCACCATCACTATCCTACTGTGAATGATCGGTAAAAGTATCATGGTGAAACACCAAAAAGCGCATAAACTATGAAACATTAATTTATTTATTTTTTAAATAATATTAACATAAAAATTGGATGGTTTAAATCAGTGCACTCTAACCTTTTTACATTAGCGGCCCGGCAAAAATGGGAAAAATATTTTGCGGACTGGCGTCAACCCAAAATAAAAACCAATGTTAGATAAAATATTATTTATTTAATGTAATGCAACAAAATTACAATTTTTTGTTAGTGCGAAATCTGCTGCTGCTTTTTTGCAAGCAAATTTGATATAATTTATAATTTTTTATAATTTCTTACGGACCACATGGTTGAAGACCACTGGCTTAAACAACACTTTATAGCTTATAAAACATAACTAATAATATATGTTTATACTTACAGCTTATGAAACCCTGATAAACGCAAAAAAAATAATGAAATCTGTTTTGATCGGCTCAAACATTAAATATCGTGCTCAAAATTTTTGTAATATTTTTAAAAAATATATAGGTATTTACTGTAACATATTATTTTAAGTCCCTTTTTATCACTACCATCTATCAGCCTTCCTGCGCACATTTATCATCCCTAACTTATTTTAAAAATCTGGCCCTGAAATAGTCTCTGAAATAGTCCTGTTTGAAATATGACATTAAATACAACCCTTTTTTCATTCACAAATTCATTTTTTATCATCATATTAGTACACGATTCACATTTTCACGTTTACTGATTTTATCATTGTGAATACAATAAACAATTATTAAAAAGTCCCGATATTCAATAACTATATAAAAAACCGCTTTTATATATAAAGACTATTTTAAACTAAATAGTTAATTGGCTTAATGTTGCTACAAACCTTTTAATGTGTAATTATTAATATACAATATCTTCAATAATATTAAACATACACTATTTAAACTTTAACCTAACCATTAATATAATTAAGCATTAAACCTGATTTTAATAAATCATTTTTATATGAATAATATTATTATTTTTAAAGTTAATATATTTAACAATTTATTTTATAAAAAAAAAGTTTTAATATCAATGATAATTTGAATGAAAATGACTTAATGTCAGTTAGATCCCACAATTTATATGCTTGAAATATCTTAGATTTTCAATAAAAAACGCGTCTCAAAAAATTTTCCTTACTTTACTCAAAAACAGACCTGAATTTTAAATGTGAAATGATTCGAATAAATTTAGAGGATCTTACTATAACTTTTTTAATAATAAATTAAATTTATAAAACTACTTATGTTTTAGTAATTGGTTCTTAATATTTTTATACCAATGAATTTTTTAATAAATGACTAATTTATAGCAAATTTATATATTTTACATCAGACTGGAGACACGAACGAGAAACTCGAAATTTTATTATATTATATAAAGTACACGAGGAAAATACTTAAATAAAATTAGGTAACATATTCGAAATGCTCGTATTTTTCAGATAACATAAATCCGTTTATGCATCATACATATTAGGTGTATGTAGATTTTACATTTTATGGGCAAAATAAATCTTATTGAAAATTGTCCATATAAATTCATCACGCAAAGGTTCTTAAAATTACGTTTTTTGAAGATAAATGCATACATTTTTTATTTACTGATGTATATAGGTACAAAGTATATGAGTTTGAATGTATATGAAAAATTTCCATAATATAACACCCAAGTTTATTTTAGGAATGATACCCAACCATAAAGGAGCTTTTGTATGATTTACACAATAAGACCCGCTGCTGTAATCAAATCCGAAGTAAAAATACAGGCAGTGCGAAATTCGCTACACAAATATTAAATGTTGCCGTGTTAATCATTAAGCTATTTGCTAATTTTTATATAAGCATAAACTTTTACCCACACTCATTATAAAAAATATAGATAACATTTAGTTCACTTAATTTCACAACACGATATAACTGAGTCAACCTTAGTATGAATCAATAAAAATACATACATGGGGAAAACCTGTATCTTAGTCAAATCTAGTGACCCTGACTTAATTTAAGTAATATTTTATAGAAAGAAATAAACATCCGCCGGAGCATTTTTCCTCGTTGAGTAATCGAATTTAACCATTTAGCTAGAAATTCGTCTGAATTTCTCTTGCATCACGTTTTCATTGTTCGAATTGGACATAATTGTACAAATTCCTACTTTCTGCATCTAATTCATGTTCAATAGTGTTCTATTGTTTCGGTCATGGTACAGTGCACTATACAATAAAATGTATGTACGTTTAGGTATAAAATGATTAAAATATAATACTTTCCATATGCAACTGTATTCAATGTGAGATAATAAAACTGTATTTTTATATTCTTGAGATATTTGCTATTATTATATATTATACAACTGATGAAGCAAAAATATGATTATATAGTAAAATGCATACTACATTTTATAAGCTTTTAACTTGATTACATTTTTAATATATAATAGTACTTATTTTAAAATGATTAGAGGCGTTATATTGTCAAATATATTTTCCCATATTTCTTATTGACATGAATATTAAAATACATAAAAGTAATATACGTTATATATATGTAACTATATTGCTTGATATTAATACTATTTTTACCCTTTAAGATATTCATTAGATTAGATATTTTTAATAATAAGAAAACAATGTCATATATGTATACATGAAATCGGTCTCCTCTTTCTTTTTTACTTCTAAAACAAATTTATTCTCTGTCTGCAATTTTCAATATCTTATATCTAACCGTGCGTTTAGATTCCAGATAAAATATGTTTGAAGTTCACTTTGGTTTTAAAACTATATAATTTAAAAAGGTATATTAAAATTTAAATCGTTTTATAGCAATGTAATAAAAAAAAAGTTAAATATATAGTTTAAATCTTTAATAAAATTTTACTATCAATAGATACCATAATAATTTTCTCCTTAGCGATAATTTAATTATTGATAAATGTACATATAATTTTAAGCCAAACGATTATTATATTAATATTAATTTAATTCCAGGTATTGGTAGCTATTAACTATTTCCAACTTCTAAGTTTACCAATACGTCGCACATCCCTTTGAAAATTAATATTTATGTATTTCAGCAAACCTTCATAATAAATAGCAATTACGCCGCATTAAACCTTCCCAATTTTCATCGTGTATATAATATGGGTAAATATAGTATTAAAAAGGGCATTTACTTGCTATTTTAATTAGCTTTGAAATTAAAATGTATTATAGTATGAATTTAAATAGAACAAAATAATATATAAAAATAAATAAATAGTTAAATTAATTATTTCGATTACAATAATACAAAAAAATGCTTAAAAATAAATTATAGTAATTACAAGAATCATAGTATAAATTTAAAAAAAATGTTTGTTTAATATTATTTGTGTGAGAGGCAGAGCAGTGGTATATATTGGCGTGGATCTAAGATGCAACCTTTGCAATATTTTATAAGGGTCTGGGAAAACCAATCGAAGTCAACTGCCATTGAAGCACTTGCCACAGCAATATTCCGAGATGATTTCTTAATCTCTAATCTATTTATAAACCCACAACTATCTCTTCGAACCATGCCATAAAATTAACGCATTCTGACCTCGTACTATACCAAACCCATTTCTGATTTAGTCCAAATATTTGTTGTACGTGAATAGTCATGAATAAGATCAATCTTCTTCATTTCTTTATTTACATAACAATTGAAAAGTGTGAAGCGCAATACGAGTGTGTAATATCATGCATAAGGATTTTTTATACAGCCCATCCACGAAGTTGCTTTATATGTAACGTTAACACATTTTATTTATCTGTTTACTGTCTACAGGAAAAAATCTCTTTTGTTATTCAGCTCAGATATCCGTTAAGCGGCGGCGCCTTACCGTTACGTACAAAACACACATGTGAAAAATTTCGCATGGTTCACATAAAAAATAGGTATTTTTTTTTCCACGAAAAAAGGATTACGACAGGTTAGTATTATTATTGAAAGCGCTCTGTCGCTTGCGGATATTATTTCGATTTATCACAAATTTTTACGACCCATGGGCGGTGATTTAAAGTCTATAAAATTGAAACTTGATTCGTTTACCCAGTGTCAATGTCTTCAAAATATATTCTCATTTATATCCAGCTTAATGTATTTTAATAAATATTGTTATTAAAAACAATTAAATGTATAACTATTAAAATTTGTGGATATAATGTTCGTAATCCTATTATGTGAAACGTTGCTTTAAAATAAACACACATTTGCTTAGAGATTAATAAACACAGATTTCGACGATAATATCAAATACAAGGCGAAACATAATGTAAAGTTTATAATTTAATACTATTAGTTACATAAATGCCGAAACCACTTTATCATAGATAGAAATTATATTTCACTAAATCATAATCACTTAACATATTTCCTTCCGATTCTAAGTAAAATATATATAATAATTTTACTCTGAAACACGTACTTAATTTATAATATTTATAATGTGATTTTCCGTATAATTTAACTTAATTTTTTCTTATCAATATGTATAAATATGTTTATATTTTTATTTTAAGCTTGGTCAAATCAATAATTTAAATAAAGTTTTAAACATTACTTTCAAATTAAATAATATGTAATTACCCCCTATATAAAATACAATAATAAATAAAATTGATTTACAGTATTCTTGATTATGCGACGTCAGTTTTATATGCTAATAAGTTTATCATTTGACCCTGCAAGTTTGTCAGTTTTATTGACACAAAGATAAAATTTATATGCTTATATAAATAGTGGTCAGTTATTTTTATTTAACTTTACTTTACTACTTAAAAAAATCATAATTATAATTTAAAGCTCTAGATTCTAGATTAGTTACCTAATTTTTTTTTTTAAATAAAAATATTTTTTTAAAAAAATAAAAATAATCCAATATCCTCTAAATATAATTTTTATTAGGGACATAATCTATATATTAATATAGTGAGCGCCTACTCCTCAAGCCGATCCTGCCTTAGATCAGTTGGTCGAGATGTTTTCTCCAAGCACTGATGGAGAAGCTGGCGCAGGGATGTTGTCCGTGGAAGATCCTTAGATTTCTGGTTGGTGTGGCAGCGACAGTATTGCGGAAATTTATTCCTCTCTGTTGCGATGCTCGAATGGTCCCTCTCAGGATGTGAGCGTCCATGGCGGGCGTCTGCTAGCTCATCGAGTGTCTGCCGGTGTCTGCCAAGTGACTGCTAGAGTCTTCATTGGTAACCAGCCGTATGTATTCAAGGTTGCAAAGCTTGCAGACCAATCACAATTATTCAGCGATCATCCAGCCAAACGTTGCATCCGTTTTTTAGAACAACGAAATAAGTATGCGCCTTTAGAAAGTAACATTTGCTTGATGGACATCTCCGAGGTCGAGTTGCGCAACAGGAATTTTATGTCTTCCGGTGATATATTGTTTTCTGTGACCGTCTCGTAACAAATATATATTCGTATAATCCTTGCGTGTTATTTATGGAGGGAACCCTTTAGTTCTAGTCATAACGAGAGTCGTAACGAGAGCCCTTGTGTGATCGCACTATTGTCCACACACTACTGTATAGTTAATGTAATGTTTGATATTAATTTTCTAATATTTAAATTACGAACTAAAAACAAATTCATAAAAATTTGGAATCCAGTGAAAACTATATTTAAAATAATTGATCAATATAAATCAACTTTTAAAACGCCTGATAGAATCTCTATCCAAGTGCACGAATATTTTTAAAGAAGTATATCTCTCGTTTGAGATCTTATTTGTATTTTTTCTTCTGGATTAAAACAGCGTTCGTATACGCTCTGCATTTTTCATTTTTATTTCAATGGAGCTGGAAGCGTAGTTTGCGAATACTCGATTTTGTTTATTGCACTCCGTGATTCGAATCACAATACCCGCCCTATTTAAGAACGAGCGTGGACTTGTAAAGGGCTTAACAATGAGCCTCGTTCAAAAACACTTGAGGTATTTTTTGGGACAAGGCCAAAAGCACAAAGTTTATCGAACTCGTATTTGTTAAAATTACACATTTACATACCTATAAAAAGGATGATGATCAATCGCGGTTTGGATGTTTAATTAAACGTTAAAGTCAAAGGAGTGCTACCGCAAAAATTAAAATTAATATTATAAAATCTCTCATACATCATTTGAGAAGTTGTGTGTATTAAAAAGAACATAAATCGTGACGCCCATATCGCTAAAAAGTCATTATTTTTATTTATTGCATATGACTTTTAAACTTTTTGTATTTCTTGGAAGATGCTAATATACATATTCTTAAATCATAAGAATAATATAAAAAATATTTACATATTTAAGTTAACAGTTAGGATTTGCGTGATGAAATTAAATGTAGAGATTATATTGAAAAAATAACTATTAGTGTATATCAATAAACATATTATAAGTCTAATAATTCCATAGTTTGAATAGAACCATTCCATTATATTAGAATACAATATAACTTCTACAATACTGGTAAAGTAAATATTTGATTCTACTAAATGTTCATTTTCAATTAATTTGCATATATGTAATTCCCGTGAGCAATTCAACGCTTAAATATATGCATAATTACAGTTATTACATTAATATGGACACGTAATAAACGTGATTTATAATATGATTTTATGTGTTGTTTTACTGCGAGTTGAAAGAATTCATTTGCATAATCAACCATTTGTATGCTTCAATATAATAAAATATTTTTGACCGGAATCGCTTTAGTTGAAAAATGCACAAGTTGAATAACTTCTCCAGGCAAGCACATAAAATTATGTAACGACTGTCAAGTTGGAAAAAATAATAAAAAATCAAGTATGTACAATACACATGTATACTCACCTACCGGCAGAACTGAATATTTATTTCCTCGATCGGTAATACGAGTAAAAAAATCTGACCCTCGGCCAACGATCCTAAAGGATGCGGGTCCGTTCAACCAGTGATGACAAATCTGACGTAATGTTTCCGAGACTCCCCTTCTTTGTATTTTTTCGATAATTTTTTTCTTGTATTACCTGCCGATTTTTCATCCATCGCAATCTTGATCGCTCACATGTATTATATTACATCCTATATTTTATAAAAGAAAAAATGTCTAAGCATTACATAAATAATAGCAAAATGCAAATCCTTTTTAATCATAAATAAATTTCACAGAAATTCCGTTTTTTCCTATATAAATATTCATAGATGATAAGCATCATTTGTTCCTTGAGTTACTCATATTTAATTATTATGTTTATATGTTATATGGTAATAGCCAAATATTGCATTAATCCGTTATTAATTAATGGAAATATTATAAGATAAACAACGTAAGATTTTCATTAATTAATAATACAGTAAAATGCGCATTTTATTTCCATATATTTAAGAAAAAAATACTTATCTGGAATTTGTAATACAAAAGTACATTTATTTTATTAAATTCCGTTGCCTAAATAATATGACTTTTACTTATTTTTTATATTATGATAAATTGCATTACATCAAATTTAAACACAAGTTATAAACAATATCCGCGTATAAATTAAAAGGGTTTCAAATGAAACATAAGTTTTAAGAACCTCTGTGTATTTTATGTTATTATCATATATTTTTCTAAATATATCGCAGCAGCTTTTATTTAAGTTACAATTTTTACTAATATTTTTTAATGTAAGTTCCTCAACATATTGTCCTACATTAGATGTTTATTTTTCACTTACTAATTACTAGAACCAATGTGCTTATAATCATTAAAGTTTCACTTTTTTAACCCTAACCCTAAAAGTTAGATTAATTGTTTTAACTTGCTGTAGATCCTGAAATGTGTAATTAATGTATTTTAATTAATACTCCTAGATAGTCCGTTTTTCGTGTACTTAGATTAGTAATAAATGTTTTGTATTATAAATATATATTTATTTATTCATTTAACGCTTTTTTATAATATTTTACTAAATATGCTTTTTCGCATTTCACACTGTCATTCATAGTGTAACCTTTAATACGTATTTTTGCACTTAAATAATATCAATGTTTTTCGATCACTTATATTAAATAAAATTTATATAATAAATTCGTATATTAGTAAATATATATATAATAAATGAAATTTGATCCAAACACTTAAAATATAATCGTACCAACGACAATAAATTATTAAGAGAAAAAAATTTTATTACAAAAATACAAATAAATACGTAATAATATAAAATATAATGCTATATTTTATTTTATTTAAATATAATGAACTTGACTTCTTAAATTATTTTATAAATTAAATTAGATGACATGTATCCCATAATTGAATTAAAAGCTTTATACAAAAGATAAATACTATAAAAAACATATGCTTATAAAAAAGTGTTAATACATCTCACCATCCCCAAGCAATAAATCACAATTAAACCCCTATTCTGTATCACCAAGTATCAAAAAAGTGCGTTAAAAGTCCAAGCACATATTTGAAAGATTAATGGAGTTTCCCAATACAAATCCTAACCAATGTTGCAACGTATTTTTCCTTGTCGTTCGGTCGATTAATTTCTTTTCTCGTTTTTCTCGACCCCGGATTGATTTAAAGACCCTCAACACAACGCTTTCGGCGCAAATTGGTACTTCGATTTGCTACATTCGCAGCATCACTTCTTATATATCCTTTTTTTTCTCCGAAGCGGCGCGGGCGATTGACCGCCTCGGTGCTTTTCTTATCCATTACTTTATTTTATTTTTATTCGGCTCTTAAATCTGCCTGTTTAACGCGTCTGCAGGTGAAAAGTGCTAAATGATGAATCATGAAAAAACAATTGATCTTTTACGGTATCAAAATGTATTTTAACTAAAAAAAATCTAATTTGGACATGTTTATGTTCTAAACAAGCGTGAAATATTGCTAATAAAAATTAAGCAATTTTTTTATAGCTTTGACGATGTACCGTTTAAAATTTTATACGAATTCAAAGATGCTCGTAAATGTGTTTTTACGATAATTCACATCCTCGTTAAATTTCAATGGATAATATAGAATATTTCAGCGCTTCCTCAAGTTATTTGATATGTTTTGCATTTTATGATACCTTGACTTATTTTATTACATAGAATGAACTATACTACAGAAGTAATTATATTATCTCAAACGAGACGGTCTTAGGTCCTTCAGCGCTGCAGGATTAATTAAAAACAACTCACCTTCTAGCTCTATTTCACATCTATTTTATTTTATAAAAATAAGGATATGCATTAAAAATTAAAAAAATATATTAAATAAATGAAAAATTTACATATCTTTAAGTAAAAATCGTAACATTGCACAACAATATTGGTCTAGAAATTTATATTTGTGGGTATGTAATACATGGAATGGTGAGTTTGTGGATGTTTATGTTATCACACTTTTAAGTTAGAGCACGTCGTATCAAAAACGATTGCTTTAAAATCTTCACGTTCGCCAGTTTCTTGAACTATGTGAATGAAATAAATTATTTTTATTATTATAACGCTATTTCCGATTTAATTAGATCAGCTATTTCATTTTATTAGCAGTTAATTTAGCGATAATCAATGATAAATAATTTTGCTTTTTAAAAATTAGTTATAATTAAAAATTTACTTTAAATTTGGCTAATGGGTTAAAAGTATAAAGTATGCAAATAAAACCCTTTGTTTTGTATGAGTAAAAAAAGGAAATATATCAGAAAAAACTCCATGAAAACTTAACAATACTTAATAAGGTGATACTTGTTGAAGATAATTAAGCTCATGTGCGTATATCTTAAGCTGAGAAAGATCAATTGCATTAGTTAAAGCAGAATCACGCACAAGTCATTTAGACGTTAATAAAAATTTAGACGTTAATACTACAATAAATCATTCTAAACCACTTTAAGAAAAAAGCTTAACAAATGGGTGCCGCATGAACTGATCAAAACACAGAAAAAATAATTTCAGCTATAGCTTCAATATTTTTAGGAGAATGTGGCTCAGTGACAAAAATAAAAAAATGACGAAATTTTCTATTTTAATCAATGCAGACATATAATTAAACATATCTAATAGCCCCTAAGGTTTGTCATAAATGCTCACCCCAATACTCATCACAACTAGAGTGGAAGTTTAGAAGCAATAAATATTTTATAAAACTAGGATTAGTCTTACTGGTCTTGTTAAATAAAATTTATATGATTTACCGTTAAAGTAAAAAAAACATTATTACCTAAACAAATAAAAAAATATTTTTGAAAGCTAAATGACCTGCACCCAGGTGATTACTGCTGTGATACATGCAAGTCTCTGTATTGAAATGTTTGTTTTCGAATACATGCTGGCACAACACTTTTTTATATTGTTTATATAAATATAATAATATTTTGATAAAAAATTCATACAAAATAAAAATACTAAATTTACATATATTATAGAAGTCTTTACTTTATTGTTTAAAATAACCTTTTTTTAACAATTTATAGTACTTAAAAATCGACCTTTTTATTTTAAAATAAAATGGTAGTAATGCAGAAACTAAAAAAATCGTTATACCGCTAAAAAATATCACTATTCTGATATTATTCAATGATTTAACAAAAATACTTATACGCTACACAAAAAAAATAATATGGTTAGTATATAATAGGTTATGCCATATTTCTTAATTTTTAACAAGTTTAATAAAACTTTATATCGTCCTAAAATTTCATATTTCAATGACCCTAATCCAACAATAATTCAATGACAATAACACTATCCAAAAATAAATTAGACACACGTATATTGAACCTGTCACATATTAAATCAAACATACGTATGAATTCTATATATCACAATACCTCTCACATTCGATATGGTGTGTGAAATCGAATATATTATATTGCGAACCACTAGTTAAATTTAATAGAAAATTTTAGGATTTATGTGTGTTGTTATATTTATTATTGACATTTAATTTTAAACATCTAGAGTTCTACCAAATATTTTTTTATAATTTATATCAGCCGAAATATACTATCATAATTTTACAGTTGATAGAAAAAGCTGAGAGTTAGGGGTATTAATTTTTCCTATTAAATTGGTACAGCTTTATCACTAATTTGAAGCTTTGTCTTATAAAAAATATTTAGCCGTTAATGTCTCTAAGAGCCCCTTTAAGTCTTTAAAGAAGACGATCATGGAGCATATTTGACAGTAAAGCTTGTTGAATTGCCGCATTAATTTGACATTAAGTCAAAAATATACCTTGGAATCCACAGATAGCGCTGCTTACATTGCTATAAATTGTGTGGCACATTTTCGTTTAAACAATATTAATTTTATTATAAAATAGTTCAGGAGCATACATTTATCCAAAAGTGTAAAAAAGACTTTCTAAAAGCTTACAAAATGAATTGCTTTATTATGTTTTACGTTCTTAGAAATTGTAGCGGATATCCAATTAACTTGAAAAATAGTTAATGATTACCTGAACAAATTGAAGAGTTGGTACATAATTCGACGGAATGCGTTCAGTACACGAAATCTAGATTAAATTATTTTTATATGTGTAAGCTCAAACACAGCTATACTGAATTCACTTTTATCAGGAGCTTTCATCAAGAATACACTTCACCTTCAGATGAAACACTAAATTACTACTTTGTTTTTGACTTGGAATATACGAGAGAATAAATGGTTTTATTCACAGACAGATATACTAATTAAAAATTATTGAAACGTGATTAGTACAGGATATTTAATGGTGTCAGTTTTTTGTAAATTTATTAGTGCACAAAATCTTCATAGATTCATTATTCATCTGTGGAAAACAATTAAGTAACCACTACGTTGTAATTCATTCACTTGAATACTTCATATTTATTTCAAAAGACGATTGTAATAACATTTTAAGACGTATAGATCGATTCCTATACTTTGAGAAACACTGAAATATTGAACTTAGGTATTTACATATTCATATTTGTGAATTAATTTAGGTTAAAAACTTTCCGCAAACACAATTTTTACGACGCGTTTTACAATCGTTTAATTTACGATCGTTCACAAGATTCAATGACCTTTCGTTATTCACTAAAAGATACCGATACACGATTCAATCACCATTACTTATGATTAAATCATCATCTTATTTACTATGAGTACTAGAGAAAAAAATACAATGAAATTATATCATTAACTATTTTTAAAGATTATGTTGCACGAAAAAATATATTACATCAGAAGGTTAATGTTTCTTTTTACGTCTTAATATAATACTGGCAATAAATTTTATTGGTACCCAGGTAGCACTTCTGTGCTCATATCCTTTATAAATATAAATAAAGAAAGTAGGTCATTTATAGAAAAAACTAGACACTTTGATCATTATATTAATGCGGATTTATACTACCATCCATCTCAAAAGACAGGAATCACTTCACAAAACGTACGATAAAAAGCTCTCAACAAAATGGATATTTTTTTAAAGATGTATACCTTATAACACTTTCATGGTGACATAAATAATAAAATAAATACAATAAAAGTTATTATTGTGTTACGTGTTCTATGTCTATCAAAAAACAATCGGAGTTGATATACCTTTATTAATAAATAGCATGTATAAAAGAAATTCTAATCAAACAATTTACAAAATATATTGCACAACTAATATATTACATTTGGTTGAAAACATTTTATTTAAAATAATATTTTAAGGATGTATTTTCAGTGTGTTTTAATTAGAAACCGAATCAAAGTTGAAATCGCTAATTTTGTTCATCAGAATTAAGTTGCAAAAGATTACGCATGAAATATATTTATTATATTGCTTATCAAATATATAATCATATTTTCACAGTGATTTATGAAGGTGCAAAAAATATTATTATGTTACAGTGTTTGAACAACAGTCAGTGTTATACAATATAAACAAAAAGTTATACTGACCTGTCACACGAGCGCCGAAAGTAAATTCTCTCGAGAATGTCAAACCATTTTGTCTCCAGATCTCTGTGGAATATTTCTGGAAATACCTGAGAAGTGTTTTAAGTTGAATAACTCTTAGACGTATTCTTCGTTATTTCACTGAATCGCTAATGATATTATATTAACGGGTTAAGTGCAATTTCTCATTAGTTTATAATGTGTTTTACAATCTTTTTGAATAAGATAAAATATTAATTCTGATTGTGAAATATATTGTATTATTAATAGAACGCCCAGAGATTAAAGATTAAATTTTAATTTAAATAAAACGCTCACTCATAAATCTTACAATTGTATACAAATTAATTATTATTTAAATATTAATGTATATATTAAAAATATATTAAAATCTTACTGTAAATGATTGTTGTTTTCCATGATAATTCTGCATAATCAATAAAAACTGCAGATATTTTTTGTGGCAATAAAAATAATTACAAGTGCGTTAACTTGAAATTATTGCAGTTACCCCCATGTCATATATTTCAATTTAAATTTTAAATGCGACCCTTAATATGAACATTTGCTCTTTCCGATAATATTTAACTTCAATCATGTAGTGCAAACATTGCCGAAATAGAGCAAATATCGAGTAATATATGTACAGTGTACATACGTATATGTAAAAATTTCAATAAAATAAATTCACGACAAAATTAAATTATGTGATTGTAAATTGTACTTTTACCGTTTTTATTATTAAAAATATGTGCTTAATAAGCTTAGTAAATAAATATTTTTAATCCAAGTATAATAAATTTTAATGTATTATTTTTAAATATATGTTTGTCACACAATGAGTAATTTAAATGATGTACTTTTGATTATCAAAATAATATTTAATATAGTATTTAAAAGGGTTGTTAACGTATTATTTCATAGAAATTTACCTTACTAATAAAACTTTCTGCGGAATTAACTCAACTTTTATTTTATAAATTACAATAAAATTTCAAACTCTGCCTTTACTAATCCGTGCGAATTTAATCTCAGCATAATTTATTGAGAAACTTTATATTCAATTAAGGCAAATTATATTAGGGATATATTAAATGAAACTCATTTTTTTCTGCCTTTTTTTTTATTGAGTTATATAATTATTCATCTTCATTCAACAATATATATTATCTCTTAAAATTAAATATGGATTAAATGTATTATTAGATAAGAAGTACTTTTAAATGCACAATATTTATAAATATATATTACTACAATATGCCTTATATTTTCATACGTACATCCATATTTACAAATAAATTCAATAATTGCTACCCTTATTTTAAATCTTACCAAATGATATCACATCGCGTTAAAATCACACGTTTTTTTTAATTCACTGGGAGGCGAAATCATACTGCTGAATTCACGCCAAAGCGGAAAATGAGCGGGTATTGAGATGGATGAGCACTACATAAAATACAAACTTGCCTCTCCCTTGCCTTTTTATTAGGATCGAACTAAAATTTTATAATTTTTGCCTGTAAAGTATTACACTACTTTGGTACTAATTAATCATGTCCGTTTTGATCATTCTCAGCAAAAACGTACATGTCCATAGATAGTTTATCGCGTTCGTCACCGCTTGGCAAACTGCCGAAAGGTACCTCTTTGGGAACCAACAAAGAACCGTTCGATCTGTTGATGGCACTGAAATCTCTTCTGTTAGTCGAATGCAAATTTTCAAAACTGGACTTTTTTCGGACGTGCATGCCCTGGTGTCCGCACAAGGGCCGGACTGGTCCGTAACTCTGAGAGCATAGAGAAGTCTGCATGGCTTGCGGCTGGGAACGCGTAGACCTCCGCCAGTCGTATGTGGACCTCACCGACGAATGACGGGTGTGGACGATCGAGTGGTTTTTGTCCTGTTAATGAATTTTCAATGTGTTATCATATAAAAAAACATCAAGTCTATTCAAAAATATTTACATGATATACATTTAATGATATAAAAAATAAACATTTAAAGTATCTACTTTTTTGGTCGAATAGATACGTTTACATACGAGCTCTATATATGTTTAATAAATATAAATACAGAACTGTGCAAATGTTTTAGACACCCCTGTTGGTCTTATTTTTAGACTAAATTTGTTTCTTGTTCTCTTTTTAGATAGATAATATTATTATAAAAAATAATTGTGTATCACATTTAAGACATCAATTAAAAAATAGCACAAAAGTTTAATAAATATCAAGGACCTCAGTAAGATATAATTAATGTTTTTCGGGTTCGCGTACCCGAACTCAGACAAATACCCGGTCAAAGACCGGCTGGTCTTTTTACGAATTTTATGAATGTCACCCATGTACGTGCTTCGCAGACTATATAGAAATTATATGTGTTTTAGTAAATAGTAATCTATTATTAATTAACCTTGGAGTACCAACAACTGTTTCTATATAAACACGCAAAACTCGTATATTTTAGCAAAGATTCTATAAACAATAATATTTTACTAAAAGTGTGATTAATCGTCGATTTAAAAGATATTTTTGCACATAAAAACCGTTCCATGCAAAAAAGTGACTTATTAAATTCCACAGACATAATTGTCAACCCTACACGCGCGCTACTTAAACGAAGTATTCTAAAGATTAAAAATCATAATTAATTAATAAAATAATAATGAATATTAAATATTTTAGGATGAAAATTGTTACTAAAATTAACCCAAATGCCACAAGAGTTATTTCACGCAACGCACGGATTCAGAAAATTGTTGTAAATGTAATTTATCTTCATTAATATTAACCAAGAACTATGGAAATACGTCATAGAATGATGATTTCGTTGTAAAATATTGTTTCCGAAATAGTCGCATTTGATAATATATTGATTTGAGCAATTATAAAATCTAGCTTCATTCAAGATGATTTCATAAATAGTTATAAACTGCTTAAATGTAAAGGAGACATTATGAATTTAATTTATATTTTTTATGAAATAAAAAAAAATCGAAATGATTTAAAAAATAAATTGAAGATTTAGTGGACGATCAATATAATGCGAAAATATTTAAATAGCAATGTACGTGGTATGTCAGAATTTTAAACTCATATTCAGCTACTTAGTTTCTTGATAAAGTAAAACATCATTTAAGTTTATTTATTATAAATTAAAAAAAACATATTGTTGAATAAAGCGATGATGGGGTGAGTGTAATGGTTAAGTTTAGAAAAATATCTCCCGTTCTTTTTAACCTGTATTTGTGATTCAGATTATAAACAATAAATTGTTGATCATTCTTAAAGTTCAATTTATGTTTAAATCATCTAAAAATATAAAAATCCCCTATATCGTAAATATTATTTGTAACAGTGGAACATGTATTATAGATCTCAAGTACGAGAATTTCCGGGTTTCCGTTAATTCCAAAGCTTATTCGCAACAACATAAAATATTTATAAGATTTAATGATCTATATAATAATCTATAGGATAATTATATACAGAGGTGTGAATTTGTATAATAATATTTCTTGGACAATCCGCAAAATTCCTTTTGGAATAAAAAAAAACACCTTTGTGCATTAAAAAATAAATTATAATTTTTTCTGTTTATTTTTATTTTCTGTTTAATAAATATTATATATGTTTAGTTAAAATTTGTTTGATGTAAAAATTAGCTATTAAGCTTAATAAATTAATAAAATAAATAATAAATTAATAAGTATTATATATTCAAAAAATTACACAAGTCAGGTGGTTCAATGGCTTTTTTCGCAAGGATCTGATTTCCGGATTTACTTATATATAATTACTGTAACAATAAAAGCGTTCATGGTATTTTAAATACCACATAATTAGGGATTCCAATCCCGGGCCAAAATATTGATCCCGGGATTTCGGTATTGCAATTAGTCGATCCCGGGACCAGTCCCGGGATAATTTTCATGTTATTTTATCGATAAAAATAATTTAAAATGAATAATACAATATATTTTTACATCTGTTTTTTATAACGTACAATGTATAAAGTACGTATAATTTTAGTCTTGGACTTAAAATAGAAAATAATATAATAAAAATAAAAAAGGGAAGGTCTTATATATTTATTTGAGAAGATAAAAAATGAACTTTTGACAATGTATGCACATATGTACATTCATAGACACAATTAATGGAAAACATTATTTTGAATAAAACTCACAAAGTAACATCAAAGCATCAAGCGTTTCATCATTTAGCCTTCATCTGATTTTGGTTCCTAAGCAGCCTACTGCTAAAAAGCACGTTCAGACTCACAGCCTCAAAGATTCACAGATGACACGTGCAACTCGCGCAAGTTTTTACACGAAATATAACGATTTTGTCAATAATAATTCGATTGTGCTTGATAAATCAATCAATCCGAAAAATTCGGGATTATGTTTTATAATCCCGGGACTCATCGGGTATTGAAAATCATTCGGGATCCCGGGATCCCGGGATTGGAATCCCTACACATAATTGATTTAATTTTTTTTTTCAAATATTTTATAAGTATTATTGCAAAATATACGTTGATAATTACCGATTATTATTATAAAAAAATTATATACTAGTGTAAAAATTTAAAACAAACTTTTAATTTCAAACTAGAGTTATTTCAATAAAACGTGAAAATAATAACTTACCATATCAAAGCTATCGGTCGGCAAACTTTGATTAAAATTGCTGCGCCAGCAAGGAAACCTCTGCTTGAATTCCCTTTTGAATTTTTCCTGAAACGATTATAAATATTAATACATACTGCACAACACTACCTAAAAAATGTATTTTTCAGCTTAGGAATATTTTATAAATATTTTTCATAACTTGACTCATTATATATATACTTTTACTCACGTTGTATATTCCGTATATGAATGGGTTATAACACGAGTTGCTCATTGCCAACCAGTCGCAGCAAAAAAATATAATATTTATGTAGCGATATCTGTCGGTGAAAAAACATACTTTTAAAACAACGTATTTTTTTAATGAAGCAAATACAATGTATATGTAAAAATAATATAAAAAAATACATTCATACAGGATACGTATGAACATATTACATAAGACATACAAAGAAAAAATCTCCATCAATTTATCAAGGGAGAAATTCTCTGAATTAAAGCAAAGGCACAAAAAATACGTAAACGTATATTGGTACATAAATATAACATGAAGAAAATAAAATATATTTCACTTACTCGTTAATAAACGGAAAGCTTGTTTGCAATACTTGATATGTCTGAAGTGGTAACCAGCAAAGTGCGAATAACGCGACTACTATCACTAACATTTTGATTACCTGTTGAAGAAAAGAAGAAAATGCCCATTGATAATTAGTGTTTATTACTTTATTTTTGTAAAATTATTATTTAATAATTGTTAATCGCTAAACACAAATCATGGTTATTTGAAACTTTTATCTTATCTGAACTTTATAATTAATTAATAAGTTATTCGAATGCTGATTAGCATTTCAGCAAACCCAGTTATATTATATTAATAATATAAAATAACTCCATATTCATTATTATATATTAATATTTCATAAATACCCTTTTCTTATTCTTCATGAGATTGGCATCTCTTGAATCTTGCGCGTTCCCGGGAGCTCTTGAACCCCATAATACAAATGCCATTCGGGCGTAGACGAAACTTATCACGCACAACGGTGTTAAATACTAAAAATAACTCATAATAAAATATACATGAAAAAACACAAATATATTAGTGTTATTAAGATACATACCTGTAAAAATAATAATATAGTTCTATAAATAACCATAGAGTGTTCACTTAAATTTTGTAAAGTACAGAATGGTTTTGTGTATATTTTGTGCGTAACTGAAAATAATCCATAATTAACATTAACAATACAATAAATAATGTAGTAATGTTTAGCGTGGCTATTGATATATGAACTGCTCCTTCAATAATTGCGACGTGACATCACAATCAATTTATTGTACGGAATATTATGTATTTATTTTATCTCGATGCTGACAACATAATATGTTGATACTTGAGTTTATACCACAACAAACAACGAAGGAATCTTGTTTAGACGTAATCCCTTCATGTTGTTGGTAAATATTACTTCTAATAATATAATACAAGGGCATTTTTTTATTTCCTTTCACAATTTGGTTAAAAATCAGTTCCTGTTCATAGCGGATTAAAATAGAAACGTATATTCGTTGCTGCCATTTAGATATCGATAAGTCATGTTGTACATATTTGCAGAGCTCATAATATTTACATTTTATTCTAACTGCGTCTAAAAATTGTTTCATTGTCGAATTGAACAGGACCTCTGAATATTTAACAAAACATTCCTTATAAAGTAAATATGTTTCATAAAAGTTACGTTACAAAAACGAAAAGTATAAAATATTTGCTCAAACTGATTCAACTGCGGGACAAATTGTCTGGAACATTATTCGCCCACAATGCTTTGACAATTATTGACCTGGAAAATTATTCGTCGAATATACGGTTCAATATCACAGTAAGTCAACCAAATAAATAATATATCAATCTATGTGTTACCTATTTGCGGAATACACATGATTCAATTTATCGATTGTGTATATTTAAAACATATTAAATATATATTATTTTGAGCCAATACTGGACCGTGTATATCGTCAAAGATTCATCGCTGAATCATATATCATAAAGTCGCTGTTCATCTCAACTCTTAAGTCAAACTCGCGGGCAATCCTTAAACCAAATCCGAAGATTGAAACAGGAATGCTATTTTAATGAGACTGATCCTCGGATATTGAATCATAGGCTTTTATTCCAAAAACTCCGCTTTTAAAAGGAGAGAAACTTTTTTTAGCCTTTCCTCGTGCTTTTATCTGACGAATTAAAGCTGATTGTTTATAAATTTAATTATATGTTGATAATTTTTTAATTCAATTTAAATGCAACTCCGGATTCCAGACGTTTAGCTGGACCAGAGGATGCGAAGAGAGAAGCGGCGGCTTCTACAATCTTCGATGGTTTGAAGTGGGATAGGTCTTTTATTGTTTTAAGTTACTACGAATAGTTAGAGAGCAATTAAAATTCTTATGCCTTAAACTCCAAAGTATGAATCTAAAAATCTCTGAGAAAATATTTTAAGAAGTGTTCGTTGGTTGCCAGCGCTCACATTTACAGCAGATTATGATTACGAATCCCAAATATATCTTGCGATTGATATTTTTAAGCTTTCTGATTTATGGCAAGTGTTTTGATCTGTAAAATCGTTTTCTCGCGGTAGTTTCCCATATTACATTAAAGTAAATTTTTTGTCTTTATATATTACATGCCGAGTGACTTTTCAACCTGCTGATCTAATAGTTACATTGGGTGTAGGCGCCAATCCACCACACGCTGGACTCCCGCCATCCATCAGTGTGGGGTAGCAAGGGTTAAATCCCAAACCCTTGAGCGGAAGGAACTTAGGACGAACAAAGCATAGCAAAATAACGCAAGCAAGCTAAGGGGCTCAGCCCCTACGGGGGTTCCGGGAGCTAAAGGCTGCTGTTGAGGTAGCATGAACACCCCTATAGACCTGGGAGTTGGTGCAATTACTAGGATGATACGCAATTCCGGATAGCCAACGAGAGTCCGTCTCCTTGAACGTTTGGGAGAAAAGCTAATATATCTCCAATAACATAATTAGTAGAGAACCGCTCACATGGCTGTTATAAGCTGGGTGCCCACCCGAAGGGTTGGACTCGTAAGGCCTTATTACCAATAATTTCAGTGGTGCGCGCATTAGATTCATTGGAGGATGTAATTGTTAAATGGAAGGGGGGTTTATTTAATAAATCCGACAAGACAATTAAAATCAGAATAATGTGAGCATTCATAGAAACTGTTATTTTCATATAAACATTATAAAAAAAGAACGTAAAAGTAGTGTCGCTTAGCTTAAAAAGTGCGCATTCCTGAGCGAATTTTAAAATGTTATAAATATTATAAATGACCGTATCAGTTGAAAAGCTTTCGAAAGAAAAACTATTTGCAACTCATATAAATGGCATTATGTCAATATTATGACAAACGGACTAATTCTATACATTCTAGTATGTCAAGAGTAGCTTTTTTTAAATAGCATTTTAATGCCTTAATTTAGTTTGATGTGTAAAGGCATTATTGAGGTGGTTCCTTAATTTGAAATCTTATCTGATACCAAATAATATATGCAGCCGATCAAATCATTCACAGAAACTGGTAATCGCATAACAAACTTGATGAAGTGACCTAGAAAATAATGATTATTTGCATACAAACATCGTCAAACGGAATTATGTTTTAGGAAATGTGTTTTAGATTATGTTAAAATAATGCCGCTTGGTCAAACATTCTTCAGCGAATTGAATTAAAAAAAGAATTATAAGATAAATTTCACTCATTCTAACTCATCGAGAGTAAACACCTTTTTATAAATGGAATTACATTGCAAATTTATAATATAATTTGGTGTGTTATAATTCAATTTCAGAGGTTGAAAGCCTAGCGGCACTCCAGAATTTTTGATTTGATCAAAAGCTAGGCAGTTTCTAGCGATTTTAACCAAAATCGATAAGTATTTTAACCAAAGCGGTTCAGCATTGTTTTCATGTAAACTGGTGTATTATTTTATACACCATTCTGTTTCACAACTTATTTTTAATAAGATCATGTGTAGGTATTGTAGTTATATTATTAAAAAAATATGCGGTGCATAAATTTGTAACCAGAAATTATTTTCGGCGAAGAATTATCGACGAAGAATGTTTTTAGACCCCACTATAAACATACCACGCTACTTTCATTCGTTTATGCAACCCTTGAGATTAATAAACTGAGCGAGCTATACAGGAGAAAATACCGTCGTTGTATTTTAGCGAATATAATTATTGCAATAATTTTTTAAATATATTTTAAATCCATTTGTTGCTATAAGGATTGATAATAAATTGACTATGTAGATTTTAAAATATTTCTTTGCACAATTATGCCAAAAGTATATAAATAAATTTAATGATTGGCTTAATTGATATTAACACATCAAATTGCAGGAGCAGTACCTTTATATAATATAAACAATTACACTCACCTGGATCTATCTCTTCCTCTTGCGCAACTCTCAAAGCAATAACCATCGGTGTTGCCAGCGCAAGTCCCAACAGCCATATTCCTGCGATGATTATTTTGGCAACTCTCTTCGAAGGGCGCGCGCTAATTAAACAATGCGTAATGCATCATGTTTGTTTTACATTGAAATATCATACACGTGTTTATATCCCGTGTGATATTCAAAGCCAAAAACACCCAAAGGGAGGTTTCCAGCTCTAATTATTCACACAACGACCAAAGAATTAATAATTAAACAAGCTTGAGTTACACCAAGACTTTGCCGTAAGCGTTTACATAACAATCTTATAGCTTTCACACATGATATAAAATACCGTACCTAACCCAAACGAACACACGTAATAACTTTGGTTATCAGTACCGACCGGCTTTTGTCGTTAAGGAACAATGGTCAATTTTCCAACACATGTCAATACATCAAAGTCATAATGGGTCATTTTCGATGAGTTTTACGATCATTTTCGCATTCACGAAATTGTTATCTGAATCGTACGTGTTTCTCTCGCCGCTTTCTGGGTCCAGCGATCTGATTTAATTTGAGTTTTTATTATATCCGAACCTGAAGAATTCGTCCAAAGCATTCGTCCTTTGATCGTTTTCGTGTTCATGGGGTGAAAGTTTGAGCTTGGTGAATAGGATGAAAATTCAAACTTCGTTAGGACTGCTAAAAAACTATTAGTTTTGCAGTGAAGCGACAATTTAAATGGTATTTTATCTAAGAAAATTTGCAATGGTTTAGTGCTAATATTTAATTGTAAATTCTGTATTTAGTTTCTTCATTACATTGTTTTTCATAATTCGTTTTATATTGAAACCTAATGTAAAAAAAAGTCAAATGAATATTTAAGACGTTTCTATGCTTTAATCAGATTAATGTACTGTTAATCCTTTTCTCTTGAGCCCTCTCAGGCTTAATATTATTAATAATGAATTCGTCGATTTCTTAAAGCTGAAAAAGTTCAACTTGGTATTAAAATCGTTAAAAAGATTAAATTGAAATATATTGTAGATTTTTTTTAACAGTGATTTTAATTATTAAAGTGATTATTATATTGGTCGTAATATATCTCACGATAATAAGGAATATTTTATTTAAGCGAATTTAATATAGAACAAAAAAATCAAATAGAAAAACCCATATTTAAAAGCAAAATTACAAATATAAATCTTAGTAAATTGTTATAATATTTATTTTATTATTTTGTCAAATTAAAAGTGCTTAAAAGCGATTTATTTACCAAAATTATCTATAAATACAATATACAAACAATTAATCAGTATTTTTTCTTACACTTTTAGCTTTAAAAAGTAAAATTTAGACATAATTGTTGTACAGCAGTGAACGTCTGAGCTTCCACATTTTATCCAAAACACACGCACGCTGGACCAACATAATCACAAGTTAGAAGTTGACAACCAGTTACTGTAATATTACATAAATATAATTTGTTTTATGTAATTTGTGTGACATATTTATTTTTATATTTATATTATTTTTATATCGACATGTCACTAAATACATCTAATGGTGTTGTGTTGATAGGGTTTGTCAAATATACATTTATGATGGTGAATTTCATGAGGTAAATTTAAATATTTGAAATTCACCAAAAAGTCAAGTTGCTCGGCTTGTTATTTTTACTTTCAACTTAACCGTGATTTTATTTTCAATTTTTATTTTTTAAAGTTAAATAATTGTATTTTAAAAAATATATATTTTCTGTGAATATGTTTTCTATGTATGCTAATTTATATATTTTATATATATGTAATCGGTATCACTATATAAAAAAAAAAATTTAAATGATTTAAATTACATTTTTTTAATAATATATCATATCGACTTCTGCAAAAACGAAATATGACTCTTTTCTAATGACTCGGCTCTAGCACGCGCGAATGTACATATGTGTAAAAATTGGAAGGCTTGGCGTTCACTGTTGTACAGTGTAATAACTAATCAAAATTTAGCATATTAATTATTTTTCTTTATATAAATACTGTATATATAATAAAAATCTAGATAAATAAATCCTTATTTTTATTATTTAAGAATAAAATCTAAAACATAAATGTTTAATGCCAGTTGGGGTCCATTTTATTTTCAGTATTATTTTATATATTATGATTACCTTTAAAAGCAATAGCTTTTACCATATCACTGCAGTAAATTAATGCAGAATGATACCTAAGTTAATATCCGATGAAAATTTATTCCACAAAGTTGCAAACTTTTCCTACCTTGTTTCTAACAATGTAAAAAATAATCACACGTCGCATAATTTAAGCTGAAATCACACGAAAAACTCCTGAGGGAGCCTAAGTTTTCGCATAAAGGGTCGCAAATATCCCATTTGAACAATTCCAAACATTTCTAACCTAGATAATTGAACCCTTTTGTCAGCAACCCTCGAAGATTCAAGCGTGTTTGATTTCGCTTCGATCTATCAAAATGTTGTTTAAGAGACGTTTAACCGTTTACTCCGATACATAAATTATGTTACGTTGAACAAAAATAAAATCTAGAAATAATTTATTGTTAAAGTAAAATTGGATTTTGAACGTAAGATATAAATCTTATGAAAATTAATATTAACAATTTTTTTAAAATACAAAAAATTCACTTTAAACTAAGCGTTAATAGCAATAAAAATACAGTACATACGAATTTCTTATTTTATTTTATTTTTACCGATTGAGGCTTTTACATGATTTCGAAAAAGAGCACTCAAGCCGATTGACAGGGAAAGCCAATCAATGTCACTCGAGGATTATAAGGCGTTTTAAAAATTGTATTGAATATTATCGTGTTTATATTTATAAATATATTAATTGTAAAAATATATTTTAATATAACACAATAGAAGAGCAACAAAGTGGGTTTTAATTAATTAAAAATATATCATCCATTTAGATCTACTTATCGTATAATTGTTATTAAAAATACAGCTGAATTAAATTATACATTTATTATCACAAAACAATTTTACTATTCAATGCACACAGACAATTAGTTTTTAAATTAAAATCACATTTAATGAGTTTAAAAAAAATTTATCTCAGATAAACGATACCAACTGGAATATTAATGTAGCGTCGCGTGCACTCCAATATTTATTTTTAATAAAATAATAATAATATCACGTTGACAGATTATATATATGTGTGAATATAAAATTCTGATATGATGGAATTTCGATGGGTCGTTGAATTATCTATTTCCCATGTGAGTTGTTTTATTAGGTTGCGTCCCTAATTCGATCTATCGTTCCCACATCGCTCGTTTGATAGGCAAGAATATCCTTTGAAAATACTATTTTTATAAAAAAATATTATATATAACAAAATCTATACATCTAATAATTTAAATGACTACACTTACAAATAAGGTTTTCTTGTAATAAAATCACTCAAAGAGTTAATTGAAAGATTTTGTGAATATCAATACTTCTCTATTGGCAGGACAGCAGAGATTCGACGAAGTATCTATCGTGAGAACCCAACATTTTTTGAGCGTATTGAAATGAAAGCTGGGAATTGTATTTATTTATAATGTAAATGATATACAAATATTTATTGTATCTAAAAATGTGTGTAGGGTTTTTAAAGAGATAATTAATTTTAAATAGCTACCAAAGAACAAATCCATTACTTTAGACGTCTATTGCTAACGATTGGAGAGATTTAAGCTGAAACTCGATCAAAGTTATCCAATGCCGATCAAAAGAAGCGGTTTGATCTTTCAGTTCGATAAGGTGAAAGCAAATGTTTCGAGAAATACCGTCTTAAATATTAGCGGCTTTGAATAAGAATTTTTGCTGTATCCGAAATAAAAACTAATAAACAACACTACCATTAATATTACCATTTTAGTGAACCGTAATTAAATCAACACATAACCCTATTTTTTAATATTATCTAAAAGATTTTCAGATATGTTAATTTATCTATCTTCTCTGATTCGTATACAATCACTTTTCCAATGAAGAACGGTTTTATTATATTTAGTCTTCTATGTGTTTTATCAAGGCACATGACATACAAATATTAAAAATCAAGGTTGGAGTATGACATCAATGTCATCTTCATACACAAAATTAGTCTCGGGCACATTTTTCGAAATAAATATTAAAATAGCACAGGAAAGAGCACCTCATTGCTTATTCCCATTTATTATTAAAAAATGTATTTTTATTCGTCACATGGTAAAAAAATTATCCATTAGTAATCAATATAGACGAAAAGTGGAACGATAATTCACATAGGGTGAAAGTTTATTTATGACTATTACTTATAAGCTTCTAGGAACTTAAAGCTGCTATTTAATCGGCATGAGCAGATGGAAAAAATGTGAGTCACCAGGTTGTGATATTCTTACGGTTATTTGTTTGCTCCAGTCGTTTGTTAGATATGCTTTGAAGCTACGTAAGACACAGGTAATTCACAAAGAGAATATAAAAGGAGGTATTAAGACCTCTTAAACCATTCAACGCTCGCAAGCTATTTTGGTTAATCTGTTGAATCTTAAATTACCGCTTTCATTTAATTCGATCAATAATAAACATGTGGCCATTTGGCAGATCAATAATTTATTAAGCAAACGTTCCAAAAGAGGTTTTAAGAGAAACTAGATCGGAAAATTTACAGAGAACTGCAGATGATATATGACTACAGTTTTTTGTGACGATTAATTTATGTATCCTACTTTATTCAGTGTGCCTTTTATTGGTAAGATGATGATTTATTTTATTGATATGTTAGAATTGTAGTATTAAAATGTGATATTTTTGGTCAATTATATTTAAAAAACAGCAACAAAAAGTGCATGGTCTCTAATAGGCATTACGTATTTGCCTTTAAGGACGTCATATTTTTTATGCAGAAAATATATCAATCTCATACATTTCTTCAATATAGAATTTAGTACTCAGACTACACTAGCAGTTCAAGTAGAACTGTTTTTATTTAATTACAACTTATTTAATGTCATTTGTATTTATATTATATGCACATAGGCCAGGAATGAATTTGACGTATTAACCGAGAGGTATAACTTGTCACAATACGCGTTAAAAGCACAATGAATAAAATACTAATAATCTTCACGGCTCCCAGGCAATTGAGATAAATACGATCAGAGCTACAAATGATTCGCTAAAATCATCTACGTGCGCAGCAGACTAAATGCAGAATGACAAAGAAATATTAAAAATGTTTCACTTGTTCAAACTTTGACATAATAAATAATAAATAGGAAAGCAGATGAAAATAAACTAATTTTCGTCACGTCGAGAGTCGGCCAGTAAGAAAGCCAGTCCTAGTCATACCAAACATATATAAGCTCATACATAGCGTATATTATATGCGTCAGTACGGATTTTGCCCCCATCAGTACTTCCATTCGGAAGAGAACACAAAATATTTTATTCGAACAGAGACTGAGAAGACCGAGAAAGCTGCTGCTTCTCTCTTCGTGTCAACCCTAATCCAACTTTGACGTTTGAAATGCAAATTTGAACCCAATCTTTCGAGTCAACTGAATTATTCAAATGCAGAGAAGACTACAATAATTTTACGTATTTAAATAAACTGTACGTAAACTTAAATATTATTGAACAATAATAATAATTTATAACTAAATAACTTTACCTTATATCAATATAAATATTTTAACATTTAATTTAGAATAAAGTTCATAAACGTGTAAATGAAATTATACCGAATAATGGATATATTTGTAACGAGAAAATTTTTGCAAATAAAACTACCAAAATAATTACTTGTAATTGTATATAAAACACAGCAGTAAAAACATCTTTCTAAAGCTTTCTCTTCGTAGTAAGTCAATGATTACCATGATAAGGGATCAAGGATTCCCCTCCCCTATCTCCTCTTTCTAGAGAATGCGCTGCTCTGACCTTTGTGGCGAAGCCCAAAAATCTCTACATCGTAAAATTATTTCATGGTTTATAATAAAGCTGTATTCGATATTAATATATTAAGTATAAAAATCTAGTCACAAGTAAACAAATAATATTTTTATAATTATTAATAAAATTTTAATATATGTATCATATATCTACATATAGAAAAATATTTAAATCAATGTTAATAAAATTTATTTATTGTATAATAATACAGTGTTTAAATTTCCAAATTATAACAATATTACTTTCTTACATTAAAATCGATAGGGTTGTTTTTTTATAAAATATAAAAATATATTCAGGAATCGCTAAATATTTTTATTAAATTATTTCTAAATAATATGTTTTTTTAATAACTTTTCTATTAATAAGCGATACTAGCTATAAATATGTATGTACGAAATGTGCCCGTAGCTTTCTCAAGTCTCACAAAGTTCCTCGAGTCTGATAAAGTTCTAAAAGGCGACGGAGGTTCAAAAGAGATTTTTCAGATATCTCTACAATATGAGTACTATTTGTATCCCAGCATATTTTTGTATGTGTATTAATGTATATAATACGTAACATATACTAGGTACCGCAAAAAATTAATCGATAATCGTAAAGTTCCAACTACGCTCTAGAGAATCGCGATCCCATCCTTGTTCCTAACATCGTGCCACCCACGTTACCAACAAGAAGATATTCATAATTGGTATTATTTTATTATAATGAACACATTGGATTCGATTAAATCCCGAATCCTATATTGCATGTTTCGAGTGTATATATTGTACATAATAGTACCAAAATGTTCGATTTTTTCCGCCTGCACGCTTGAAAATAAATTTATTTCAGTTCCAAATCGTTATTGTAGTGATTTATGTGGGGGGTTTATGTAGTTGAAACTACGAAAATAACACCGCGTGCTTTCCGACATGCAACAAAGCATATTTTATCGCTGATTGATCAAGGCAAAACAGTCAATTAACTCTTTTAACTTGAAGGGTACAAAATAACTCGGTACTTTGTCTAAAGCCACTACGTGACAGGTGTGAGCAGATATTTTGAAGCGGGTACGCTTTCTGTTTTTCTATAAATCATTTAGGATCAATATCATACTATCCTCACTACATTTGCAATATGTACTAACCTTGTCAGCTAATACAATAATAAAATTTAAGAGTTCACTGTTTTAAGAGTTCAAAACAACAGACTTAACTAGATACTCGAATCATGTATATATATGTTTTTAACTGTAGATTTCTAGAATTATTTATAAAATAATCGTTGATAATTGTAGTGAAATATTTATGGCGACTAAACACAAATGCCAACGTTTGAAAGGGTCTTATTCTTAAAGCTTGCGTTAATTTAGTGTGACCAAAATGATCATCCATCAATGAGGACAATAGCGTAAAGGATAGACCACACACAAAAGCGCTTGTTACGACCAGGAAAAATCCTATTAATAACACAAGTTTTGTTCTTACTGTAAATATTTTCCGTCATTGAGAAAATATTTATTTGTTGCGAAACGGTCACGTTTATAATAAATCACCGCATCCACAAAATTTCCGTTGACAATTCCCATCAAGCGAATGTCGCTTTCTAAAGGCGTATACCTATTTCGCCATTCTAAGAAGCGACTGCAGTGATTTGCTGGATGATCGCTGCATAATTGTGATTAGTAAGCAAGCTTTGCAGCCCTGGATACTTAAGCCTAGACTCCGATGAGGAGAAGGCAGACACGAGCAACCACACAGCAGCAGACGCCCGCCGCTCGCGGACAACATACTGTCATGGAAGCTCCCATCCCGAGAGGAACTCGTCCATACGAGAACCACCGTAGCAGAGAGGGATTAACTTCCGCTGTACACTCCCTGCCACGCCACCTACTAGACGGACATCATCCCTGCGCCAGCTTCTCCACCAACGCTCGGAGAAAACATCTCGCAATTGCAATATAATATAATAAAATTCTAACTAGATTCCAATAAGCGTCTCACTGGCAACGAAGTCACGCCCTTAGGGTTCTCAAACCTTAAATAAATTCTAGAACACAGTTGTGTATTATTTAGAGAAATATTTGTAGGTAATTTTTTTCTTCGATGTACCATTGCATTATCTACAGACTAAGTGTGCCGTTTTTTGTGATTTTTTTTATCATTTTGTTATTTATAACAGGGTAGGCTATAACACCTAATTTCCGACAAACAAAATTATGAAAAAGAAAAAACTTTGTAATTGCCGATATTCCGCAAATTAAGCATATTTTAAAGTTAATATTGTAGAGTTTAGGACTTTTTTAAATTAATACTAATAATATTTATTTTCAGACTGTCTAAAGCAATTTATAATGATACTATTTTTTGTAGGCTTTTCGGCAGCATGTATAATATAATTAAAATTAAATTTCGGTATCATTAAAAGTTTGAAACACATGCAGCGTGTTATATGAACACTCTTTTTTTAGCTTTTAAATAAAAAAGGTTTAAAATGAAACTAGGCGGAATTTAACAGAAAATTAAATATTTATCTCTCTCTATTATCATATTATTTAAAATATACCTAACTAAGAGCATAATTTTGAAAAATTTTAAATGTTTAATTTACAATAAATCATAATTTATAACATATTTTTTACTACATTGATATGTGTAAATTAAAAGTTGTATCATTAACTATTTTTCATATAAAATCTTGTTTATTAGATATTTTAAACTTGCTATGAAAATATATTCTAATATTTTTGATTATAAATTAGAATAAACTCTAATTTATAGTGTATATAAAATTCATTAAAAGATTTAGAATATTTTAAAAAATTGTCAAGTTTATGTTTTAACTATGTTAATAAACTTGATTTTTGAACAGATAAAGGCCGTTATATTTATAAATTATATCAACGATACCTTAAAAAACGAGATATACTAGCTATACATATTTATGCCACAAAGGTAAATATTGCAAAATGTTTCAGTGCTATTTCCATATCTAGCTAGGGTAAACTTTTATTTATTTTACTACAACATATGGTACTTTTGGATAATCACGGACATAAAATTATATGACAAACACACAGATATATATAATATCTATGATACGGGATTAATTCATATCACATGATACATTTTCATCTAAATTTTATCATCACATACCTCTCTAAAGAATGACGATAGACGTATAGTATAAGTCGCTGACTAATGCCTAGAAAGAATCCTATATGGACCTTGGTGTTTTTCAATTTATATTATGTCTTGTAGAACCAAATCATTTATTATCATATAATTATAATTCCGATCAATCATCACAGATTAGATATCTTCATATACACAACAATTTTAAAATTGCGGGTCTTTTTATTAAATTGACTATAAATATATAAAAAAAATACTATACTAGCATTAAATTCTGTTTATCATAGCTAAAATAAAAAAAAATATAAATCTCTAAAAAATCACAATATGTGTACCCACTTTAATCTAGCATAATCCATATTAAAAAAATAACTAAAACTGATTTTTTACTATTTTTTTAAAATTGATCAATTTTTTAGAATTTTAAATCAACATGTAATATGACAAATCGAGTTTACTTTGTCACAAATTTTGTATATTGATAATGTTTATAGATAATAATTGCAGCAATTAAAACATACCGACAAATATTTTAATTAAATCTAAAGGGTAGTTTTACCGAAACTGTAGACACATAATTTTATTAAACAGGCAGACACTCTAATTAAATCTCTATAATACACGATAGATGATAATTTTTCATCGAAATATAATAGTTATACCTTTTTGACAAATCCAATGTAACTAGTGGGGTAATAAAATAATCAGTCAATTAACTGCTTACCTTAATGGATACAAAATAGCCCTGTGACGATCTACCGCAATGGCGGTCAATGTGAAAACGCTCACGTTGACGCTCAACACTTGGACGAATGGACAGAATGGACACATAAAATAGGGCAAGTTCCATCGTTGAAGCAAAGCGGCTTGAAACTGTCGAGAAGAAATAGTACGGTTAGGGTTACAAGGTTAATGTATCAACAGTAAACTATGTCTGGTAATAGACGCAAAGCCTTGAAGGCAAGCGCCGGTATCAATTATTTGCCACATTTTCCACACACAAACTAAATTACGCTAATTGGCGACATCGACCAACAGAAAAAAACATTAAGACGTGAAATAATGGGATAATTTGTATGAGATATTACTTAATTTATATAATGGTGTCAATATTCATGCATCGTTACCTTCTGTCAAATCTAAAAATATGCCCTTAGTTTTTTTGCTGTTATAAGGAAAAATAAAAACATAGAGGCTAAAAATATATCTATAATATTTTATTTTAAAATCTACTCATAACAGTTTTAGAACACCCCTATATTTATTTTTCAACAATCGTGATTTTTAAAATAAAATTTATCAATCGGTAAATTTGTAAAAAAAAAAATTCTGCTTTATTATTTTTTTTAGTAAGTTTATCAATGATTTTTTTTATTATCATATGATGTCACTTACTCATATTTTTCCATTATTTTTTATATTTTTTTATACTTCATATCATTGCAGCAACATGTTTTTATTTTCGCGTAAAAAAATTAGAAGACGAACGCTAAGGAGAGAGAGACGGAAATGCTATGTGCAGGTTGGTTGGACTCAGCAGCAAGCATTGAGGTCTGAGCTATGGGGCAAAACAAATAAAACATAAATATGTATATTTAAAGCTTTATTTGTTTGTATTATAACTTATGCTGCGAGTAAATAAAAATGATCAAGAAAGTTACTTGAAATCCAACTTCCGAGTACGCAAGCGACATATGTTAAACTCTTAAACTACTAATTAACGCAGATGGAGCTGACCTATCCTACTGCGCAGCGAAGGGCTGCTATTAAGAAGTAACAACGTCGTTGAAATGAGGCAAAGATGAGCCTTATCCCATAGCGGTTGTTTCTTCCTGGATGACGCAATTGATCACGTCCACCTTCGTTTTTGTTGTCCAGTTTGTGAAGCTTATAAAATTCGACAAGATGTTCACTCCTCTTAATGAGTTTCGTTCTTTGTATGAATGATGCTTGGATACGCAGAGCGCGACTAACTTCTACCTGCCCTTATCTCTTCATTATCTCTAAAATCCTGTTTACTTACATTACATGTATTATTATTAGTAATGCTGTAAACCAGCAATATTTTGTGCTTATTTACCGACCGTTGTTGTCACTCGCGACAGACCAGGTAGGAGATCGGGTCTATTCTTAACATACTATTTTTACATATAACTTAAATCGATATTGTATTGAAGGTGACCCTTACATACATATTAAATTCATATAACTTTATTTTTAATGATTGCTGCACATTTCATGACATTTTGCTGCACATTGTCAAAATATTCCTGTTTTAATTTAATATCCAATAACATATTTATTTTCTTAGATAACAATTTTCAAACTAATATATGTACATTTATAATACATTTAATGTACTATATACAAAGAATATTTTTTATTAGTAAATTAAAATATGATTAAATCGAAAAGGTTAACTTTATCACTTTGTTTGTTATTTCCATGTGAATTTAAACAGAACAGCTTTAACTAAGGACTAATAGGAAATGTTTTTTTCTGTCACGTCCGACAGGTTGTTTACTAGTAGTTTCCTAGTTCTCTCTACGTTTGTTTGTAATCAAAGTTAAGCAAAGTTAGCTTGTGAGTAATTGTATTTATTTTACCTGAAACGGAATGGCAAATAAGCCAATGACGATGTCTGCTAATGCTAGATTGGCGATGAAGCAATTTGTGACGTTTTGCATTCGTCGTGATGTTGCCACAATCCAGATTACCAGCGAGTTGCCTACCACTGCCAAAAACGATATGCTTCCGTAGAAAAAAGACAGTAGAGCGATAAGACCACCGGGTACTTCGTACAAGGCATCTGTTAACAAAAACATTATACAGTCGTAAACATAAACAAAGGATTAAAATCTTATTATTATCGTATGGAATTTCGTTGATTTTGTATTACAAAGTAGCAATTTCCCTTTGTTTTTATTATCACAAACGATTATAATTAAATTTTACAAATTTAATTAATTCAACAGATTTACATCGAGAATTTTGGTCTGCCTTATATCCTATTGAAAAATCGTATTTAATTTAATAACGTTGATATAACAATATTCTTAAAAAATTGCAATTCCCCTATGTATATTAATCATGAAAAAATACAAAAAGTTGCAAAAATTCCTTTTCACTTTTTATATCAGCAACTAATAATATTATATAATCCCGAAAACATTGAAGTTTTTAATTAAAGCAAAAAAAAACTCTCGATCAACTTTTTAATTCCATTAGCATAAAATTATGAAGGCTTTGATGCAAAATATTTCGATAACCCCCTTTTCACATCATCTAGAAAATATTTCAGCTATCGAAATAAGTAGTAGTCGGAAGAAGCAAGGTCTGAAGAATAAGGTGGGTGAGATAAATCTTCCAGCCAAGCTCCTTGATTTTATCGAGAGTCTATTTCGCTACTTAAATATTAAAATTATACTTCGATATAAACGAATTAAATATATGCTATTGGAACATGTAAAAACGCACACTCTTTAAAGAATAAATTAAATATATGATAATCACCTGGCTCACTTTCCCAATTTGTTTCGATTCCATTGCTACCAATCATAGTCATGTTCGTATGTGATACATTAAAAAAATAAGCAGTGATGGAGTCTGTGGATGGTCTCAAACCATATTCGGTTACCTCCATTATGCTGGAAGAAATGACACTTTTTATAACGCTATTCGATTATATTTATATAATAACATTGAATAAAATAAGCATACATCAGTTGATCTAACTCGTATGTATCACTTATTGGATAATATTATATTTAGGGCTATTTAATACAATTTGAGCAGATTATATATTATATAACCATACCCAGATAAAAGGACAATATTCAGATAATCTCAATATCTGGTAATTACATATAAACATATACTGATATTATTTAAGAGTCTTATGTGAATTGAATTTATATATTTATTAATAGATAAATTACAGAATTAAAATAATACCCTGCTAATAATTTAATACGAGCAGTTCGTTATATTAATTAATTTAAATCTGAATAAAGCAATATAATATTGTATAATAAAGAGCTAATTGAAGCTCATCTGAGCACTACGACATAAATAGGTAAGCCATATAAATAATAAATGATGTTTAAAGTTATTTGTAAATGTACTAATTCGCGGTATTAAACACGATACGCTCATACTGACTTCGAAATACAATGCGTACCCGAGGGATGCGTAAAAATAGAAAATGGTTCTTTGAAGGAAAATAACATAAAGCTTCCTTGTAATGTACAAACATATTGTATGTTATATGTTATATCAAATTACAACATCCTCGATGTTAATCAGAGAGCTGAATCAAATGTTTATATATTTAATGATTATTATTTAGAAAAATATATATATTGATCTGAATTTCATACGCATATTTTTCATTAAAATAAAAAAATCTGATTTAAATGCTTATTAAAAGTCTGACATAAAAGTATTTTAATTGCTACTATCGTTTTTTTATTTTAATAGGTTCTGGTGTTTAGTATTATTAAATATGTCTTTTAATAAAATCATATTAAACAACACGAAAAAAACGCGTTTTATAAAAAAGTAATAACAGATGAGAAATAGACGTTTAATTTTACATAAAAATAATGTTATTGAACCTCTGTAACAAAAAATCAAGTGTATCTCATATAAATAATAGATATAATATAATATGACACATGTGGACATAAAAAGATATAATCGATTATATCAAAAACTATACGTATAGTTTTTTTAGATATACTATTTCAATTTTTTTTAATATTATATATAATCAAGTTAAAAACTATGCTTAAAATACTTTAATTTTTTACTATGTATAATTAAACTGTAATTAAAAATACTATGAACTAAATTATTTAAAAATTAGTGTTTAATTAAACAGATAAATCTAGTTATTTTATAATTCTGGTTAAATTTTATTATATGCATAATCTTAAATTAATTAAATTATACTGTTAATAGTTTGTACTCTTATCCTAAAAGCTATTTACGTAATTTGTATAAATTCATTAAAACTAAAATAATAAATATATATAATTATACTAATTGGCAGTAAAAATATGTTAATCTGTAATATTTCATACCTCTCTATTATAAATAGAATTGATATGAAGCTAATTCTAGCACACGGTTAAATAAAGAGAGCCGTAGTTATCTTCATTGAACTACACAAACATTCTTATTACTAGTTTTCTATATACATGGAATGTATATGTATTTATTAAATCTTGATTCAACTAACTTTTTAAAGTAAAGAAGTAATTAAAGCTAAGCTAATAATCCGAAAAATTAAACTTTTAAACTATTAAACTTTCTCCAACTTTTAAGTCTCAAGAGTGTGCTTTTATCTATTCCATTAATTACAATATTTTAATAAATGACATTTTCTAAAGTGTTTAGAATTAATTAAATAAATTGCGGTTTCTTAAAAGTTGAATCAACTTCTACACATTTATTTATTCAATAGGTGTATATTTAAACGTTAAGAAAATTTAGTTCCAAATCTGCTTTTTTTCCATTCGCTCTTAATAAACGATCAAACGAAACTGGTAAGGAATTAACTACTGTAAATAAATTGAAACGTTTACAAAGCTCACTTTATTATCATATTAGCTCATTGATAAATACGAATAAACTATAGTTGTAATTAATATATTCTTGATAATAATAAAAAGTTAAATTATATTTACTAAAATATAGTATAGTGTTAATTGAATATGTCATTCACCGTTAAATTATTATTACAAATATAATTATTATGTAAAGAACTAAAATAACACAGAAACAACTTTCGATGCTTTTAAAAATTAAATACAAACAATAGACTTGGCACACTAGTTCGTTAATGACATTGGTTTATATATGGATTCCATTATTATTCTTTAAAATTACTCATGAAAAATTTTCATTGATCTTTTACAATCTTACTGAACCCTAAAATATCTACAACGAATGATTTTCATTACTTTATTATTTTTTTTTAATTAATACATTTTAATATTTTAATTAAAAAGAATGCTTATATGTTATGAGCTTTTGATAAAATATAAAAATATGTTATTTTAATAGGTGTTCTAACCATTTTAAATATTATTAATATAACGAAAGTCAGTTTATAGCAAAACTAATTTATTACATTTCATTTGTAAATACAAAATAATTCATATTCAATTTTACAGAACCATATTTGCATCACATATTTTTACTATTCTTTAAAATACTATTTTTTTCAAGTTAAACTAATCATTTTATTCAAAATATAGTATTTATTATAATAACTAAATATTTAGTAATTACTCATTATTTTAACTGATAAGTAAAATAACTATTAATTAAATTACTGAGCTAATTAAATTAATGGCCCAATAAATATCCCTATTTTAATTAGCTTTAACTATTTTAAATAATAGTATAATAATTAAGATACTTAATTCAGATATTAGATATATAATAAAATATGAAAATAATAATGAAACGGTATTTTATCGCAGTTTTGCTATGCGTAAAACATTGGCATATATTGTAGTATTAATGATAATGAAATTCATTTAAAATCGTTCGTTTAAAATTATCATATTTATTTTTTATACTTCGGTAAAAATAAACCGTCAAAAAATATTTGTCACAAAAATAAATAATTTAAGTATTATGGAATTGTAGTAAAAATTAAAAGCAGCTTCTTTTATAATATTTATTTTATTTTATAAATATTTTTTTCAGTGTAAAATCAGATTTTTTAAATATTTTCTTGAGAAAAATATTTTCCGATGCCATCATTTTCTTTCACATTTATAAAGATTATTAGGCTATTTTAAGAATATATTTACTTGATTAATTTTACTATTCAACTTCCTGTGTATATAAATACATATTTACTAAATAATAAATAGTGGCAATCAATCAATTCATTGACACCACACACTAATTTCATTTTCATCGACGCTACGTATACCTTTCCTCAAATATAGCCACAAAAAAACTTTTGATCAACTGATACATGCTTTTACTCAATTAATTTCGAATGATTTATTACCCATCTGTATAATTAACCATATTGATTATCAAATCGATTAATTTAAGACATTATTCACTTTTGACTATTCGACGCACACATCACACATAATAAATGCAACAAATTAATAATAATCCACCGTTTGCACATTCTATATATCTTTTGATTATTTTTCACAACTTTAGCACTTCTCATTTCGACGGCTTTCACAGATTCACTAATTAAAAATGCACTTATTTGATTTTTCAATATGATTGTATGCTTTGTACCGATTTTTCAATCGACTGTTATTTATTGTGAAATGATTATACAAATTGCACTATTTATATTTGGAAGCATGCATGTGACCGTTCAGCAAGGTTCCGAAGCGAATACTGAAGCCAAAGTTTCAGTTGTTGGTACAACTTCTGCACAGGAGATGTGTCTATAAGATAAGTTGCGCGCGCAACAATATATGTATATCATACGCAAAAAATGAAAGAAATAATTAAATAAATAAGCAGTTAAATTATTTATCAATATTGAAAAAATTGCGCGAGCGTTTTATAATTTTAATACGACTTGAACTTTGTCCGATTCAATGAATCACAATTATCATATGGTTATATAATATAACTCTTTATAATAATGATTAAAGTGTTAAAAAAAATAATGAATGTAATGCTAACATATGTAGTTATGATTATAAAACATGAAAATATAAAAAAATTGCAAATATTTTTATCAAAGATATTCTTACGAAAAAACATATAATACATCTCTTAAACATTTTCACTGTACAAAGTATTAGTATTACGGCCTAAAGATTCATGTTTAACTACTGGTTTGGATTTAACTTTGTGCACAAATACTTGCTCATATGAGGAGCGCCAGAAAATTTATATACTAGCTCTAGTAGAATGTGAAGTAACTTATTATGTTAACAAAAAAATTCTTGTCGATTATGTTTTTTTCTAAAATATAATAAAATAAGAATAAAATTTATTTAAAAGTTCTAAAATGTAATGAAATGAGAATAATAAATTTGTGATACATTTTAAGAAATTATGTTATTTAAGAAAGAATATGTTTTATATAATATAGTAATAGTATAATCCAGGGCCACCGAAATAAAAATTGGTTTTGGTGCTTAATTTACTGCCCCCCCCACCTCTCCTCAAATATTTAAGTGACATTATAAATATAATATTTAAAAATTCATATTTTGAAAAAAATATGCGTTTTTTTATTTCATTTATTTTGTTTAAATTAAATTAAGACCATCGTAATCTAACAGGTTACCTCAATGCATCACTGTGGCCGAAAAGAAAAAAATTAATATTTCAATATATATAATAAAAAAATACATATAAAGAAGCAAACAAAAAAATCATAAAATTGCAAAATTAAATGATGTGTACCAGACCAGCTCCTCGTAGCTGACATTAAACATGTCAATATGCAAGGAGTCGGATGGTCGTTGTTTTTTTTATAAACGAAAATGAAAACCAACAAATATAAATAAAACCATTTCCTGTTTTTTTTTACTGTGACATGGAAAATTGTAAAAAAACATAAATTAATAACACAACCATAAACTAAACTATCTAGTCCATTACTAATTTATAAATTATTATTTAATGTTATAACATAAAATACATCAATACTCAGGAAATTACCAAACTCCCAACAAATTATTTTCACGCTTCTTTGATTGAGTTTGAAACGGGTTATTTCAGTAACATTGACAGGCAGGCATACTCAATTCTTCATGGCATACTCAAGTCTGTCTCCTGAAGAAGTCATAAATTTATTACGAACACCGGTCGGGTGAACTTGATGATAAAGTTTAAAAAGTTGAAGTGAATAAATATCGCTTTTCCTCTTAAAACAATATGATAATGGAAATTACATAATAAATAAACAGCGAGTTAGAACATCATAATTTGACATTAAAGTCACGTCATAAAATTTTTATTTATAACGGATAAGCTCACTCGATTCGAGAGTCATTTGTAATTCAATATGAACAAGGAGATAATACATACTGCGCAAGCATATGACATAAAAACTCTTTTGTGCCGATTTTTCAATTACATTAAATTTTTTTCGTGCGAAATTTTCACATTAAAAGCCGACCGCCTTATGATGCTCTTCTCAATTCCCTTCTATTCAAGTGTCAAAAGCACAGCGAGAATTTTCCAGCCCATTGAAATTATTCTCCTAGACGTATAATTTACAAAAATAATTTTCAATTACGTACAGAACCACTGCTTTGAGATATGTTTACGAATAACTCGTAATGATCCGACAATAGTCAATAATTGCGTGACGATGCGCTAATGTAAATGGTAGGACACTAAGATGAAAATTAGATTGAACAACAAGCAATTTGTCACGCGAGATATGCTAAAGTATATAATAATCATATTTAAAACGAAAATAGTCTATACAACCTCAATAAATACTAAAAGTAAAAGTCGTATTTTTATAGTTTTTATTTTTTTAAATGCTACAAATTAAAATTAATAAAAACTATTAATTTTTACGTAGTCTCTATTGCGTATAGTTGATCGATCAATATTTTATATAATATTACTAACGTTACATAAATATGTATAATAGAAAAATGCTAAAATATATTACATCGAATCTGAAATTCGTTCCTCTTGTAGCATATTTGGTGAATGGTAGTTTTTTAACAAGGCCATGATATTTTTATAAAAAAAAAATATTATTTGGGAATGCCAAAAAACCGAAAGTATATAAATAATAAAAGATGCTGTACATAAAAATAATATTTTATGAACAAATTTAAACTAGCAAAAAAGTTTAGACATTTTATCTAACTATATTCGTTAATGATAATATACCTTAAATTAAATATAATGTTTATTATCCAATATAGGAATATTACACAGATAAGCTTCCCTCTAAAATAATGAGTCAACATGGTTCAATAGTTTCTTGTGGCAGAAATGCCTGCATATTATCAGATCATTAGTCCAATTAGATACAACCGAATCAATGAAAATAATAATGAAGAACATGTATATATGAATTTCTCGTCAAAAATTAATACTTACTAAATAATTGTTGCTATATTCTAAAAAAATCACAATCGTCTACTATTATTACTGAGGTATTTAACGCCTTTTACACTAAAATTATTGTGGGCATCTTAAGACGTTGTTATAAAGCATTTATGTAAATATTTTTACACAAAATTTTAAAACAGAAAAAAATTATAACTCAAGTTTTTATTAAAAAATAAGTTAAGAAAGCGTTTTAAAACACAGGTTTAATTTTAATCAAAAGTTTTTTAGAACTCTGTCGAGTCACTATGAAACTCTCTTTTTCGTCAATATCGGTTAGTATAAAAGAGACCAAGCAAATAAAATAGAATTTCCTTCATTACGTTTGGCAAACCAAGAGTTTTATATACGATCAATACCATCATTATCACTTTTTACCCATTACTCAGAATTAAATATAATGGTTTAATTTATATGTGATAAAAGCTACAAATTCTCATAATATATTATATAGCTGTTAATTATTATTTTTTAATTAAAAGAAGAAACGTCTCTACGACTATCAATAAAGGTCAAATTTTATAAATTAAATGCTTTTAATTTGCTTCACATTTCCAACGCTGTTCCATTCTCGACATTCCAGACGGAGCATATGTTAGAACTTTATAAATTACTAGCGATCTACCCCAGTGCTGTCTGGGATTAGGATTCAACAAAAATAAGCATTTGGTTAGTTTAAGAGTGTCATTCTTGATATATTAACTTAAATTCGTAAGTTGAAAATCATTTTTTCAGAAAGAGAACATACATATAATCTTACCAAAGTTAAATTCAAATAATATAAATAAAAATACTTATTACATAGTTTTCTATGTTTTCTTCTCGATGAAAAGAAAAAAGATTAAGAAGGGATGCAAAATCCGATTTAGGCAAAGGGTGAGTGTGATGAGAGTGAAGAATCTATATTTTTTATGGACACTTAAATGCATTTTGCTTAAAGGTATGTAATATATTTGTATATCAGAAAATAACAAATTTTCATCGAATAGAGGAAAAGGGTGAATAAAGAAAGATAGTTATTTTTAGTGAGTCATAAAGATAGCTAAGCAATATTTAATTTAGATCGATCAGAAGGTGTACTATTATATAAAGAATACATTTAAAGACAGATATATAATATGCACATTTAGTTTTATACATGATGGCCTAAAAGCTACTTTTATACTTAAATATTAAATAAATTTAAGTAATTGTATTATATTCCTCATTTATCTTAAACTGATACTTCACAAAGCATATATATTTTTTTACGTTACGTAAAAAAGAATATATTCTGAATGACCTTTATTTTCATCTTTCATACGTGAAAGTGAAATTCCTTTTTTTTACATGCAAATTGTACTTCACTTTGAGAAGATATCGAGGCTTATTAACAAACAATATAAAAATCTAAAAAAAAGTACCGCCCAAGGTAAAATATAATTTATATAAATTATACTTATATTTTTCGAAGTATGTCTGTTATCAATTGAATATTATATGAGAATATGAAAATGTTTTTATATAATAAATATTCTTAAGCTGAGAAACGCCGACCCAATGATAATATTTATTAGGAGTATATTGAAAGAAATCTTATTTGATGAAAATTACATATGCATACGTAATTTACATGAAATGCGGGCAAGAACAATGGAGCGCTGATCTTCAAAGTAAAACTTCAATGAGATTTTTAAAAAATTTTCGTTTTATGTTAACTATGCTTCTATTTTTATATTCTAAAAAAAATCATTTGTAATATAACCCTTTAAAAAAATATTGATTTTTATATGTCAATGTCCCCAAGCTCTAGATTAAATGATGAAACACTTTTACAATTTACTCACTATCCTCCTTACTTTTAAATAACATTAATCTAATTTTAAAGTTATTATATAAACTTATATTATAATATTTAAACCAATCGAATATCCAATTCATAATTCAATATTTTCTTTACATTTTTGTATCCTTTTATTAATTGAAAATTATTGTTTAATCAATAAACAAATAATTTTATACTATTTTATTCCATCCACAATATGATGCATATATAACACTAATAATAATAGACCAGACTAAGATTCCTATATCATCACATACCTAAAACTAACTAAATCTTTCCCTATAATATTTTTTATTTTATAAACATTTTTTTCTTAAATGGTGTAGTATAGTAGTAAAATTTAGAATTGTGTCCTTTTATATCGAAGTCAAAATATGTGAACAATAACTTTCTTAATGTGGTAAATTTAAAGCGTATGACATTTAATATTATACACAGTATTAAGATAAAAATAATAAAATTGAAAGGTGCCTGTTCTAATCTCCCAGAGAGATCTATACAAGCTTAGATGTAGATCGAAAAAATAAAATAGGACTGCAAAATAAAAAAAGGATATTATTCTCAAAACTCTTGTTAATTTGCTGCAACCAAAATGATCCTTCATCGACAAGGAAAGAATACAATAGCGTGAATGATGAACTGCACACATAAGCCCTCGTTACGACCAGAAAAAATCACATAAATAACACGAGTTTTGTTCGTACAGTAAATATTTTCCGTCATTAAGAGAATATTCTTTTGTTGAGAAACTGTCACGGATATAATAAATCACCGAATTCACAAGATTTCCATTATAGTGAAATACGACCTTGGACAATGCCCATCAAGCAAATGTCGCTTTCTAAAGGCGTATACCTAATTACTATTGGCTGGGTGATCGCTGTACAATTGTAATTGGTCAGAAAGCTTTGCAGCCCTAAATACTTAAGCCTAGACTCAGATGAGGAGATGGCAGTCACCCACAGACACTTAAAAAGATCAGCAGATTCAACTCGCCTGGCAGACGCGCCCACACCAACAGACGCAAACATACGACCTGAGACTCCCGAACACGATCATCGCAGCAAGAGGAACTGCCTCCAGACACTCTCGCTGCAGGCACCTACAAGAGCTTTAAATACCTCCCACGGACATCATTTGTACGCTAGTTTCTCCACCACCGCTCAAAGAAAACATCTAGCCATTCATCGTCTGTCGCAACATATGTAAATATAATGTAATAAAACTTTAACTAGATTTCACCTTGAATCTCACTGGCTATGAAGTCACACCTCTAGGGTTTTTAAGCCTTAAATTGTTTTATGTGAACAACTTAAAAATTTTCAAGAGAGTGCAGTTGATTGCAGATTCTATCGACCTGCAGGAGGATCTAAATTTTTTATGAAAGTGGGCTTTCGATAACTGATTTCTTTTCAAAGTCACAAAATGTCACACAATTTTATTGTGTGACATTTTATATATAGTGAATATATTATAGACAGACTTTGCTATACTAAGGATCTTGGTGTGACTTTCGAAAAACACTGGAAATTTAGCCTGCACATTGCAAAACTCACAACAGACCGATAAAGATGCTCGTTTTAAAAAGAAAAGAGTAAATAAATTTAATTTATTGGCTGAAATTAGAACCTGGTAATGATTTAAGGTTTGGGAACCCTAGGGGGTGATGACATCGTAGCTAGTAAGACTCAGTGTGGAATCTAGTTAGAGTTGTATTACATTTTATTCACATATATTGTAACAGACGATAAATGGCGAGATGTTTTCTCCGAGCGGTGGTGAAAAAGTTGACGGCGGGATGATGTCAGTGTCAAGAATTCTCCGGTACATTAAATGAATATTTCTTTGTTACGAAACGGTCATGGAAAACAATAATCACCGGAAGACTACAAGCACCGTAAATTCAGTTTCACAATTGGACCTCGGAGATATTCATTAAGCAAATGTCACTTTTAAAGACGTATACATATTTCGCTGTTATAAGAAGCGAGTGCAACGATTGGCTGGATGTTCGCTGCATGAATTTTGCAACCCTAAATACTTAACACTGGTCTCCAATGGAGACTTGGCAGATTCAGCTTACCTGGCAGACGCGCCTCCACAGCCTGAGACTCCCAAACACGATCATCACAGCAAGAGGAATTGACCTGTAGACGCTGTCACTGCCACCTATAAGACCCCTGAGGATCTTACGCGCACATCATCCCTGCGCCAGCTACTCCACCACTGCTCGGAGAAAAAGATACTTGCCCATCATTATAATTAACAATATATGTAATATAATCCAATAAATTATTACCAGATTTCACCTGCGTCATACTGGCTGCGCAATCACACCCCTTAGGGTTACAAAACCTAAAAAGTGATAAATAAATTATTTAAATATACAAAATTGTGGTATTTATATAGTATTTTCCATGATTTCAACATGTACGATTTGAATTAACTGTTGTCTTTCTAATAATATAATACAATTAAAAATATTTCTTTGACAGGGGCATATAAAAAAAACTATTATATAACTTTTTCGGCGATTTAATTTTGTATAGGATTACATTGGCCTTTAATTGGTATAGGAGTGCAATATTATCGACTAATTTTTTTTGGTATATGCAATATTTTTACTCTTAATTTTTATATTTTTGCCATAACATCATACATTTACGGTATTAAGATAGAAACTCTATCTGGGCACTATATCTACATATATATTTATCATGTTTTCGAATTTTCACGTGTGTCAAGTGCTCGAAGATTACAAATGCCGAGTCGGGTTTTTAAGGCTTTCAGGCGCTTTTCTAATGGCACGCCGACGACCCTTTAACAACGTTGCTAACGTTTTATATACACATATGTATGTATGTATACTGTGTGGGTTTTCGGAGCACAAATATTTGTAATGGCCACACGGTTATCTCACAGTTTAACCAAACACGTTTTTAAGAACAGACATCGCCATTATAAAATCATTGTACGATAATACCTATATATTTTCAGAGCTAACAACTGTGTTGGTAATAACGCAACGTCGTGCTCGCTTTTGTGTTTTAATAACAATATTTGAAGTGGTATGGTTAGTTATCTGAAATTTATTATTCATAGTACTGAATATTGCAATAGTTAATTCTTTCCTTATTATAAAATATATGCAAGTTTATTTTACCGAGATATTAAGCAGAGATAAAGTATTCTTATTTAAAATATATTAAATATATGAAGTACGCCTGATATACATACAAGCGAAGAGATACGCTATCAGTATAAAAGACGCTTGAATTACTTTAATAACTAATATATATGGATGTATATGGTTTTTGATTGCACAATATATCATATATATCATTACGGTTACGGTTGGAAAATATGGCTAGTCTCAAATTAACTTTGAATGTCGACTATGAATAAAATTAATGAACGTGTCCTAATTGTATGTTAGCCTATGTATATGTTTATATTAAAACTAGTTATATTTTGACGAAAATAAAAGATAAAACAGTAAATTTGATAATAAAACCATTGGCGTTATAGAAAAAAAATTAAAGTGTAATGACTGATCAAATGAGCAAAATCTAGCTTTTAATTGGTTATTTTTATTTGACTCAGTTTACAATCGTACAACTCGAAAATAAAACGTAAAAATTAAATATTTTAGCAGTAATAACAATTAAGTAGAACTTTATTTCACTTTATTATTAAAATATTTTATACCCCAATAATAACTATATATTGTAGCTATAGATTTAAAAGTCATTCAACGTTTTATGATATTTAAGAAAATATGTTATATATGTATGTATGTATATTATTATATTAAATAGTATTTATTTAATTAATTTAAAGATAAGTAGAGAGCTCTAGACTATAATTATAATTATTACAAAAATATTGAATTAAAAATTGACTCATAAGTTCTACACTAAATTTATTTACTTTAATTTTAAATTTATGTAATATAATTTGATATCCATTACCTTATCAATTGAAACGCCCACTGAGTAATCAAACACATAATATTATATCACATTTAATTAACAGCAGCAAAGACACTTTGTATTATATATATATATTTGTAAAAACTATAGTTTCAATAAATGAATAGTAATAATAATTTAAAATATTATTGATATAATTTACAAATTTAACTGTTGTTTTAATACAAATGAATAGTGAAAACAAATGATATATTTTTTTTATTACAATGAAATAAAAAACATAACTATATTTTCCATTAAATATTCGCGGACTGTTTTAATTTAGGTATGTTAAAAATTTGTTACGGTTTCAGTATTTTTAATAAAGAAATTAAATAGAACTTGGGTCGAACTTTTATATGGTAAAAAATAAGCAGTGTTAAATTTTACAGCGCTTGAGAAAAAGGCGGAACCATATTTTTAATGTTTTATGGTGGCTTTTTTATTGCTCATATTGACCTTCGACCTAAAGCGTTTTATATCTGCGAAAACTACGATATAAATCTCTAAATATAGGTTCTAGGTTCTAGGCCGATTATTTGTCCATTTCTTTAATTTAAATTTTTTTGCTCCAACCTTTGATTCACCGCTCTTGACAATATTTGCTCATATAGTCGAAAACGAGAGCAAACAACTAATTGTTGACAATACGACAGGTCTGGGTGAGCTCGAACGAAAAAGTATGCACAATGGCCAAAATAAAAATACCTTCATACCTTATAAATTATTTATTTTTTCCCAACAGCGGCCTAGTTCAATATAAATACTAAGCAGGTTAGTCCGAGAAACTAATACTTTCAGTACCTTTTATAATTGCAATTCATATTCAATCAGTATTTTCTATGTATATAGTATATATAATATGTGTAAAATTGAATAATACTTCAGATTTATTCATACAACTTTTAAAAAAATTTAAGTTTATAATACCTGAATTACAATGAAAACGCTTCGTTGGCTATAAGACGCTTTATAATTTAAAATTGAATAGCAAAATATAAATTTAATTTGTATACTTTTAATATGAGCTATATATAATATAAAAGACAGTAGCACGAAATTGCTTCTATTGATTGAATGTAGAAAGATTGTCAAGTCGGTTGGCTGCGCTGATAAATTTGTTCACAAATCTAATAAAAATATCAAAAAACAGCATGAACATATTAGTAAATTATTTACATAGCATTAAGGCTATATACTTTTGAAATATATAAATTGCTTAAATTCATTGTCAAAATATTAATTAAAAACCATTCATAAGTTTTTGGTTAAAGACAAAATCTTAAGCAAATGGAAATCGTGGTAATTCTACTGATACATCTACGATTGAAAAAAAGTGTTTTTTTTTTTTCAAAATCTAGTATCAAAAAACAAGTGAAATTGAAGCACAGTGGAAGATGCTCAGATGCTCTTTAATTCAATATGTGTTTCATGTCATAAGATACTCGATAACAGTTATAAACAATACACGCTGATTATAAAGGAAATGACGTGAATTTTTTTTAGAGACTACGTGACTCACCAGAAAAGTATATACTTTAAATGATTACAATTTACAATTGAAAATAAAATGCACCTTATCGCGCGAGTTATCGCATTGTATTATGTGATAAATCTCACACAATTGGAAAAACATTTATTTAGCCATATTTAATAGACATAGTGTCATGAGTTATTAACGAGCATTATATCTTTCTATTGACATAGAGAAAGAGCTAATTTATCGACAGTGAAAATACATTGCAAATAAAATAATCTACAGTTGTAGTATTTGTTCGATACATATTTAATAAAAATATTGGAGAATATTTACTCATGTGCGCAAATCTACATAAAAAACCACAGGAGAAGATAAATACAATAATGAATAAATTATAAAACATGAGATAGGTTGGGAGAAGTGTATTGATATTTATTTAAAATCTCTACAGCTTCAATCAAGAGTATTTACAATTTTGAGCGATGAAATGGGTAGTGAAATGTGATTACTATCTAGAGGAAAAGCACTAATGAGGCTTTATAAACTTCGTTGTGAGTTATTTGCTTTCTTTTAGGCACAAAATAATTTGGGACAAGATTGTACTGCATTACAAACATATTTTTTATGGTTGATAAATATCGCGTATCTGGCAGATATTTACACAAAGTGCAATAAAAATAATATTACAAGGAAAGAGTAGCAATTTTAAATAAAATTAATTTTTTTAAAGTGAATTTCTAATTTTGAAGTCATACAGTTAAACAGGATAATTTAGATTGCGAAGTGTTCCATCGCAGGAAAAGTTTACGAAGCCCTGCTAAAATAAATCTCTGGTTCTATATACGGATTCTTGACATACAGCGTTTTTAGTATTTATATATAAACATATTTAAATAAAAATATATATATATCATATAAATGTTATATTATACTTGTTCCTTATTTAAGCTATTTTACATATTTCTAAACAAATTGATATCTACATAGATGAAAACAGTTTACCCGATTCGAGATTTTTTTAATAATATAATTTCCAACCACGTTTACAAAGCAACATTGTGGAGTTTTTAATCAAATACACATGTAATTAAGGTTGTTATTTTACCAACCATTGTAGACTAATGAAAATAAATGCCAACTCGCCTCGAAATTAAGGCCTAATAATGGAAGAGAGAGCTCGGGACTAAGCAATTGCGTTGATAATTGTTAATATTTCAAGGACCACCTATTAGTCACTAGTAATTACCCATAATTACCGGAAAAAACTATCTATGTGTGAAAAAAAATCTCCAATAGACAATGCGTTCTACCCTGCGCATTAAACTATTGTTATTTTTACCTCTATGTTAACGATCGCCGAGGCGGCCATCTAAAAATTTTTTTAAGGCGTAAAAATAACAGAACCATAAAATATACATAATAAAAAAATATCAAAGGCAGTAAAATAAAAGCTTAATAGTAAAATAATAGCCAATTAGCAATATATACCTATAGAATTAATTAAAAATATTAAAAAATAAGATTGCAAGTGTACAAAAATCTTGAATGAGTTGGTGTAATATAAATCTAGAAATTAAAAACTCTAAAATATTCCAATCACTATAAATATAAATGAATAATTCACGAATAGTTGGACATTGATTCGAATAACGAATAGTTGAAAAGAGGGGCGAATATATTATCTCCACTCTACTTAACACGTTTTTAAGTGCGAAATAACGAAGGAATGCATCCTTTTGAATGAGCATATTATTTCGCATTAACAAAGAATCATATAATCTATCAGTAATCCGCCCGAACGCTAAAACTATTTTTTGATACCAAAATCAAGTAGCAAACTACATTTTAAAAACGCATAAATTCACACACAAAGCAGGTAGCAAAACCGATAAATGCTTGCACTAACTTTCGTGATGTAAAATACCTGCAAAAATAAAAAAATAATGGCGATCCAATTTTTAATTACATTAGAGTTCAAACCTTGAGCTCACAGCAAATCGACACAAACGAGTTTATATATTTAGGCCGATGACAATTAAGTCTAAGCAGCGTATCTACTTGAATCGTCTGACTTAATCCAACTGTTACTTTGCAATCACCATGAGATAACCTTAGCTTTGGGACGACTTTAAGAATTTACGACGCAAATTAGCGATATATTGTAGCTTCAATTATTTTATTTATAGTGATTATAACTAATGAAACACATGTTCTAAACATTGGTATCGAACACTATTATTTGTAAAAAATAATTTGCCTTTCACTTCCCTATATTCAGCTACGACTGCGATTTTCATAAAAATATGCAGCATTTTTTACGTCGTTTTCGTATAGCCTCGTTCAAGCACGTTCTTGTTTTCCGATCGTATAATGACGTCAGTCGAAGAGTCACTCACGTGTCGATAAATAAGATTTTATACTCGCTCTCTGCCTCTCAAATCGGGACAACCAAAAACAAACTTGATCATATAAAAGCTTACGCACAAAAATAGATATTAAAAAATCGATACCGTCAACGCCGACTATTACAGTAAATATCCTTATATTATATAATCTACGTTCTAACCTATGAAATGATGAGGAACGGACACGCACAAAAAAAGGATTATCGCGTTTGTTTCACATTTTATGCTCACGGCGATCATAAAACGCTATTTTGACGGTTTTGACAACATAGTATCGTCATGCGACACGCATCAAAAGCGTCTGTCCACTTATAAATTAGCTCAGTTATAATGTTCTTATCACTGTTTTTTAATCCTTAAAGCAACAATAAATAGCTTGTAATTTTGCCGATTTTCATTTGCATTTACTTGGTACCTTGAAGTGAATGCGATTTTTATGACAATATTATGACTTATATACGATCAATAAAATAGGAATTATCCTCTTTCTGGCTTTTTAATCAATCCTGGGTGATTTGTGTTAAGACTGAAATTGTTGTTTTTATCTAATAATACCATAATATAATACTCTAGCTGTTTCATCTTGGGTTGCATTAATCTGGCAACAATGGAATTTGTAAGTAGCTGCTTTTTTAATTTTCATTTTTGTCATTATAAAACAGCACTTCCTAAAATTAAAATTGCTACGAATTTATTTTAAGATGCTTTTATTTTTTAACATGTTTCTATCCTTTGGCTCATAACATTTCGGTAGTAGTTTAATTTTATTTAGGCAACGACGGATTTAGGTAAATGGTCTCCAGTGACATGGAATCCGTTGATGTCGGCAACGTATTGGGTGCGGAAGACTTGTCCATCGGGAGCGGTAAAAGTATATTCTCCTTCCTTGACGAGGACGTGGTCCTTGCCGTTAGCGGTAGGCGTCAGAGCTCCTTGCTCGCTGACTGATGTTCCATCGGCGCTCAAATACCTCAGAGTGAATTGACCTCTTTCATCATGCTTCTCAGTCCTCTCCAATACTGGGATGAACTTGACTTCATCTACAGGGGCGGCAGAGATGGCCACGAGCGCGCACAATGCGAAGACGATAGCCTGAAAAAATATTCAATAATAAATATATTTTTGATTTAAAATAATAATCTTCTACTTACGATTTTCATTTTGGTAGTTTTGGTAAGACGATCGTTCGCTAAAGATCGAAGAAGAATTGAGTGACAGTTGAAGGCAGCTAGTAGTATTTATATGAATCAATTTCGTAGAAAATACAATATTGCGAAACGATAATGATGCCACGTAATATTCCCATCATTAACGCTTAATTATATTTGCACACCCAATTCATTAATTGTGTTAATAGTACTGAGTTATATTTGTATACAATATGTTTTATTCGCCCAAAAATAAATTAATTTTCTGTTTACGTAAATTTATATTATTTTCATGAATTTTTAACAATAAAAGTATTTTAATAAATCAAATACACGCGAAACGTGATTCAATATAATAAGGCTTATGAAAAGTTTTTTTAACAGAAATACGTGATTGAGCCCCAAATTTCCTTTACAATAAATTTTATGTTTTAATTTTTTTACCAATAATTATTTTATTATAACATTTAAAAATAATTTAAACTTTTTTTTAATTTAATTATATCATTGCCATTTAACGTTGATTGTGTAATTAGCGAAGAGATAACAATATTTACTCAATAATACCTAATAGCACATTGTTGGCCTTGAAACGCAATAATAACATGACCGATACACATCTAATGCTTATTTAATTTGCACATGTGATATATTTATATTGTAAACAGTAGAACAAAAAAATATATTACCAATGAATTTACCAATACAAATATTTTATATTATAAAAAAAATAATTTTATGGTTGATAAACCTATGTTTTTACACACAACATACGACATTAAATCAATACAGTATGCATAAATAAAAAACGTATATGAATAGGAAAGCAATATATCCAATCTGTTGTTTTTTTATTAAAAATAGGTTAACCGTTAACTGTTATATTTGTTTTTACTCTCAGTCCATTGAATGTATATTTATCAAAATTTGCTTAAATTTATTTATTGCTGAATATAAATTATTCTAGTTTTTTAATAAATAAAAATCAGATTTACATCATAATAATAATAAGCAATATATATTATGTTTTCATGATGAAAGTTTTAATTATTGATGTTGACTAAATGTGTACACAAACGATCGCCCAATAATCAAAGCTTGCTTTGATAACTGATACTATGTTATTTCATCATTTTATTTTTTAACCAATCAGTATATGTATATACATATATTTCTGCTCAATCGTGTCATTAATTGTCTTCTAATGATTTTTTATTAGAAAATTTATATTTTAATATGAAATCATGTTGATTTGTAACTGGCAATTTGACTCAGAAAGACGAAGCTAATTTTCTCCGTGCAAATAACTTTCAAAGTACATAAAGATTTAAGTGTGCATGAGTTTACATATTCGCACAACGAAGACGTTTAATTTTCCAAGTTTTAGTAGTACCACAATGGGCCAACAAATGAGAAGTTTCACCAAGATATGCTAAAGTGGATGCATATACCCGGAACGCAAGAACGTGTAGTAGCAACGGTTCTCAACTTTTCACAACGACCTACCAGGGAACACATCGCATATTTGAGGGTCCCAAATCGCGACAAACACAAAATTTGCGAGCCGAATTTTCGTCATAACTATCATTAACTGTATGTAACTATACAATAATAACATATTTTCTCTCAAACGACGGCAATGCACTCATGAAATTTTGGATAAATGCGTTTATTTTTTAAATTAAATTATAAAGGTTTATTAATTAAGACACGATAGTTAAAATATAACTGTGAAATTTGTGCAATAAATGGATATTGTGGTGTAGATACACGATTTTTCGCTAGTCGTGTGATTTTGTTGTAAAATCTATGTTGTCTTAAATATGTAGCCCAACTCTTACAGATTAAAGGTGACTGTTAACTGAATGAGATCTTAGGATTAAAGTTAATATCTTAATCAAAAATAATACTTATTGGTAATGTATAAACAGATTGTAAATAAATAAATAAATAAATAATAAAAAAACCTGTCAGTTACATACGTTTTTGTAACACAATCTGTACTTCGATCATTTATATTTTAAATCACTATTATTACACAAAATATTACGTATACTTAAAACAAAGTTTTTGTTTTGAAGTATAAGAAAAAAGTTTTGTTTCGAAAACTTTTCTTTGAAAAGTTTAGAAGGTTAATCGTGGTATAATAAAAGTTTGAAAGTTGAGCAGTAAATTGCAAAGTTTATGCTTTTAATCGATTGTTCGTTTGTTGTATTACTTGTTGTTTTTAAGTTTAGCTCTAATAATTTAGATGAAAGTGGCGCAAAAACTCAAAGAGATTTTATTCTCAAAATAACAACCTTTTATAATAAAAAAATTGTAAAAATAAACGGAACGTTTAATAACAGTTATGGAATATCTTTTAAATAAAAATATTAATTTACCTAGAACACCATAGCTGAAAAGTCCAGTTTATTTTTTATATATATTATATTAAAAAAACTTCATAATACGGGAAATAATTTATTTATTTTTTTATTTACCGTTAGAACACATCGCAATAGTATAAAATAATATATTTTATTTTTATTATTTATCATACTATAGTCCAAAGTGTAGTAAAGCTTTTTAAAAGAAAATAGCATTTCTATTTTCTCTATAACGTTTAAAATGTAAATTCATCTTATGCAAAACAAACACGTTTCGTTAATTGCTTAAATTTCATATAAAAGCATGAAAACGAAAAACGTTATTATCATTAAATTGACTACCTCTAGGTACGAAGGAGAAACCACAGCAAAATGAAAATCGTAAGTAAACATTATATATATATATACATAATTGTTTTACAAATGCTAGTATAGATCGTGTTCTATACCATTACAGGAAAAGCCTATCATAAAGAAATAGAACGTTACATTGAAAAAATATATTATCATACAGTAATAAAAAATATATATAAATCCAAATTGTGCCAATTTTGAGCCATCAGCAGCAATCTCAACAGCCCTCTTCCAATCTTTCATTATTGTATGTGAAGGTATATTGTTGTCTCTAAGATGAATTCAATCTAGGATAAACAAACATATACCTTCAATTTTAAGAAATTTAAACATCTTTACGTTGTTTTCTATATTTAGTTTATGTATATAAAGACGATTTGGTTTTTAATTAATTTTTAATCTTTCTGTCCTCTTTAGGTATTTGTCTTTGCTTTGTGCGCCATCGCGGCTATCTCAGCTGCTCCTCTAGATGAGGTCAAGTTCATCCCCGTGTTGGAGAGGACTGAACACCATGACGAAAAAGGTCAATTCACCCTTCGCTACGTAAGCGCCGATGGAACAGTCGTCAGCGAATCTGGAGTTTTGAGGCCAAGCAGCGATGGCAAAAGCATCGTTTTAGTCAAGGAAGGAGAATACACATTCACAGCTCCCGATGGTCAGATCATCCGTACCAAATACGTAGCTGACCAAAATGGATTCGTCGCCACCGGAGACCATTTGCCGAAATCAGTGGTAGCATAAATGCGCCCAATGATGATACAAAAAAAATATTCAAAAGAACAATAAATATTTCCTAAAATAACTATGCTCTTTTAATCAAACCTTTTTACATACTTCATCAAATACATGTTTGATGTGTCTAACAATAAAAATATAATATGTATATTAGCTAAATAAAATTTGAGACTTAATTAAAAATTAGAAATTTCGAGGTACAACATATAATACACATAAGTGTAGATCATATAATATATTCGTGTACATTAAATAAAGTTTGCTTCTAAAAGCCACTACGGTAATAATATGCAAACGAGTGCTAGAGAACCTCTTTCAAAAACAGCAATAGCAAACCGAGGAGTTGTTAATTAAACCTTTGTGACGATAAATTTAAGCAAAACAAACTCATAAGTAATTAAGAAGCTAAAAATTCAATCTTCTTTATAAAATGCATACATAATATTATGTATTGTACATGTAAATATATGTCGAAAATCCAATTCTGACTAATAATAAATATATATAAAACTTTTAGATTTGGAAACCTTAAGCTATGTATTAAATAAAATGGAATAAAACAGAATGAATTTTTAAGTTAGACAATGGATTTCAAATGACGAAATAGTGTAATAATAAGTTTAAGGGATTTTTTACGTTATTTAGTTAATTATTAATGTACTATCTATTTATTTATTTACATATTAGAAATTTGCCTATTGTGAAAAATAGTTCATACTGTAAATTTATTATGTAAGAATTAATTTGGTAAAATTAAAATGGTATATATGTTTTTTTAGAGGTTTGTTTTTCGAATTGGCTAAACTTTTTCCAGCGACAACCAATTTTACAGCTGACAGATGATTGCTATTTCACCATGAACAGAATTACGCCAGAACAACGCTTGCAAATTGTGCAAATTTATTTCGAAAATCATTCGCGAAACTTACTGTGCGCTATGAACATTTTACGGTCAACATAAACATCCATCCGAGCAAGTAATTCAAATAACCATGGATCGTTTTCGCATCACGCCTACTCTAATTATTAATACGCATCCGCAGGGACGTCGTACAGTGCGCACCGAAGAAGTTGTTTCTGCTATGGAGCGTATTGAAGAAGACCTGAATGAGTCGTTTTTCCATCATGCACAGAAATTGCAGATGTGTCCATCCACTTTATGAAAGATTTTGTTAAAATATCTTGGTGCGTTTTACGTTCGGTAAATGAACTAAAAACTAGATTACTCTTGATCCTCATTTTCACCACAAAATTTTATTTAGCGATGAGGCTCATTTTTGGTTGAATAGCTACGTTAACAAGCAAAATTGCCGCATTTAGAGTAAAGAAAATATACAAGCCATTATTAGGACGCCATTACATTTACAAAAAGTAACTGTTTTGTGTGCTTTGTGAGCTGGTGGAATCATTGGTTAATATTTCTTCAAAAATTATGCCGGCCAGAACGCTACAGTCAATAGAGAGAGCTATAGATCCATGATTACTGACTTTTTTGTTCGCCATTTAAATGGCATTAATGTGGAAGAGCTTTAGTTTTAACAAAGTAGTTTTTTAAGACTACCTTGTATGTATTTGTCTTTAAGAGTTCAAAACGAAAGCAATCTCACATTTATTCCTTTGATTTCAAAATAATGTGTATTATAATTAACGCCATCCGTTCCAAAGTTTGTATGGTTGCAATTAAAGACCCTAAAGAATATATTGTTACCCCTCTCCATTATCTCATTACTCTTAATGATGCTGTCACACGTAGCACGTAATTGGGACAAATCAGTGTTATTGTTTTATTCCATTGTTATATGTATATTGTCTACGCCTTGGCGTTGAGTAAGGTTGTATTTGTGTACTCTTCCGTCTTTCGAACGATGTATTATATATATGTAAATATAACGTGTGAAAGCCGTAGAAGTTATATTTACATATATGTGCATATACTATACATACACAACTCGCGAATAAGTTCTGCGATATTGCAGCACCCCCATAAAATTAAGAAAAAAATACATATTAAAATGATTGGAAATTTGGAATTTACAACTTGTAAATATAATTAAAATAAATATGCATAAGTATTTGATACAAACAACAATAAAAATACGATGGTTGTGTGGTTATGGAATTAGAAATTCTTTGTTTTGCTTTTCTTGCTTACTGTTTGGCGGTAAATCTGTGATAGTAGTTTAAGAAATATAAGCAGACTAAAATAAAAAAGGGAACAATAACAAAATGCAAAATAACATATGTAATGTGTTTTTGTTATCATTTTTTGGACAAGTTAATATTTCTGAACAACTTAGTGAGAGCTATAGAATAGCAAAAAGCAAAAACAGAGATGTTCCATTAAGAATAATTGATTGTGTAAAGTTTTGCAGTAATTTCTAAACAGCGTTACCTAGATTTAATGAAAGTGATTCGTCATAAAATCCGAGAATTTTTAAGGGTAAGATCAATTTCATGGCAACCTTTGATCCTTCTTTGAAAAAACATTTAGATAGCAGTTCAGTGTATAAAGAAACATCAGAGACCAGCAAAACGAATAACAACAAAATATCAGGTTGTTCCATAAGTCTGCGTTTTTTAAAGTGCGGATTTAATGTTAAAGATTAAAACGTGAGATACTTTTACTGAATTTAATATTTTTCATCATTTTCTATAATTTTTCATCACATGGTAATCATTTTTTTATATCTGATTCAAAAAATAATATATTTTCAGAAGCATGTCATTTGTAAAAAAAAATGTTTTACTTAAAAACTGTTTCATGGATCTATTATAAATAGATGATAGTCCTTTAGAGCAATGACTGAAAAATACGGTAAAGGAATTCTCAAGAAAATTTATTACTTTTTTATCTATCGTCTTCTTTGACACATGAGGGCGACCGCTAAATTAACCTTCTTGAATTTATAAGAATAGACATTTTTATGATCTGAATCGATTTAAAACGAATTAGCTAAGCACACTATGTGTCTTTCCTAATTGTCTGCCAATAATCCAATTACTCATAATAAATTAAGCCCTTCACATCTCACAAAATGCATAACATTATCTTATTGGGGTATAATCCTGTTCTCAGGGTTGGAATTGAGGGTTGATTGGCATTTAACCACTGTTTTTTTAAAGATCTACTTCTTATCTTCAAAAATAAATATTTCTATTCTAGAATTATTATTTATTGGTTGCGCGAGGTATATCTCAGCCAATTTATGAGATAGGTACCTATATACTGCAAATTAACATCATTCCTAAAAAAATTAAATATCTGTGAACTAATGTAGGCGACACGTTAGGCTTTTATGCTAGTTTATGTATCGTTAATCTCAAACTTACTTTGATGGCAGCCCTAATATATTCACTAACAACCTCTAAGGACAACCCGCCGTTACGTAAATGCAATGTCAAAATTCCTAGAACAAAATTTGACACTTTCTACATTTAATGGCATCCTTGCGCATTGCATCACAGGTGCTTTTAAGTACTGAAATGACCAAGTTGAAACCCATAAAGCATAATATAGCTTTACTGAAATTATTTTTTTCCATTGTAATTGCTGATTTATGGTTTAAAATATCAAAACAAAAATATCCCGTAACTAAATAGTATCTTTGATACGACTACCATTAATTTATAAACAGGTTAAGATTTTCACAAATGTAAGTAAAATACGCAAAGACTAATGGGACGACTTATTATAACGGAAGTTTGTCGAAAACAAATAGTTTCAGAAATCGAAAAACATCGTTTTATTGTGGAGTATGATTCTGGATCTACTAAATCTGCGTAATTGTTTTTAAAAAATAGCAACATTAATTTTAAAATCTCCGCAGAAATTGGCAACATTAGATAAATTTGTATTCCAAAATTATCGAATATTTTTTGGAATTTTAATATAAAAACAGTTAATACAGTTTTTAAAAGCAAATAAAATCTTACAAAATGTTTTAAAGAACTGCAGTCCTTAAAAACTAATAATAAAACTATACAAGGTTTGACAGGATTTTTATTTTTTAATTTCAGAAATCCATAATGCAACCTTTTGTAAATCTGCTAACATGAGTAAAATTATTGAGAGTAAGGAAGTATGTGACCGTATTTTTAAAGAAGCAAAACGAAGATTTTCTTTCACCAATCATTAAATAACTAACTATTTTATCACGAAAATTTTCATAAAAAGTTGATAATTCATGAAGCAAAAAAGACATGAATTATGAATTCAGATTTGATGCAAAAAAATTACAAATATTTTATTCACATAAAGAATTTCATAATTTTAATAAAATGATTGCAATATTAAATTTACTAACCCAAAAAAATTTTCCGAACGTATTTTCTTTAAAAATATTAGTTACAATTTCTATTACTATGGTAGAACTTGAAAGATTTTTTTTAAGAAAAAATATGAAACAAGAGCGATTAGCAACTCTGTCACATATTTTGATTGAAAAAAGTACTGTTACTTGTAAATTAGACATGGGCTATTAATCAGCACCTTTGTAATATTAGTACAGAAAAATGTAATAGTCTTTTACCTATTCCTGTAACATATTATTACGAAAAATAAAAAATAAAATGCAATTTACAAACGTGTTTGTTTTTTGACGCTAGTCGTATGCAGCACCCCTGTGATTTTAAGCCACGAGCTGCCACTGGCTCTCTCGAACTAATCGCGTGCTTATTTGAGTCGTATATCAATTCTAATGAACGTCGGTTTTGGATCGTTAGAAATAAATAAATAATACAGAAACCATGGAAATATTGTTATAACATCGACAACAGTATTATTGATTTTCTTGTTATTTTATTATATATAATTTATCTTATACAGTGTTAAGGATAACCACAGCAAATATATGTCTGCAAATAATCAAGGGCAATAATCAAATCTAGAAACTTTCGGGATTATATTATACAAAGTAATACAAGGATTCAGAGGTATTAAAAATATCTTATTAATGATTTTATTTATATTTTTTTTCAGTCAATGAATGAAAGATATGCAATGTGTATAAATAATATAAAAATTAATGAGGATGTATTTGTTATTAATGGCGCCATATGCGCCACTGTCAATATATAAATCTTCTACTCCTTAGCAAAAAATATGTTATTGGGTTGTTTTAAAGTATATGGGTATATAAGAAAACTGTTTGATTTTCAATACTATTTATTGATATTTTATATTTTTTTGTAGCATATCATTGGGTGCGTTTAAGCCACCACTGATTTTGGCAAATGATCTCCGGTGGCGACGAATCCGTTTTGGTCAGCTACGTATTTGGTACGGATGATCTGACCATCGGGAGCTGTGAAGGTGTATTCTCCTTCCTTGACCAAGACGGTGCTTTTGCCATCGCTGCTTGGTCTCAAAACTCCAGATTCGCTGACGACGGTTCCATCAGCGCTTACGTAACGAAGGTTGAATTGACCTTTTTCGTCATGGTGTTCAGTCCTCTCTAACACGGGGATGAACTTGACCTCATCAAGAGGGGCAGCTGAGATAGCCGCGATGGCGCACAAGGCAAATAAAAATACCTAAAAAGAAGAACAGGAGCAATTAAAATATATTATTAAGTACAAACCGATGAAAACTTACGATTTTCATTATGAACTGTTGCGTTTTAACAAACAAATCAGAATGATTGCACCGTGAAATTATCTCAATATATACTCAAATAAAACAATTAACACCTTAATTGATTTTGACGCCCTGAGGCATGTCAATTTAAATTGTATTGTGGCAGCACAATTATTCAATAAACTACTAAATACAATTTTGTTGCCAATCAAAGCATAACAAGGATGTATATAATTAAAGGAATATTTTGACTTCACATCAATGCTTCAGTATAATTTGGATCATCGTTTTGAGAACACTACAATGAATTCTCATATCAAGAACATTAAAAGCGTGTTGTTTATATTACTCTTATTTGAGATCATAAAATCAGCGATTTTTACTAGTATGTGTGCTCATTTCAGACGGTTTGTTCTAATATAAATATTCATAACATATTTTTTTAATTTAAGTGTTAAACACTAAAAACGGATATTGTACAATTACGGCGTGCGAAGTTCTTGATTTGATTAAAAATGATGGTATAATGAATGATGAAGCGATTGTAAAGCAAAACGTTGAAGATCCATTGAAAGCATACGATGCAGGTTTTCGTCTTCGTATGTTGGAGAGCAGATTGAGAGCTATGGAACAATCAAGTAAGATTTATTTTATTTTGCAATACTGTATGTATCTACATATAATTTTTATTGCAGTATGGACGATTTCTAGACAAGCAGACAGATGGAGGAGATGTAGATATGGAGTATGTAGATGCGATCAAGAGACCCTGCAAGTGACATGTTGGAGATCCGAATTGTCTTTTTTGCCCACTGCCCAAATTATACCGCAAGACGTGGCTCGCATGTATTTTTATTAAATTATTATAATAATGCATTGTTTATATTATATTAATATTTATCATAAAAGGGATCTGGGAGTGAATTCGCTGACGACGTTGCACAAAGACGCCTTCAGCGGTTTAAGCAATTTGCTAGAATTAGACCTGTTCGATAACAAAATCGATTTTTTGCCACACCACTTGTTCCACGGTTTGAAGAACTTGAAAAACCTGTAAGTTTTGCATCAAATTCATAGTACAACATCATTCATTATTAATCGATTATTATATAATCAATCAGGCGCTTGCAAAGAAACTTCATGGAAGAAATCTCTCCGCATATTTTCAAAGGGCTGACCAACTTGCGAAACTTAGACTTATCGAACAACCTTTTTAACACTCTGCCCAATATGCTGTTCGTTAATAATCTGCGATTGGAATACGTGGACCTATCTCAAAATAAAATATCTCTGCTACCCTCGGATATATTCGCCGGAGGCATTCGCCTCTCATATGTGGATTTGTCAAAGAACCACTTAACAAAGATTGAGCCGTGGACTTTGGCCGAAATGAAATCTTTGAAATTGTTGAAACTTTCCGAAAACAATATCACAAACATTCCTAAAGACTTGTTCAACGATTTGCACAATATCGAGAACATAGTTTTGAAGAAAAACTCTATCAAGGCTATACCAGAGAGCCTCTTCAAGAGATTAACGTCGCTCGTTTATCTCGATATGTCTTTTAATAAAATCACAAAGGTAATAATAACTATTATTCAATAAATAAGTTCATATATTACGCAAACATTTCTAGAATACACATCAATATTATTTCACAAGTTTAATTTATGAACCATATATTAGCAACGTTCATTAAAAAATGAATTGACAATATTCCGTCTATTATTAATAACTAAATATCTATATATCACCGCACTTATTATAATTTAAAAGTTTTGTCAAATAATGCATATTGAGAAAGCCATAATAATTGTCAATCAAATATTAAAATAACATATATTTATCATTCTAAAATCAATTAAATCTATAAGTACCTAGCACGCTAGCTCCTTTTGACTCTAACGATTTATAAACACAGTCCGTTCAGGTAATTTTATTATTAGATATACTGTTTTTTTTTCTTAATCATTATATCCAGAGAATATTATATATTTTTTCTTTGTATATCAATAAATTGTGCTGCAGAAATGATCATTTACAGATAAGCGGAAATGAGTTTAAAAACCAGGAAAAGCTTAAATATCTCAACTTGGAAAATAATCAAATCGAAGATATACCAGAGAATGCTTTTGCGAACTGCACCTTACTGGAGAAACTCATTTTATCTGGCAACAATATAAGAAGCCTGAACTTCACGGCTTTTCAAGGATTGCCAAATTTAAAGGTTTTAATGCTGACAAACAACATTTTGGACGACATACATCACAAGACCTTCGCCTTTCTACCCAGCCTTACGACCCTGTGAGTCTGCCTTTTACGGTCTAATAATTTCTTTCGAAACCTTTCGTTGTAGGTAAACAACCCTTCTATTTACGAGCTTAAATTTCGCCTATGCACGCATATGTTCGAATTGAATTATGTAGACAAATACTTACAATATAAATGTATATTTAACACTTAACTATATATTAGAGATCCTACATAATAACGCGTTAAAAATCGTTATTTTAAGAAAAGTGCTTCGTAAATCAACCCTCAATAATAATCGTTTATAACACATAGCGCAAGATCCCCCAGAAATATAAATTGTCTCAGACTTTACGAGATAATGACGCAGATCGCGTTTAAATCGTAAACATTAATCATTGTGGTCAATGTTTTTCTCACCTGGACAATATGTCCTTATTTAAACGTAAGACATATGGTTCATTATATGGAATTGTCATACTCAAAACAAAGAGTATTATCAAAGAACTGTAAAAGTGAAAATGTCAACGTTGTCATTCATAAAATGTGCAGAGATTTGAACTAACTCTTATGCAACGACCTGTATTCAAGTATACCCCGGTTTTTTATACAATTTCTTTTGAAACTGTTAATCGATACCGTTTAATTGATGTATGCTCAGATACGCAATTATATGTTTTACGCCGAAGGAAATATACTCATCGTTTTTATAAAGTTCAAGGTATACAAATAAATCATTTAGTTTTATAAGACACTTTTAGCGATTGTTTTTAACGAAACAATTACGGTTGGTCCCGACAATTTTTAATATTTTTTCAACTGATAATTCCTTTACTTTATTTACATAAAAATAATTCCTTGTAAAAGGAATTTAATTTCGTTGCAAATTTAGACGAAAAGCATCAACAGCAATGTTGATGCTTTGAGTCTGCTGCGGGATCTGAGCCTGCGGCCTCTAGATTTTTAGCCTAGAGCGGTCTACACTATACCAATCTTTGAATATCCACCACAGACAGTAATTAATCATTTAAATTCATTAAAAATAATAAAATCAACATAAAGTAAAACGCTCATTTAGCATGGATCAAGTTATTTTTTAAACCGTCACAAGGAATGAAAAATAGTGCTTTCATGTGAACATGAAACAGCGAAAAGAATAACTAAATCGATCAGTCGGATAATATTTTGAAATTGAATTTTGTGGTATATAAAAGAAAATTAAGGAGAATTAATAATAGATTATTTTATTTTTTATATAATTGTTATATAAAAGCTATTTTGGATATTCAAAAACCACTAAGAAATATTTTACAGTGGTATTTATTTCAACTACGTGATAACTTCTTTTCATTTTGCAACCTTAAATTCTTAAAGCAATCTTGTTCGTTTATATGTATATATCTTCTTAAAATTAAAAAATATGCAATCAATGGTTGTATTATTTTATGAAAAAATATATGTGTGCAAATGGTAATCAACAAACATATTATTTCAGACATTTAGAGAACAATAGGTTTCCATCGCTGCCTTCACGAGCCCTAGACTATCTCCCTCGGTTATCTTCAATCAAGCTGTCAGGCAACCCTTGGAACTGCGATTGTCATGCTCTGTATATTTCAGCGTAAGCAATATATTTGTGTAGGACTACAATATTTACAAAGCTAAAACTTTTGCGTAAGGTTCAAACAATGCAATAAAACTGGAGCATAAATTTTAGCTAGCGTAATAAATTTCAACAATTAATTATATTTATATAATCAATTTAAATTGGTAAATGTATTTTCAGATACAAGAAACAACCTAAATTAATAATTTATATATGTATAATAAATATTTATACTTTTCAGGTGGCTGAGATTGAATGAAAAGAAAGTTTGGGACTTTGCACCTAGATGCGTTTCGCCCTGGGGCTTTGAAGGAAGAGCCCTTCAAGATTTAATGTTTCCTGACCTTTGTACCGGTCAATGGGCCAGCATGGTGAATTTGTCTCCAAGACTTCCGATACAACAACTTTTAGCTTTGAACATAACGGTGAATAGGAAACCACAATTGACTTCAGAAAATAGCTATTGAATCTTGTAATATGTAAAGTATAATATATTTTATAAGAAAACTTAAATGTTATTTTATTAGAGCTCATTGTTCAAAGAACAAAGATTAGGAAAAATCAATATTGAATCCCTGTGGCGAAATAATTTTTCAATTGATAAGGTTAGATAACTTTTGGCGCAGCGTTGATTCATATTTTTTCAGATAATCTGTAATCTTATCGTCGCTTTATCTTATTTCGTTATAAAATGTGTTTGTTTTATTTCTTAAAACGCATTGTACTACACGATGTGTATCTTTAATAGGTCTAATAATTAAATCTTAAAATAATGCTTTTAATAAAAACACTTTTTACAATACAAAAATATATTTAATCTGTAACATTATACATAATCGCGTGATGAGTCGATCGACACTTTACATTCTCGTGATAAGGGAGATTATCTCGACTATAGATTATATAGAAAATATTTTATACGCTAATTCAGTCATTGATTGATTTCTATATGACACGTTCGTTTTTTTCATCGGATTGTTACTATGTTATTTGGTGAAAATGTCTTGTGAAAATTCAAACCATAAACGTTATTTGAGTGGATTTGTGATAATTCTTCTTTTCCTAAATGTCAAAGGTAAATATTTATTATTATATTATGTTTAAATATATTTACTAAAAAATTTATTAAAAATATGTGTATTATTGTGTAATGAAATACCTTCACATTTAAAATGTTTTCATAAATAAGAAGAGTTTCTGAAATATCATCAAAACTTTATCCAGATTTTGGATATATGTATCTGCAAATATAAAAGTATATATTTGGATCATAGTCTAATTAAGTAATATAACATAATATCTGAGGCACAAATGAGGTGAGATGTATTATATATAATACAATAGATTACATTATAAAGCGTATGATAAAGATATTATAATTGTTTTATAATTTCAATTGTAATATTATTATTTCATAAAGACGTAAAATATATCCATATTCTAACATTGAGCCGTGATCATTCTGTACACAGTGCATAGCAATTTTGCCACAAAAATAAGATAAATCAAAAAATATTTAAAATGAAACACTGATTTAAAATATGTTTACCACCATAATTTAATACCATAGAGCCGATTTATATTTTAATATATTTTAATATATTATAACATAATTTACATTTTTCAATATGTACTCCTATAATATTATTGATGGTAGAAATTATAAAAAACGTTATACGTTATATTTTAAAATTAATATTTATTCTAAAAATGACTTTTAAAATACTTAAAAATCTCATTTTCAATAGTAAATTTATGATGTTTAAACATAACTATGGATTTATATCGATCAAAATATCACTTGATTGTAAAATATATAGTAACATACTTTAACGTGATTAAGTAACCATTGTTAGTTATATTAAGCGATTTGCAATAAAGATTTCAACATTTATGTCAATAATAAAACTTGCAATTTATTTGGATTTCTTCTTTGCACAGTACACAGTTTCCTTAAGAAGGCATATTTTTTCTGAGATCCAAATAATGCATAATAAACAAATTATCACATGATTTATCAGGTACGTTTATGCCACGTGATGCTAGTACAATACGTTATAATTTCTCAAGGCATACTGAGTTATGAATAAGCAGAGTCGCATCGACATGTATACTTATTAAGCACTTATTTTACTAATATTAGTGACACAACACAAATCAATTTTTGCTGTGGCCGCTTTTATGCAGATGATTCGGAGTGAAACAAAATTCTTTATTTTGTCTAATACCTAATCATTATAAAGGTGGATGCAAGCAGGTGGGATTCGTTTGCGATGGGGTAAATTTGGCAACAGTGGTTAGACTCGAGAATGTGCAATTCGGGGATGCGACATACCTGCTCATCATCGAAATCATGGGCTAACGTTTTTATTTTACTTGATAAGTCGTCTCCAACGGCAACGGCAAATAATAAAATATACGGCCCTTAATAAGTATTGCAAAACTATTTTTCACGCAACGAATGGTCGCTTCAAAATAATATATCATATTTTCAATTTATAATTTACACATATTATAAGGGACTAAACCTGTAAAATGTATGTATTTTAACATTTAAGGTCAATGTGAAATCGATAATGTGACATCAGGAAATTGGCTGGCGAAGCTTGACATAAACATCTTAGACACATCCACAGGAGAAATATTCAGAGAAAACACAACAAATGTGAAAGGTTGTTTTTTTTATTTAATAGACAATTGCTAATGACGCATTCACAACACTAATGACGTAATTTATTTTTAAATAATTAGACATCATACTGGTTGAAAACGATTCAACTAATCTAAATAAACCTCCTTACGCAAACGCAAGCATTAATAATGGCCAGTTTGTAATCACACTGAAAGACGAATTTAAGAAATACGAAGAATACGAAACTGAGTTCTACTTTCAGATTAAAATTCACTTCGACTGTATACCTAGCAAGGATTCTTTGGTATGACTTTAATTTAATTAGTAAAAAGATAGAGGTAAATATCTGTATACTTTATATATAAAAATAACACTATGTTCACAGACTGTGCAGATCAACATACAAGACACAAATAACCACAAACCTGTATTTATGCAAGTTGAACCGTACAATTACACAATATTCACCCCAGTTGGACCAGATTTTCCCTTGAGTTTACTATTTGGCGACATAATTGTGGAGGACGTGGATCTTACCAACTATGAAATTGTACCATCTATCGAATCTAACAAATATTTGAAGGTGGGATATAGGGGTATTGTAGAAAACAACAAGAAGCGGCATAGATTGTATCTGAACACAAGTACTACTATTATGAAATTGGAAGAAGAATTGACTTACGATTTTTTTGCAACAGTAAATAATTAAATTATTTATCATTATTTTTATTATAATAAATATTAAAGGTTTTTAAAATATATATGTATTCCAGGATAAAGATGAAACAGGAGATGAACCTTTAACAATAAACACAACCGTAACGATCAGATCTGATTCATCAACTGAACTTCCAACAGCTCCCGTATTTGAGTATCCATTTTATGAAGGTATCTATGATGGTGCGACTATAAATATTGTTGATATTAAATTGTCTCTTGGATATGACGAAGAAGTCGAATTTAAATTGAGCGGTGGTAAGTTAATTAAATATAATGTTTAATGGTATTTTGAAATAAGTATACATGACATTTATTATATATTATTTTAGACGATTCCCAATATTTTGATTACATTAAAACTGGCAATAGTGTTAAAATAATCGTGAAAGAACCTCAAATACCCGATGATGTCGTGCAGAGCAATTTATTCGTTATATTTAGCTTAGAAGCCACGACAATGGATCTAACTGGAAAAACCGCCATCAATATTGCTTTTCCAAAAGGTCATTTTAACAGCTCGTAACATTTAATGGTGTACATATTAATGGTTCAACTTATTTAAGTATTTATTACAGAATTCCTATCATTCGCTCAAACTTCCTACAAAGGAGATTTGAAAAAGGATGGATCCATCACCCATGAGGAAATTTATTTGGAGACTGGATATAAACCAGATGTAACATTCAACATTGGGCCGGGTAATAAGTTTAAAAATTTAAGCCGTCTTAACAATATTCTAACATGATTATTTTTATATTATTATAGCTAATATGGTTGAGTTTTTTAAAATCGTTAATGAATTCGAACATGTAACTGTTGAATTAATCAGAGCATTACCTGAATCTATTATGGATAGTAACCATTATTTAAACTTAATAATAACCGCGACTTATTTAACTTTCGATACGGCGCAATGTGTTTTGACTCTTCGTCTTCCTCCAAATGGTAGTTTTTAATATATGCATCTATTTAATATTATGCTATCGATTAATTTTAAACAACCTTATTTATAGAATTACTTTCATTCTCACAACCATCATATAATGGAAAATATTTAGAAAGCAATACAATTGAATACGAAGAAATAATATTAAAGAGCGGATTAACATCGGATACCTCATTTAATATTGAACCAAGTATTTAAAATTATATATTTAACTTTTAACATATAAACTAAAAAAAATATAATTTTTAGCTGAAATGGAAGAGTATTTTAAAGTTAGCAATAATAATGAAGTGGTTGAAGTTGTACTTTTTGAACCATTGCCTGAATCTATACTAAACACCGAAACTTATGTGAATTTAATCATTTCTGCGACTTCGCCCCATTCCAGTCCTTCATATTGCATTTTAATACTCGAGCTTCCAAAACCAAGTATTTTTTTTCTTAATTATTTATAAATTATTATGAGTTCATATATTTTTAAATATAATATTGTTTGTTGTGTAGAAATCTTAATGTTTTCCGAAGCATCATACAGAGGAGATTACACAAAAGAAAATACTGTTATACATGAAGATATAGTGTTAAAGTCAGGATATACTACCGACGTTTCACTCACTGTTGGTCCAGGTATTAGATCAAGTTAAACTTTTTTATTAAGAGAAATAAACAAGATTTTACTTACATTTAAATTATTTTAGAAAATATGATTCCATACTTCAAAGCTATTAACGGTAAAGATGAAGCACACGTGGTAGTCGAAATTGTTACACCGCTACCAGAATCCATATTAAAGGCGAATTCTTTTTTAAATTTAATAATTTCCGCAACATCCAAAAACTCCATTCCGACATATTGTATATTAATACTTGAGCTTCCAGAAGGTATTGCAACGTAAATAAAAAAATATTAAAATTTATTTTTAAACACTTTATTGCTTTGTTTCCTAAAATTAGATTTAACAGAAGTATTATCCTTTTCACAACCAACATACAAAGGAAATTATACAACAAATAGTCAAGTTGAACATGAGACAATATTATTAGAACAGGGATATTCTCCAGAAATTATATTTGACCTTTATCAAGGTAATATTAATTTTATTTGAAAATACATACTTGGAGAAATTAACCTTCTTAATCATAATAACAATTTTAGATGAAATGAGAAAATATTTTGAAGTTTCTCATGAAAATGAGATTATAAAAGTACAAGCACTCGAACCATTGCCAGAATTAATCTTAAAATCCAGCACCTATTTGAATTTAATAATTTCTGCTACTTCACTAAACTCAAATCCAATATACTGTGTATTGACTTTGGAGCTTCCAGAACAAGGTATTTACATGAACATATTTTAATATATGTTTTTACTGTATTTATTTTATAAATAGATATAAGAGAAGTATTATCTTTCTCTCAACCATCATACAAAGGAAATTATACTGAAGACAACATTGTTGAACATGAAATAATAATGCTAGATAAAGGATATTCTTCTGCTATTACTTTCGACCTTGATCAAGGTAGTTATTTAATAAAAAATACTCAAGCGTAAAAATCAGTATATAACACAACATCTATCCCTATTTTAGAGGAAATGAGAAAATATTTTGAAGTTACTCATGAAAATGAGATTGTAAAAGTTCAAGTACTCGAACCATTGCCAGAATTAATCTTAAAATCCAGCACCTATTTGAATTTAATAATTTCTGCTACTTCACTAAACTCAAATCCAATATACTGTGTATTGACTCTGGAGCTTCCAGAACAAGGTTTGTACATGAAAATATTTTAATATATGTTTTTACTGTATTTATTTTATAAATAGATATAAGAGAAATATTATCTTTCTCTCAACCATCATACAAGGGGAATTATACTGAAGACAACATTGTTGAACATGAAATAATAATGCTAGATAAAGGATATTCAACAGCTATTACTTTCGACCTAAATCAAGGTATTAATTTAATAAAAATAATCAAAGGTAAAAATCAGCAAATAACACAATATCTATTTTTATTTTAGAGGAAATGAGAAAATACTTTGAAGTTACTCATGAAAATGAGATCGTAAAAGTTCAAGTACTCGAACCATTGCCAGAATTAATCTTAAAATCCAGCACCTATTTAAATTTAATAATTTCTGCTACTTCGCTAAACTCAAATCCTATATACTGTGTATTGACTCTGGAGCTTCCAGAACAAGGTATGTACATGAAAATATTTTAATATATGTTTTTACTGTATTTATTTTATAAATAGATATAAGAGAAATATTATCTTTCTCTCAACCATCATACAAGGGGAATTATACTGAAGACAACATTGTTGAACATGAAATAATAATGCTAGATAAAGAATATTCTTCAACTATTACTTTCGACCTTAATCAAGGTATCAATTTAATAAATATACTTAAAGGTAAAAATCAGCATATAATACAATATCTATTCCAATTTTAGAGGAAATGAGAAAATATTTTGAAGTTACTCATGAAAATGAGATTGTAAAAGTTCAAGCACTCGAACCACTGCCAGAAATAATCTTAAAATCCAGCACCTATTTGAATTTAATAATTTCTGCTACTTCACTAAACTCAAATCCAATATACTGTGTATTGACTTTGGAGCTTCCAGAACAAGGTATGTACATGAAAATATTTTAATATATGTTTTTACTGTATTTATTTTATAAATAGATATAAGAGAAATATTATCTTTCTCTCAACCATCATACAAGGGAAATTATACTGAAGACAACATTGTTGAACATGAAATAATAATGCTAGATAAAGGATATTCTTCAACTATTACTTTCGACCTTAATCAAGGTATCAATTTAATAAATATACTCAAAGGTAAAAATCAGCATATAATACAATATCTATTCCTATTTTAGAGGAAATGAGAAAATATTTTAATGTCTCTAATGAAAATGAGATTGTAAAAGTTCAAGCACTCGAACCATTGCCAGAATTAATCTTGAAATCAAGCACCTATTTGAATTTAATAATTTCCGCTACTTCGCTAAACTCAAATCCAATATACTGTGTATTGACTCTGGAGCTTCCAGAACAAGGTATGTACATGAAAATATTTTAATATATGTTTTTACTGTATTTATTTTATAAATAGATATAAGAGAAATATTATCTTTCTCTCAACCATCATACAAGGGGAATTATACTGAAGACAACATTGTTGAACATGAAATAATAATGCTAGATAAAGAATATTCTTCAACTATTACTTTCGACCTTAATCAAGGTATCAATTTAATAAATATACTTAAAGGTAAAAATCAGCATATAATACAATATCTATTCCTATTTTAGAGGAAATGAGAAAATATTTTGAAGTTACTCATGAAAATGGGATTGTAAAAGTTCAAGCACTCGAACCACTGCCAGAACTAATCTTAAAATCCAGCACCTATTTGAATTTAATAATTTCTGCTACTTCACTAAACTCAAATCCAATATACTGTGTATTGACTTTGGAGCTTCCAGAACAAGGTATGTACATGAAAATATTTTAATATATGTTTTTACTGTATTTATTTTATAAATAGATATAAGAGAAATATTATCTTTCTCTCAACCATCATACAAGGGAAATTATACTGAAGACAACATTGTTGAACATGAAATAATAATGCTAGATAAAGGATATTCTTCAACTATTACTTTCGACCTTAATCAAGGTATCAATTTAATAAATATACTCAAAGGTAAAAATCAGCATATAATACAATATCTATTCCTATTTTAGAGGAAATGAGAAAATATTTTAATGTCTCTAATGAAAATGAGATTGTAAAAGTTCAAGCACTCGAGCCGTTGCCAGAATTAATCTTGAAATCAAGCACTTATCTGAATTTAATAATATCTGCATCTTCGCCAATATTAAATCCAACATACTCTGTATTAACACTTGAGCTACCAAAGATAGGTATATTGATTTTAGGTATATTAGTATATTAACTGTCATAATATATAATAATATTACGTTCTTATAGATATTACAGAAATATTGTTATTTTCAAAGCCATCATATTCAGGAAATTATACAATTAAAGAAACACTCGATCATGAAGAAATTATATTAAAAATTGGATATAATAAAGATGTTTCTTTCAGTATTAGGCCAGGTATAATTTTTTATACCATTTTTTCTAATTATTTTCAATCTTATAAACACTTTATTTTTTAGATAATATGAAGGAATATTTTCAAGTTTCTAATAATGATGAGCTAGTCAATATAGAAGTTATCAAAGAATTACCAGAATCGATGCTTTACAACAAACAATACATTAATTTAATCATAGTTGCTAGTTCGCCTAAATCATTGGAATTATATTCTATATTAACCATAAACATAATACAAAATGGTATTTTTTACTTCCCTTATATATATAAATATATATATATATATATATATATATATATATATATATATATATATATATATATATATATATATATATATATATATATATATATATATATATATATATATATATATATATATATATATATATATATATATATATATATATATATATATATATATATATATATATATATATATATATATATATATATATATATATATATATATATATATATATATATATATATATATATATATATATATATATATATATATATATATATATATATATATATATATATATATATATATATATATATATATATATATATATATATATATATATATATATATATATATATATATATATATATATATATATATATATATATATATATATATATATATATATATATATATATATATATATATATATATATATATATATATATATATATATATATATATATATATATATATATATATATATATATATATATATATATATATATATATATATATATATATATATATATATATATATATATATATATATATATATATATATATATATATATATATATATATATATATATATATATATATATATATATATATATATATATATATATATATATATATATATATATATATATATATATATATATACATATATAAATATAAATTACTACATATATATTTCAACAATAATTTGTTAATACAGATTTGCTATCTTTCTCAAAATTATCATATAATGGAAATTATTCAGAAGAAAATATAGTCTATCACGAAGACATAAAATTGGAATTTGCATATGACGCCAGCATAACATTCCAGATTTCACCTGGTATGTTTTTACTTTAATGATCTACATAAACTTATGTATGTATTAAATTAACTGAAATGATTTTAGACGAAATTGGTGAATTTTTTGAACTTGAATACGACAATGGTCATATTATAATTCAGGCAAGCAAACCGTTACCCGAGTCTATAATAAATGCTAATAGCTTTCTAAATCTGGTCATTTCTGTATACTCGGCTCGATCCAATCCAATTTATTGTGTATTAGCTCTTCAAATTCCAAAATGTATGGTTGTGTGAGATATTTTAATGTGATATTGTATACTTTATTTTATTTTTGAATAATTTTAGCTATTGATACATCTACAGTCTTTCAAAAATCTCATTATACAGCGACATATTATAATAAAGAACTAACCATATTACCTTTTACGGTGAATAAGTATGAAAATATTGAATTTTCTTTAGATGGTGGTAAGTATTTTTTGTGCTATAAATATAATATGTAGATATATAAAAGCTTGAAAATAAATCGTCGCATTCTTAAACCAATGCGCATCAAAACATATAGCATTATAATTGATCATAATATATAATATTACTTTAAAAATAATAACTCAAATCTCGCTTAGTTTAAGTTAACTATTAATTAAAATATGTTTTATTGTCGATTGTGCTAACTTTCCGTTGATTTTTAATGGATACTATAGAAGTTATTTTGATAAAAGCACAATGACAGCGTAACATGAAATGTTGGTATGTGTTAGATTCTAGAAACATGCTACTAATTCACATTTATCAATTTTAATTTTAAATTTTAAAAAATATCTAAAACAATTCTTTACACAATTCTAAACGCTTTGATTGATCTAATTTCTGCATAGTTACTCTTTACGTCCCTTCTCAAAGTATGTAATTTAAACGAATTTTTTATAGTTATTTTGGATTTAATTCCATTAATTTAAAGCTTTAACGTTGATTATGTTATATTTGTGTATTTTTTCTGAAAAACAGCCTTCGGATTTATTTATTTAATTAGTGCCTTAATATGTACATAGTATATGTATGTATAAAAAGTAATCAAATATAAAATAATTTAAAATTATCATTTTAGAGGGTCATCAATACTTTGAGGTGCAACGAACTAACGACGTTCTTCAGATACAATTAAAAGGCGATGGTCTTCCCGATTCTATAACAGAAATTAAGACATCACTTATATTAACTTTAAATGCTTTTCAACCAATGGTGGTAACAACTTGGACGGCCATTATAGTAAAAATTGAAAAAAGTTAGTTATTGCAATATTGTTAATTATATTGCATGCAAATATTATTTTTTTAAATATTTAGGCGATGCAACAAATATTATAACTTTCTTTCCGGCAACATACTCAACAAACATAACCACCAAAACAACAGGACCTATTTTAATAATTAACGCAAGAGACAGTGATGATTCTGAGATAACATATAAACTTATTGATATAGATGGTATGTATTGACAAAATATAATTTCAAATTTTCATCTTATCTACAATACATGTTTTATTTTAAATATTTATTTCATAGAAGCATTGAGTCCAAAACTGTATCTTGATCCTAAATCTGGAATGTTAAGTATTATTTCAAGCTTAGAAAGCGGTGACTATTCATTCAATGTGGAAGCTAGTACAAATGATGCAAGGAGATCAGCGCCGGTATGTTTCAAATCATAAATTAATATTGTAAACATAAGTTATTTTCCCAAAATCATTGTCTGCCATTTTATAATTTCAAATTTACAGGTAGCATGTTCTACCAGTCATTTTCAAGTGACTTAAAATCGGCTAATCAATGCTAACAATCTAATATTGTTATTATACTTTTAGGTAGGGTTACATGTTACGCAGTATATGGAGGATCTTAATTTTCCTCCACTATTCATAACCAGCCTGGAAGAACATTCAACCGTTGCTGATATATTGGATGAAGGCGAACCTAAGTGTGAATACGTCATAACTGATTCTTGGCCCACGCCACAGGATTGGTTCAAAATCGAAAATGGAAAATTTAAATGCCACAACATTGACAGAGAAGACGAAAGAATAGCATATATGGAAGTTTCGCAAGTGCAAATTGAACTATCCTGCAAAGAATTCGCAACAAATGAAGATCACCCATCAAGTTTCATTAACTTATATAAAAAAGACTTAGATAAATTTCCGAGACAGCCAATTTGTGTTGATGAAACTAAAAAATGGATTTATACAGACGATATCAAGTACTGTCCAGAGAAAAGACTCATTACGGTGATAGTCAAGGATATTAACGATCACTCGCCCGAATTCGAAACTATCGATAAATTATTAGTTGGATTCCCTAATAAGGATATAGCAAAATACATACGACCTTCTTCGCTTACAACTGTTAAGGTAAATAGCAATACAATATTTTTCCAGAAAGATAAGTTTATTAGGTTTTCCATTATTTTGCCATTACATCCATTTAAGAAATATTTTTTTAATTGTATTAATATTATTGGTTATAATAGATTATAGCAAAAATTAGATATAGAATTTTCAACAAGTACAATACAATGAGAATTGATTTTTGACACAAATTGGACATGAATTTTAACAAAAAAATTTACAAAATAAAAATAATAATTTTACATATCTGAGTTAACTCATCTTTGTGACAAAAAAATGCTATTTAATTGCTTAGTAAATAAACATGTATAATTTTAGGCAACTGATAAAGATATATGTGAAAATGCGGATATAAAATATACAACAGATAGCAAACTATTTACAATTCATCCTAAATCTGGAGTTGTATATCCAAACGAAGATATTTTGGATACGTTAAATGATTCATATGAATTCGTAGTTTTTGCAACTGATGAAGATGGCAATGGAAATGAAGCTACACTAGCAATCAACGTGAGTGTAATTTAAGGTAATCATTAATAACGAATCTAACATTCATATATTTTTCAGGTTAAATTATTAGATGAAAACCATATAACTATGATTTTGATACAAAACGCTTCGAACGATGATGAAACAAGCATAATGTCTAACTTATCTAAACAGTTAGATGTTGATGTTAAATCTGTTTTATCTTACATTTCCTTAAATGAAGATCAAAAATTCAATAAAAATATGTTTGCAACAGACTCTTATGCTTCATTAACATTATTAGCATATGCCATAGACAAAAATGGAGATCTATTAGATGCATCAGAGTTTTCAGCGTAAGATGATCATGTATTTATATCATAAATATATTATTTTGTATTATATAATAAACCTATTTCAGATTAATTGAAGAGAAGCTTGATGAAGACGATATACCTTGGACTGTTGAAGGACTGCCTTTAAGTGAAACTAATATATTAACCATCAACGAAAAATATATTGTAAAAGACGACGTTGGTCTAATTGTTGCTGTATCAATCTTAGCAGTACTTCTGATCATATCTATTGTGGGAATCTGTGTTTGGTTATTCATAATCATGTATGTTTAATCAAACAATACACTTATTGATATGTATATATTAAATATTATTAAAACAATATAATGTTTTAGGCCAAGAAAATATGAAAAAATAGATGAATCGTCCCTTAGTTCAAATTCGGAACGTGATGATAAAAGTGAAACAGATGATAAATCAATTAATAGTGAACAATCAAATGACCTCAATAATATAACTAAAGATAAAAAGCCAAATATGTTTATCAGTAATAATAAAGTGGTAAGCGATACGCAAATCACAGAAACAAGAAGACCAACTGTGCGTTTCAACGAAACTGTGCAACAAATTGATATTCTTAAGTATGAAGAAGAAAGATTATAATAAGGTTTAAATTTATTTAGGTTTAAAATATAATTCGCAAAAATGTATATAATCCAAACAAGTGTTATTTATTTATTTTTTATTATTGTAGCAAACTAATTAATTATATTATGTTAAATAAAATAAAACGGTTTATTTTAATATTATACATTTTAGTAAATATGTGTACATCAAATATCATTAAAACTCGTTTTAAAATAAAATAAAATTACAGTAATTGTATATAAGATAAGTCATTTAAACTGATGTGTATATTTTAATTACTAGAAATAAGTTTTCTATTTTTTAAGACTAGAAACCCTAAGTACAATTATTTTTTTAAGACGTCGCGGAAAAGAAGAACCACAAAACCATTCTCCAAATTATGCATAATAGATATATTATTCAGTTTCATCTGTCACAGATTTGTTCTTAATTTTTTTCTCATTAGACTTGTTATTCAAATGTTGCTGTTGATGTCGAACCTATAAAAAAAATAGACCAAATTGAGAATATGTAAACAGCTGTTACTCTAAAATTTTAGTTAAATGTTAGATGAAATAGTAATTTATAAGACAAGAAAATATAAGACACTGAACATGTTAATGTTTATGTTTTAATTTATAAAAATAAATATAAACTCATTATCACTGATTAACATGTTCTTAACATTATAATAATAGAAAGTAACAACCCAAGTTAAAAACATATCCACTATTTTTTTGTTGAAAAGGGTTATAATAACTACTACTCTTTCAAATTAACGCACCTGTATTGCTCAAAAACAGCTAGAAAGTGTCAAACTAAATTGGAAATTATTGAATGCAATTTTCTATGAGAGCCAATTATATCATTTTTGTCAAGAATATGTTAAATTACAATGTTTACACGTTCTTGCAATTATAAAGCATCAATAAAACAAAGGCATTTTATGAACAAATCCTCGAGAAAAATTGTCATACTAAAACACTCAAGAGACATACGTAAACAATGACTAAGACAGATTTTTGAAAACCTTAAATTATTATCACCATAGCCATAGCTTTTATAATTGTTTGTTACTATTAAGCATTAAATATTATACTATTGTCAAAACAATGAACATTAGTTTATTATAAAGTAATAGTTTATTTTATTTGTTCATTGGGAAGCAACCACAATGGTCTCACTTATAAAAGGCAATCTAGGAGAAATACTCATGCTTCATTAGAGAGGCAAAGTTTGACAATATAGCTTTTGAATAAGTATTTTTTCTATTCATCCCAAAAAGATAAAGATTCACTTAACCAGAGTCTCACTTTGACACACGTTTACGCATTTTAAGACTTCCACCAACATCAACTCTTCAAAGACTTCAATAAATTTGCCACTTATCTACTTCGACTAATTTACTTTGGCCTTAACGCCGTGCTACAAACATTTTTGATTGATATTGACATTCCGCATTTGACACCGCCGATACTAATATTGACACCTTATTTACATATGATCGGTATACTTGTTATAAAAATATATAGAAGAATTTGATAAAAATAGATATCCTAGGGCCTGAAAAGGAGGTTAGTATAACGAAAATGATTGGAATAAAAACGCATGTATATTCGAGATATTCTAATATACTATGGACTAATGGGTTACAAACACTACATATACGAAACTCTAGAGAGCCGCAGCGCACTCTTTTGGAACCACTGCATTAAACTATTAGTGGTTGTATAGATCATTCACTAGAAATGTCTACATATCTTAAAACTTCATTTATTTCAAAAAACATGCTCATGCTTAGGGTGTTCTTAAATAAAAATAAGGAAAAGTATACCAGTGAAATTTTTTGTCCGAAGCTCTTTTTACAATGAACACATACAAATGGTTTCTTTCCTGTATGTATTCGTATATGAGTTGATAAATTACTAGAATCACTGAAAAACAGACACAATAAAATTATTACATGATACACGAGTATAATTTAGTACAGTTGAAGAATTATTACTTGAAAAATTTTCCGCAATGTTCACAGCTAAATGGCTTTTCGCCGGTGTGAATACGCATATGGGTTAACAAATGACTACTTTTGTGAAAGCCTTAAAAAGCACAATCAAAACATAAATTAAAATAAAATACAAATACATAATAAAAATATAATACCTTTTCCACAAGTATTGCATTGGTGTTCTTTCACATCGGAATGTGTCTTTGCATGTTCTTTTAGATGCGAAAGTAATTTAAAGGCCATGGGACAAAGTTTACAAGCGAATTGTCGAACGTCATCATGAATTTTTTTGTGAACATACAAATTTCCAACTTGTGTGAAAGCTTTAAAACAGATATCGCATTGAAACGGCCTTTCACCAGTATGTGACCTGAGGTGGACAGTCAAATTCCCAGCTTGTGAAAATGTTTTACCGCACGTATTACACATAAAAGAGTTAGTTGACGAACAATGTTTATCTGACTTTTCTTGTTCATTAGATTGCTCCACTGGTGCTTTATGAGTTTTGCCTAAAAAAGGTTTTATTTGATTTTGAAATAAAATATTTAATCATGATATACTGATATAAAATAATTATTATAATTTACTTGTAATAGTACTATGAGATTTCATATGACATTTTAATGATTTTGCAGATTTACAGCGTTTACTACATTCAGTGCACTTCAATATTGATTTGTTCTGAAAAATAAATTATGTAATATTATTGAACAATAGATTCTTATATAAAATTTATTTTATATTATAATATAACTATACTTACAGAAACATTGTGAAAAGGGTCTGGATTTTCATCAACATTATAAGAACAATCGCTTTGAATAAAATATGTATCTTCAGCATTTGAATCGTTATTTTGGTTTTTTTCTTCCTGCAGTCACATTATCATATTTTTTATTATTATCCTTGATTAAAAAACGTACAAAATATTTTTTTATCTATTATACTTAGCATACAATTTGAATTGAAGATGACGTATTTTCATGATCTGTACTACTTAACCATTCTCCTACAAAAATCAACACAATAATAAAAATGCTAATAAAAATGTAATAATGACTGTATATTTACCTTTTTGATATAGAGTATTTTTTTGCGCAGGTGTTAAATTTTTAAAAATATCTGCTGAGCGCAGACATTGTCGTTTGAATTTATATGCATTATTTAATTTTCTTAAGCAAATTGCGCAAATAAATTTTGGAAATTCGTCAACCATGCTTACCTATATTATACATAAATATTTTAATTAACTTATAAAAAAGTATCATTTTCATTTTCATTAGTAGTGTTAACTGTTTTTTAATACATACGCTCAAGTTCGTACATTCAACAACTTTATTTTGCAATCCCGCCTCAGCAAATATGTTCAATAAGTGTCCCTTCGTTGATAAACAAAATCTACATAATGTATTATTTTCTTTATAACCAGTTTTTGTTTGGAACGCTTCGCTCGAACTCATTTTACCAACAGTAAACTGTCAAACTTCAAAATGTTGCTATATAAGAAAATAACATTTTTTATCAATTATTTGAAATTATTGCTTGAATAATTTATGGAACAGTGTCTATTACAAAATAATATCAAAATTTTAACCCATCCCACCCCCCACAATATTTACTGGAGCTCCTTTACTGCGTTCTTAACTACTTTAAATTAGAAAAAGTCCCAGCCTTAAATCGATAAAGAGAAAATGAAGTAAATAATCAATATTACCGTGGCAAATGCGGCAAGATAAAAAGATTTACAAATGTTTATTATTATATAAAACAGGAGGATGCTAACCAACAGGTAATGACTCTTTTTACAGTCGTTCCTTTGCTCGTTAATACTCAAAGGAAAAAGACCTTAGCAGGCCCGAATCCAAATTTTTCGCAGCCATTTATATATTATTATTATTTTAAAACATTATGTTATAACAGCGAATTCATGTAGATATTTCTATAAAATAAAAACCATATTTTATAAAAAAAAATAATATATTTTATAAAAAAATAAAATAACATAAAATACAATATACTTTTAAACGTTTAAAAAAAATAGCAATAAAATAATATAAAGGTAAAAATAATGATAAAAATTAAAAACTAATAACAATAAATACAATATTTATTTTAAAATTTGGTTTCAAAAAAGTACTACTCTCCTGCAGTTACACTAGGCTCGAGAGTTTCAGCCCATGCTAGGGGAAATGAAGAAGAAGGGATAGTCCAGTCAAATAAGGCGAAATAAAGGCTAAACCTCGGAATAAAAGATAACAAGCTGAAATTTTGCACAGATTTTCGTATTGATGTTCTAAGGACAGGGTGAAAAGTCTCATAAAATATCGTGTCTGCTAATCAAGATATCAAAGGTTAAAGGTCACAAAATTTGTTTTTTTGCAAATATCTCGCATTTTATGCATCGCACGTCATTAAATGCTTCACAAAACTTGTAAAGCATAAAATTTTCTACAAGTTTGGTTATAATAATTGTTTTGTATCCTTAACCGTTTTTGAGATATAGCGCGAAGAGTGGGAGGCGTACATCCGTTTATAGAATCCAGCGAGTATTTCTACCTGCTTAACTTGGTATAAGCTTTGAAAAAGTAAGCAATCGTGAAAAGTGGTCTCGGCAAGTCGTTTGAACCATAATTTTATTACTTTTTTTATTGTATTATTAGGAATTATGAATGAAATATTGCTCGACTAAAAATTTGTGCGAAAAAATTGAAAGAGTTGAATGATGTCCTTACGGAGTATGTACCAGATGATAAGAAGATCATTTCCAAATTAAGAGAAAAATATTTAACTGACATTATAATTACAACGAAGATTGGATCATTCCCTATTTTTTCCTTTCCCGATGCTCAAGCTTAAATTTTATCCATAGCTTGGTATGAAAATAAAAAAGGCACTTCGGAAGAAGAACACTTGCGCGTAGTGGAAGCTGCTGCGGCGATTATTAGAGAAGATATTCGATCTTCTGTTGTTGAGACCAAGTCCTATCCGCCCCCGAGTAAAATATTAATGAAGAAATTCTGAAAACTTTATTACATTTTCTGCAAGAAGTTATTATAAAGAACAGAAAAGGAAAGACGGGGCATTTTAAAACGAAATACACAGCTATAAGTCATGCTATAATGACTTCCATACGAAAACGGTCCTTTTCTTATGGAAGGCCTATCTGTATTTCTTCATAGAAAAAATACAGATAGGCCAAACATCCAAAAAGACTTTTGGATGTTTTGTCAAGTTTAGGTTTTTTCGCTTCATATAGCGATACTGTAAAATGTTAAATTTCAGCTGTTTATCACCCACAGCCTCTTAATCAACCATCAGAGTCAAGTGCCTTAGTACAGTATGCAGCGGATAATGCAGAAAAATATTTATACTCTTGATGGCTATAATACTGTTCATATAATGGGAATGATAAAAATAATAACTTCAAAATCTGAAGTTATATCCGATGACCGCATTAAGAAATTTACAACAAAACCAAGTGCAAAGGAGTTAGCAGCACTATCACATATACCCCTTCTAGTGTATGAAAATCATGTCGTACCCGGATTGAGCAAGAGATTCAAGTTCGAAATTTTAATGATGTAGAAGAACTAACCGAACAAATATTTAATGTAGTTGATTTGTTGTGGATGTACGGAAAGTGGAAAAATATCTCACCGTTGCCAGGGTGGAATGGATTTATTGAACAACTTACAAAAAACAATGAGAAATTTGTAACTTCTCGGATTCTGTTTCTTACTTTTATTCATCATCCTGCGAGTAATATGGACACAATTTACAACACATTACAGTGTACTACAAACACTGCCAAGAAACATGAACAAAGAACATTCTTGATAACTTTTGATCAGCCGTTGTACATAAAAGCACGTGAAATCGTAGCAGCTTCAGATGCTAACTCAGACTTGTCCAGAGTAGTTGTGAAACTAGGAGACTTTTATATGCTTATGTCTTTTATTGGATGCATAGAGTATATAATGAATGGAAGCTGAATCAAGGAAGCTCTCAGTACAATTTATGCTTCGAATTCTGTCGACAAAATGTTGGATGGTCACGCTTTTGCAAGAAGTATCAGAGGCCATACGCTATTAATTTTTGCATTATCGATGATGATTTTTGAAGATATGGAGATTGAAAGTTATAATGCTTTAGATGGGTTCATTCAGCAGATAACAATTTGCAATGTTTCCTATGAAACTGTAGAAAAATGTGCAGGTAGCTCTGGCTCCGTAGTTCATATAGCGTTATCCTATAAACGGATGCGCGCTTCCCACTCCCCGCGCTATATCTCGAAAACCATAAACCATACGAAGAAATAATTTATAACAAACTTGTAGAAAATTTTATTTTCTATAAGTTTTGTAAAACATCTAATGACATACAACGCAAAGGAGGCGAGATATTTGCAAAAAAACGATTTTTATGACCTTTGACCTTTAATATCTTGATTAGCAGACACGATATCTTATGAGACTTTTCACCCTATCTTTAGAACGCCAAAAAAAAGGCCTGTGCAAAATTTCAGCTTGTTATCTTTCATTCCGAGGTTAAACCCTTATTTGACTGGACTAGGATGGTTTGCGGGCAGTCGCACTCCGCTTACAATGGGTCTCTCGGGAGAGAAATAATTAAGGACAACCTGAAAAAAGGGGTTCTTCTTATCATCTATTTTTTAATTTTTAATTTCGCCGCTATCTATCGCCAAAAATCCATATATAATTTTGAATCATAGGATGTAATTCTTCAATTATGTTTTGGTCATTCTAAAATAAAAATGGAATCTCTCTTCGTGGTTCTCTAGTTCTTGTACTAACCATGAAATTCGCCTCTATTTTTTCTTAGTTTATTAATTAGATAAATTCAATATTTATTTTTCCTCTGCTTCTTCTTCTTATCAAATAGTTTTAACATTATCAGAAACGGAACATCTTTAAAATCATTATTCGAATCTGACGAAAGCATTGTAGGCGTACACGCAGTGGCGTAGCTATGGGGGGGCGGAGGGGGCGGGCCGCCCCGGGCGGCACTTGCTTGGGGGCGGCATATTCGCGATGGGATCGTTTAGTGTGGTTCTTAACCTTAAATGCACTAAAACATATATAAATTCACGAATAACAAGAGCTTAATAATAACCAATTTATTATTTTTAAAAATGCTGATTTTATGACTCTGCAAAAAATGTATGGGGGGGGGCGGCAATTTTCAGGATCGCCCTGGGCGGCACATACCCTAGCTACGCCACTGCGTACACGGCTATACTGATTCACAAAAACACACTATACTTATTTGAAAAACGCGGGAACGCGTCCCGACAGAACAGATAGATGTGCATATTCACCGCTATCACACGACACCAAGCGCCACGTCACGACACGATGGTGTGCATGCCTTTAGATTGAGCCGCTGCTTTACTATTTTATCGCGAGTATATTAGAATGAACTGTGAATGAGGGCGTTGTCTTTTATAAAAGTTCACAAAAAAACGTGCTGCCCCCGCTGCCGACACGTCAGTGTTACCAAAGTGCCATCAAGTTTTAGCCATAATAACTAATATGAATGTAGCTTATATGATAAATTGTCAGTAATAGTATACGAGATTCAGAAAATATATTTTTTAAATATAAAATCAGGGCTACGGAGTCGAAGTTGGAGCTGGAGTCGCGGAGACGTGACATTTGGTAAAAATAATAGACCACTCCAACTCTATTTTTTTTATTTTTTTGTTATTTAATTTCATTCAGATCATGAACACGAATGGGAAATAACGGCATAAGATTTAATTACTGTTTTCTTTTAAAAAAATATAATTGAATTTATCTAATTGTTTTTACCGTTTTAAATTATTTTTTTTAATAAATGTTTATATATTTTTATAATATATTTATTTTTGAATGAAGATATTGCTTATTGCATATTATTTATAATTTTTTTATTAAATTTATTTGTGTGTGTACGAATGTACTTACTTTTTTATTTGTACCTATATCATTAATAATAAATCAATATAAATAAATTATGGAGCCGTAGCGAACTATAAAATAAAATAAAAATAAGAATTAGAGTTGGTAAATTTTGAATCGAGTCCACAGAATTTATTAAAAATAATATTTATTTAAATTTGTCAACGACAGGCTGGAAACGTGTCACACTCACTCGCCGCGCATTCCACCCAACTAAAGTTTCAAGTGTCAGTTTTGAAAGTGCGTCGGTGTGTTGTGCGCGCGTGTAAACATTCCGCTAGTTCATCAATTGTCTTCGTCATACATGTGCTAAAAATACATTGTACAATTGATCAGAATGGCGTTTTCACTGTTGAAAGTGAAAAGCATATTCAACTCGAAGAGGAGCGATCGGCTCGAGGGCAGCGGTAGTCAAGAGCCCGAGATTGGATTCAAAGCCATCTATAACAAGACCACCAACTGCGTACACGTTACTCTAATAGGAGCTAGGCACCTGCCTTCTCTCTTCGGCCTGTCTTCGGCTAAAGGATATGTGGCCAAGGTAAAATTTTATTTACTATAGTTCAAAACAAATCTTAGCCTCGGTGGTATTATATTATACACGTATTGCACAAATACAGTTTACGTGTTGTGATCTGATGACATAAATTTGTTATGGGACATGGATGTAAAACCTTTTTACAAACAATGTGTCACACTTATTTCATATAAAATTAACATAAAATGTTTTTACTGATCAATATGCTCATCACTCAAATAACTTTGTATATCCGATTTTATAATATCAGAAAAAGCGGGCTTAAATTTTTGTACCGCATTTGTAAGGATTAGTGTAATTTTTAGTATACATATTTTTAAATACAATTGTTCGATTTTAATTGTAAATCATTCTAAAGTCAGTTCATTCTAATTTTCGAATCTGCCTTTAAATTACTCAGGATATATATATAATACAAATATATATATATGTATGTATGTATATTGCAAATATTTTTCAATGCTCGAAAAATGCTTAAATACTCCATTATAAGTTGGTGAAAAGCATTAATGAAGATTATCATATCTAATATTGTTTTATCTTTGCCTTGTAATTCAAGATTCCAGTCACTGAGTTTCAAGCTAAAGCTTGCTAAGATTGATAAATTAAATAACCACTCTTTGTTTATTAATTGTTAGTAATTAACTATCACCTCTATCAGAAAGGATTTTTATGTCTTCTAAAAACTAAAAACCTCATAAGGACTCGACTTCTGCTAAGCCAACAAACATTATTGTGCAACAAAAGTTCCTTGCCTTTTATCCTTGTTTTCTCATCTAAATAGGCGTCTCTGAAAGGCACTGCCTCGTATAGAATTGACTATTTTAAAGATAATCTTTCTATAATATTATCTGTACTAGGTCTCTTTGAACATAAAACTTTCAGTGGTATGATAAATAGTTTGCATTATTATCATCTTGCTTGCATATAAATAAAACCATTATTGCGACCTTCTCGAAAACAATTTATAAATGGGAAATTTTGTATGTGCGTATTACTTCAAAACATTATTCTTTTACTGAAAAATCTTCAAATACCATTTGAGTAAATTTCAATTATTGTGCAGTATTCGTCACATCAGTTGATTCATCAAATTGTAAAGAAAAAGTATTTCTCGAAAATTGTATATCTTCAATTTGATTAACAATATATTTGTATCTTTAAAATCTGATAACAATGAATCTGCAGCCGCCAAAAACAATTCTTTAATCAAATTTCCATCACAAATGCTTTTTTATTTTTAATTAATATTTAACATATTATCAAAGATGCAATGATTACTCTTAAATGGTTTATGAATAGCTTTTATAAACATATATAGCTGCAACGATAAATAACTTTTAAATCTTTAATTTTTGCTTGGCGTATTTCAGTATTTCTTGGATATTATGCTTCATATTTGAAGTGTATTGTCTGAAAATGTCGTTCGACTTTTCCTTTTTTCACAATCGCCACAGTTAATTATCATATTAAGCAACAGCATTTATCCCGAGTCAAAAGAATATTCATGTTTCCATTTTTCTTGGTAATGTCTTCATTTTTTGTTGAACTCATAAGGCTGAAAATATGTTTAAAATTACTTTTTACAATTACTTGTTAATGTTGAATACAATTATAATTAGAGGGAACTTTTCCGTGCGCGGCCCTGTTTTTAAACGTGTCAATTTACATCTGAAGTGTTTTTTTGAAATATTTGTTGAATTTGTTGGCGTAAATCGTAAGCAATCTGCACCTGGGCGTTGCTAGCCATGGCATGCATAGATTCGTAGTGAAAAGGTTATTAGAAAAAAACATGACAAATAGTTTATTAAAAATATTTAAACATCTTACGAATACAGAACGTTGCGTCCGCTCTATAAGCGACCAGCGAACAAATACGTAATTAAAATGCTCATAAACCACCGATGAAAAAAATTAAAAACATTGAACTAATAACTGAATCAATATATTAGAAAGATTGCTGAAGAATTTAGAATCTCTTTTAAATTAAATTTTCAACAAAATCTTCAAAAAATTGAATTGTTGAATCGATAATATTTTGATATGATACCGAAACAAAGTTCCGATTCGTCTAAATATATATGCTTTGCTAACTGAGACTAAAAAGCACGTCTAATTCAATCGAATATCAAGGTTGTTATTAATTGGCTATACTGTTTTGTGTGAGACAATCTGAAGAAAACTGATATAATTGTAAGCAAACTTATCTTATATTTGCACCACGATAACGTACCGACTCACTACTAATTCATTAGATATGGCCTCCTGTAGATAATGAAGACATTGAACGAACGGTGTTTTGTGCCCATACAGGAGTTGAAGGCAAAATCGCGTAATGAATTACTAAGTGAGTTCGCGTAATATATTTCAAAACGATAAAAAAAATTCTAAAATGCCTAACTTATAAACTTAATAAAACCTCGTCGCTGGGAATTATTGTTTTTTGTAAAGAATATAGATAATTTTATTTTATTTATTGATTTTATACTTGTATCGTTTGTTTGTATTTAATTTAATATTAATAATTTAAATTCATACTCTCGACGCCCCTGGCGATTGTCCAGATACCAGGACCTCACTACGCTAATATTGCGTGTTTATAGCTCAAAGTAAAACAGTAAACAATGTGATTTAATATACTTTTTGTCATTGAAAATGCATGAGAATCTACGCTTCTTCATACAAGGTCATTCAAACCGAGGTATGATCTCATCTGTGTTGATAAGATTTTTCTGATTTAACGCCATATTTTTCAATGTTACCATCGTACCTGCCAAACAATAAATGCATATATATTTTTAAATACAACAGAACCCCAACCCCTAAAAATGATTTCCGACGTTTAAAATTTATAGGAACGTTTTGACGCATATTTATTGCAATTTTAACAATGGATAATTAAAATTTAGTTTTTACAATTAATACAATTATCTACGGTTTTTTTTAATTTACATGTTTTTATTCTAAAGGGGTGTGACTTTTCAGCCAAGATATAGTATATATATATATATATATATATTCCAAAACGAAATATTAGTGAGTTTTATATTCTTTGTTCCGAGCGCTGGTGGAGCAGTGGCGGATGATCATTGGGATGGTCCTTTGAGGTCATTACTCGTCTCGACTCGCAGGACTGTCTCTAGGCCGTCTCTTCGCAGGAGCGTCATCTCGTCGCCGAATTGAACTGTCTCTCGTCTGATCATTCGATCGTCTTCCAGTTCTCTCTCTTCAGTGTTAGACCTTTTGTACGGTTAATTCGGGACATCTCCAGCGAATTACAACAATACAGAGATCAGTTGACTATTGTGGTACTTGTATTTTTGATCAACAAAATGTGTTTACGCCTTAAAAGAGTAAAATTTAATAGATGAACACATTCCGAAGGTTGATATCGATCGGTTGATCACCTCATTTTGAATCATCGTCAGCGTGATCATCTCTGACTCTCGTCTCGCATAGCTTGATCGTCTACTGATGTGATATTTTATACTATTGATTTGAGTCGCCTCTGGCGAATCACAGAACAGATCTTGTTTGGCCAATTGCATCGCTTGCATACTAAACCAATGAAATATGTTCAAGATGAACACATTTAAAAGTCATTAATGCAAGAGGTAGAATACAATAGCGGTTTTTACGGTGGATAGACGCATTGTTTATTGCATCCTTATGCACAAAATGGTAGTTTTTCTGTTTATTACGAGCGGATCACGAGCGTGCTAATAAGATCTGTTCAGTTACGCAAGTATTCTATTGTTATTAATCATTTTGTCAAAACACGGTGCTATTTCCTTTTCATAAGTTTGAAATTGCCGTTTAAATGACCTTGGCGCTAACTGCGCAGCTGGGTGGACCTCCCACAAAACGAGAAAAAATTGTGCACATTTTATACAAAAAAATATTCATAAAAAACTACACGCATAATAACATTTTAGTCATCGAATCCTTTAAGGTCGTCAGTGTCATAATCGGAGTTATCTGTAGTGTTATTAAAAGCTGTGGAATGTCAGTGTGATCTGTTTTTTATTTATTTTTTCTTGATAAATTTCACGATATCATCGTAAAAGTTTATTTATTAACACACCGACTAACCCTTTTACTGTGAACTTATTTTGTACTTCTTCAATAATTCTTTCCTCTTCCTAGTGCTGCTACGCCTACAAAGATATTCGCTAGTTAGCTCTCTCGCACCCCCTTACGAATAAATTGAAAAAGAGTTTTTTTTTATTTTATGTCTACAAAACATATTTTCAATAAATAAACTCCCTCTAGCCTATTATTGTATATTGGGTATTTTAAATAAATTGTTTGCGCATTTAATATGTTTAAAGTAGCATTTACTGCTTTGAAATGATAAGATTTGATGAAAGAGCTTATTATCAGCATAGTGTTGCAATCAATATTTTTTGATAAAAAAATAATAATATTTGTTTAATATCAGAAAACTGTTTTTGCTTCTGTAGAAAGCAAGTATAAAATGTTTACATTGAATTTATATATTTTTTTTAATTTTGGTTGATTAAAAAGTTTAGATTGTAATTGTAATGTACACATACAAGATGGACCAAAAAAATTCGTGAAATGTAGACAATCTAGAGATATTTATCTCATAACGAGCTATGTATATTTAATTTGTTAATAATTCGTTGTTAATTAAATAATCGCTACTCGCGATATTTATCGCCTATTAAGTAAATATTGGTTTTAACCATTAACTTATCTAAATTCCAAATATGATAGAAGTATACGTTCTTTATTCAAAGCCGCGTTTATCTTATGTGATAAAATTACTGTGGTGCGATATATAATTCATTATTTCTTTAAATTAGAAGGCTATAGAAGAATATAATCCTAAATATTTTTTTAATTGGAAAGAAAGCACTCGTTAGTCGTGGTAATATGATTTTGTGCTCAATTAAAACTGTAACTAAAAATTAGAACCAAATGCTTGGCATACAATTTTAACTATGTTTGAATCTTTATTTTAATTTATGGTTAGTTTTATGCATCAATAAATATAAACGACATTAAATAATAGCTGCAATAGAGAACTTCCTGCTTAATCTGTCGAGTTAATATTATACGAAGAATGCATTTACAATGCAATTATTTCTTAGTCATTTCTTTTGTGATGAGCTAACGAGAATATTGACTTTGAATAAATATGCATCAATGTCAATTGCATTGATTAGAATATTATAATAATTACATTGTGTTTTTTGCTAATGGAAATGTGCATTTTAATGAGTACGATCCCTTCTAACATAATTTGCAGATTTCTTGCACAATAGTATTTATAGAATAGATAAACGTATTACTAAATTATTATTTAATATCTTCAGATTAAACTTGATACATATCGTAAATACACCTTTTAATTCTGCACATCGGCAGTCTTCTAAAAACCTGGGAAAATAGCTAAACAATGGCAAATATTATTTATTCGCCACGCGTCACTGATAACAATAAATATTTTTACGGTTTTCATAAAGGTCGTGGTAGCATATTTTAACAGTAAAACGATTCACATGAAGGTGTGCTAGTAGATAATACAAATTGCCCTCAATTAATGACGCGTTGGTCTATACACGTGTGGGCGAAATGTGTGGTTCTCTAATTCAATTTTATAAGATATATAGATAATATATTACTTATTTCGTACAAAAACTTTAATATTACAATTTTACGGATGTTTCTGTAATTTTCAAGGAAAATTGAATAATTATATGACAAGGCAAAAGATACTAATGCGTATAATATATCTTGAAAAATTAACAATTCATAGCATCAAGTAGATATGCTTATAAAATATTCATAAAAATTGATCGACCGGTAGTTGCTATTGGTACCTTGTAGGCATAATAATGTTTTTACGTGTATTTAATATTTTTTTTAAATGCTAATGAAATATCATGGTATTCAATTATGGTTAAAAAAATGTAAATTTGTGTGAAACTTGCATTATATATATACTACGTGTTTTTTCTCGTAGCTTTGTCTACGTCACATTGTCTTAGTATAGAAGATCTGGTCGAATTCGTGACTGACACTGAATCGAAAGTGGCTATTTTCTGGTTTTTCTTAGGACGTCTTGGCCGAAACTCAGCGTAACTCCACAATTCAGTCGTAAGCAAAGTGAGTGTTGCGAGTACACTATGTTTTAAAGTTAAGGTAAATCTTCGTTCTTCCTACTCTCGGCCGTCTGGCCAATGCGGCGCTTCAGGGTGGAAACAGGCTATTAGTTGTTAAATATCTTACGTAACGACTATTATTCAAACAGCTGGAAATTTGGCAATACTGTAATAGATACTCCTTGTCACTTGCAAGTGTCTATATAATTGTTTATATCGATTTACAAGTGGTCCTAATACGCTCAAATAAGCATTCGGCACATGTGCTTGTATAACTATGGTGATTTAGCAAGTCACAAATATCTACAATAATGAGTACTTTAAACAAGTCAATGTGATAATATTTAGTCTAACGCTCAAAGGGCGACCCCGAGAAAATCAGCCACATTAAAATTTAATATTGAATCATATTTTCATTCTCTATGTATTTACATATATCGAATAAAAAAAACATTGTGACACTTCTCGGGGGCAGCAACAAAGCTAAAAAAATATGTTTGTTTCGTGTAGAAATGACAATGTATATATGTTTAGGTTGTATTTATGAATCACCACTCTATCGCCAGAAATAAAAGGGATAATACAGGTTTATGAATATTTACAGATTTTATTATAGATGCAAACAGAAATAGTTCAAGATTTAAAGAGTTTTAATGTTGTGGTAAATTATGATAATTGATGGCTTTCGAAAGTCAAACTTTTGTTCTCATAACTTACTAGATAGCCATTGCTAATACCGTAAATTTGGATAGAGATATGCTCCTATGACACTAAACTATATTTCTAAACAACGGAAACGTCATTTGAGAACATTTAATGAAATATTATGAATCTTAATGAAAACGACCACTGACTGGCCTATTTTTGCCCCTTCCTCTGAAAAACCCTGAAATGACGTCCCTGATTCTAAAACAGAAATTCTTAATCTACCAAAAAAAATCTATAGAAAACAGTCTCGAATCAATCCCGAAAATATTTTTTAAAATATGTCATTACAATAAAATCATATCGGAATACATTTTCACCGGTAGATATATATTTTTACCAGTGAAAATATAATTTATCTGGCAGGTGCTATTAAAATTATATGATTTCAACTTTCCATACGTAGTACATACTTATAATTATTTATTTAGGCCAAGTCCAAAATAAAAACTAAGCTAACTTATCTCTTACGGGAAAATAAGCGGAAAAAGTACAGACAGACGTCGCATATTGCTTCATAGTTTATCTGCACTTGGATATTACACTATGTTTTAAAAATACGATAGCCGTCCTTACCGATATTACTATGGACTTCTGATATAAGAGTGCTAGACAAAATGTAATCAAACCGAATTTGGTCAATAGGAGAATGCAAAAACAATTATCACTTATTATAAATCGTAATATTGTTATAAAAAGTCTAACTTCAGATAATATGCGTTTCTACTGCGATGGCACGAATTTATTGCTTTTAACGTGGACTAGTAATTTGACCAGAAAAATGCATGTAATTTAATGAAATGGAAATATTAAAAAAACAACCATTGATTGGCCAACTTTTCCACCCCACCCCCCCCCCACTCATCTCCCAACTGGAAAAACCTGAAATGACGACCCTGTTTTTAAGAATGTTATGCAATTTAAAAACCTAACCGATAATAAGCTATTTATTTAAAAAAATTAACGACTAATCTAACCTAAGTAATATTATGTTCACATAGTTTGAGAAAGTGTGAAAGTTTTAGTAGCGCAGACTCTATCGCAATCTGTTTTTATGCAACGTAAAATAATTAATCTAATTTCATTTCGCTTTTTGCTTGAGAATTTCGGTTCCGAAAAGAGTTTGTCACTGACTAGCTTATTATATTTTATTTTACACAGGAAAACATTAATTTGCAATTGCAATGTTTCTGCGAGAATTATTTTTTTTTAGTTTAATTAAAGATTAGTATATTATATTTAAAAACACTGGTTCTCAATCGTTGGTTAGACAAATTCAATTCGTTATATTATATTATTTTCCAGACGATTTTTTAATGACGGGCAATCGAATTCAAATTTAAATTCTTGGCCTAGTTCGTAGACATATGTATTAGTAATTACTTTAAATGTCTGACTTTTAAATACTAGTATTTGCTCTCGATAAAATTTCGAAATCTAAATGTTTTAATAAACATCTCGAAACTGCTCCTTAGGTTTTTATAATCAACTGATTTTTTAAATAAAAAAATCTCCCAACCAGTGTTTACATTAACTCGATAATAGCTCAAACATTTGAAAGATCTCGAGTATCAACTTATAACCCTTGTTTAATTACGTGTTGCCAAAATATATTGAACATTCATATCAAATATTATTCATAAGTATTTTTGAAAGAACTGTCTAAAAATAATCCAACTAAAAATTCAATGGAACGTCATTTATGTATATTGAAGAAAACGAACCAGTGATCGTTCTATCTATACCAAGAATGCGATGGCTCATTGGTTGATGTTTTATCGATGAATCAGTTTCAGATCAATCGGAAAGTGTAGTTTAATTTCAGAAAATAATAATATTTAAAAAATATAAAATAATAAAACAAGATAATTACTATCTCATACTTTTAATGTATATACATTAAAAATATGTTAAGATAGTAATTATCTGTATGTAAGATACATCTGTATCTTACATACAGAAATTTCGCGATATATTTATATACATATTATGAATGTTGCTTTTTATCGCGAATGATGGTTGTGAAATCAGGCGTGACCATTTTGAGCTACGTTACGCAATCATGAGTTCCATACAAGGCAACATACTTGTATGCTGTAAACGTTTTCCAATCCCATTCAACCGACCTCTAATAGATATATATATTATATAGAGAAATTGGAGCTTCATAAGACTAGGTTTGTTCATTGAATAGTATACAATGTGGCGTTTATTAGGATATAAGTCTTTAAAGTTTTCATTTAGTACAACTGGACTATTATAAATGATTCTGTTAATTGAATTTAAGTTGTTTTTATAAAAACATTTAATAAACGGTTATATAGAGGTTCAAGTGGCTACTAATTTTGTGGTAATAGTGAAAGACCGCAAAAGATTGAGTGAAGGAATGTCCCTAAATTTAAAGTCACATCGAAAGTAGCTCACCTTGAGTGTAGGAGTCGCCAACCAACCTAACTGAAATTCCATCATTTGCATTTTAGACACTTCTGGATGCACTGTTCTCTAAACTCGTTACTGCTTTTCGACTCCAGTAAAACCACTTCTATTGCTGTCTTAGGTATATAGCAATGGTCCATAACAATGAATGTTGGGCCGCAAATAATATTTTATGTACAAACGCGAATTGCAACTCAAGAAACTCATCATGATTTTGGTGTCATTCAAATATGGGCGGTTTGAACCCAAGCATATTTGTGAAAATCGTCCCTCTAACTAACGGACTACATGTTTGGTTGAATTTTAATTTGAAAAAAAATTGTTCCATGCAAAAAACTGTTTTTTTTTTTTTCATTAAAAGCCATATTTTTTTGTGAAAAGATTTTAATGTTTAAACGGCAGCGAATCTTAAAAATTCGAAATTTTTGATAAAGAAACGCCTGTGTTTAATTGGACGCCCAATATTTAAGCTGCCATCCTAAAAAATATATTTTTATTTTACTATAAGAAACTGTCAAAGTGTCTTAATGAAAAGATGTAGGTAAAAATTACTACAGAACTTGGCGTAAAGCGCAAGTAAGGTGTTGAGATCGCCGCTGCAATTAAAAATAATGCAATTCGGTCCATAGCGGTATCTAACCCATGCCTTTCTGGACTCGCTAGTTACGTGATCAACCCATTCACAGATTTAAAAAATAAGTAAAATTGTAGTACGTTTTAAGTACCGCCGCTTAAGGATTGTAAGGCATTTCATATTCGCTAACAAGTCCAAATGACACCCGTGACCTAGATATCATATGGATGATGTCACTTCGATATAATATTATTTTTCTATATATATTAGCCATGAAATTTTCATAGGTGTGTTCTGAAATTCGATCGTAACTTAAATATTTACTTAAACTTTGAGAAAGATTACCTATACGCAAATCGAACAATGAAACGCGTTTAGCTTATTTTTATTCTTATCGACAAAATAAATATAACATGTCTTTGAAGAATTTGCAGTAACTATGTGGTTATTTTACACTGGCGTAATTAAATATTCGGGTCCCCGAGAGCAAGAAATATAGTTTTTCCTTAAAACTATTCATTTGAAGAGAAAGTCCGGCATCCAGAATATTTGTTAATTAAAATTAATTAAAACAAGAAATTTTATGTTATTTTAAAAACTACTTTATTTTTTATATAGTAAAATAATTAAATTTTTAAAAAGCGCCGAGAACTTAAAAATCTTGGAAATCACTAGCTTAGTGTGACAAATTCTATATACATTTTTTAAAAAAAAATATCCAAAATTCTTACTTATGCCTTTTTTTATTTTCAGGTTAAATTATTTCCTGGCGATTTAAAATTCGAAACACAACTACAAGATACTTCTTGGCCTGTGTGGAATGAAGAGTTCAAGTTTCCGTTGAACGTCTCTAAAAATAACAAGAAAACAAACGAAGTAGCAGACATTTCGCAATTGTCCGGTCGATTTGTATCTTTGACAATATATGCTGTGTTAGAAACGAAGACTACAGACAGGAAACAATCTGACAAAAAAAAACAACCTGACGCTGCAAATTCCCATAAAGAATCCGAAAACAATTCAACATTAGCCAAATTCGAAAAGATCGTATCATCGTCGTTCAAAAGGTCTGACAAAAGCGACGAGAGCAGCACCAGTGCTAATGATAAACGACGGACAGTCGGAGCCGCCACTTGGAAATTTGATCTAAAGATCTTTCAAAATGACTTAAGAAACAATACAGTGGGCACTCCAGATATTTGGAGACCTATTGAACAAATTGGTAGTGGATTAGCACCTTCTCCCACTGCAATGGTAAATATACATATATATAGTTTAAATAATATAATTTTATAAACATATGTATTGATAATTTAATATAATTTTAGCAAGATAAGAAAGGACAAGTAGAAGTATCAATAACATACTCTTCAAGTGAAGATGGATGTAATGATACTATCCAAGTAACAGTTAATAAAATGAAGTGCTCAATAGCAACGATGCAAGAACATGAAATACATAAAGGTAATAATTATAATTATACATTTAATTTAAAATATTGTATATTTTTTAATGTTTCCATTGCATTTCTATTTTTAGAACCGCTCTATATTAAAGCTTCAATATCTGATGGCATAAACGAAAAACATTGGAAAAGTGATAGATTTTTCCCTACGATTTCGGCAAGATGGGACCCTAAAACGTCTTGTGCAAGACACCGTTTTGATTCCAAGAAACTCAGCAACATCATTATATACATTAGTTTGGGTTGCAAAAATTCAATGGCTATCAAAGAAAATCTTGGAAAAGTTGCTATTGGCGAAAAGGTGACACATTCCGACATGTGGAAAAAGATTATCGCAACGCCAGGATTGTCTGTCACTCAATGGTTACCATTCGAATAATCTAAGTAATAATATGTTTATTATGATAATATAATGTCAAAATATGTGCCTTTTTATTTGTTAAGTAATGTGTAATTCATAATTTATTAAGTAATTGACTAGAATGTTTTTTTGACGTTCTACTGGAATTTGAAAATATTTTTATGGAAAGAACATGTGTATTAATGCTTTGATTTATTTTATTGTCTGTTGTGTGTGCTACATTTTGATATTAAATATTTTTCGAAAAATGTTGCTAATTAATTATTATTTTAATTTATTTTGTAATTTGTTGTAAATATATTTTTTATTTTTGATATACAGTTTTTTATTATAACACCTAGTTTCATTTTTCGCATAGTTTCGACAAATAAATGGTTCTGCTTCAAAAATTCTTAAAAGTAAAATTTTAACATGATTTCACCATCTCTAGTCAAAACCATTTTAATAAATAGAGGCTAAGACAGGTAAAGTTACGAATAACACAGGAGTGACAATAGAAGATAACTGAAGCAAAGAATAAAATCAAGTAAATAATAAAAATGACTAAACTAGTTCTGAAGATAATAGCAAATATCGTTAAAAACAGCTAATAGACACATAAAGTGGCCACTTTAACTACAATTTATCCTTGAACTGAAACCATTGATTTAAATTTTAAATAAGTTTATAAAAATCTTGTAAATGAAGAAATATGTTTGTGCGAACCTTAGGCCGGTTTCACACGTGCCGGATAGATTCGCCCAGCGCCGTGTAGTGGGGGTGGTGTTGTATGGGCTAGTACTGACCATTTCAGACGTGCCGGACGAATTCATCTGACGCCAGCCTGATGCAGCCCATACAATACCACACCCACTACACGACGTTGGCCCGGTGCCAGGCAAATCCATCCGACACGTGTGAAACCGGCCCTACGGTCGCATTTTCAAATGGTTATAATCCGCCTAAAATGTATATTTATTTAATTTATATTAAGAAAAAGTACCTATTCACAAAATTTTATTTAAAAAGTTGCGTTAACTCGGAAGTTTAAATCAAAACGTCATTTAAAAATTCATATCGCCGTTCCGATTTTATAAATGATTATGTTTGATAAAATTGTGTGGTTGTATTATCATCTACCACAAACAATAAAAAAAATAAAACCATGCAATGTTAATAATAATATTATTTTAAAAAATCAACTTTAAACTGTTAAAAAACTATGCATATTAAAAACGTGTAATGTAATTATGAATCAATTTTAATGATGATACGGGCACTCGTGAAGATTCAAAATTCAATCCTGTCATAAGAGCTTTTCCGAAGCAAAGATGTTGGTATCCAGAATTAGTGATTGCTTACGATGTTTGTTTGTACCCTTATACCTTATACATTCATGGTGAAATGGCAAACCAAACTGAGCAAAAAACGGTCAGCTATTAAATTGGCTATTGCTGGAAAAACTGGTGCCAATTTTAAAAACGAATCTCTAAAAAACATTCTTTATAACGTCAGCGTGATGAATAGTTTTACAAATATTTCAACATATATTCAACAAGTTTTATCTCACACTCAAATGGTGGGCTCGACAGGTTCAATAAATAAATATTACTATTTCTTTCAGACTTTTTCAGCTTTTATTTCAATTTATAAATTTATGATTTTTACTTTACAATTATTAGTACACATTATTATTTAATGCACATTATGGTCTTATTAATTATATACGTTTATAACAGGGGCAGAATTACATGACTCAAGTCCAACAAATTTTAAATGCAAGTACCTATTCACAATTTTTATTTATCTATTTTTAAACTGAAAAGAGAATTTTATTTAAGAAGAGATTGCAACGGTGATTTGGTATATGTTTCGCTTCTAAACTTAGGAACTTGTTTGTTTGTCTATGGGAACTGTCGTTGACACTATGATACTCAAAACTAAATGAATTTGTAAATTTGTATTACAAAAATACAGTAATAACTTAAACAAATATATTTTTTAAATAACTAAGATAAAATGGAAACAATATTATTTGTAATTTCTTAGCAAACTTTTCTCACCCCTCTTATAACTTAAATTTAATAAAAATGAAATCACAATCTAAAGAGCTTGCTGCCATTGTGGCACTAATACTTTAGTTTACCAATAAAAACAATTTTAAATAAAAATTAATTACCCTTTAATTATTCAAAAATAATATAAAGATTAAACGTTTAAGTAAGTTAGATATTAGAAATTAATTTTTAACATTAAATTATTTATTTTGTTTACTCTTTATCTATGTATTTTAACATGATTTTTTTAATACAGTGAAACTTCTCGTGTATAAGCTCAGTAAATATTGTAATTTATCCACATTATTGTAATAATACGCCATTAACTATTCAAAACAAAATATAGTATGCGCTCGTGCTTTTGCAAAACAATAATTTAAGTGGCAAAATCTTAAAACGTATTTATGTAGCCAAATTTTGGCTACTTTCGAAAACGTTAGGTGCAAAATCATAAAAAAAAACCAGAATAAATGATCATAACAATCTGAATTCTTAGCGTGGTGCCGATAAAATTGCCATTATCATATATTTTTATACAAATATTTTTTTAAATAAACATAATTTCATCAAAATTATTAAAATAAAATCTTTATAAATTTAAAAACTCATATATTCAGTGTTGCTATGCTTAAAAAAATAAATGCGTTGTTGTACATCACGACTCGATAGCTCTGGCAACACTGGCATGACACTGTGATTCGTTTGCCGGTGAGCTAGTTTGTCGAGAACTCGATCGCAAAATGTCTCGCGGTAGCAGCGCTGGTTTCGACAGGCACATCACCATCTTCTCGCCGGAAGGTCGGCTCTATCAAGTCGGTGAGAAAAATCAATAAACATTCTCTCAAGATGGTTTGCTTTTCGTTCTTGTGGAATACATTCTGGATGCGAACGAACAAAATCTGACTATGACGTTCGAAATTTAAATATTGTAAAATATTTGTCAATTTTTTATTAAAATTATTTATAATCGAGTGAAACATAACCTCAAACATTAACCAATATGAAATGTCATCGCCTTAGACAAGTAAATTATTTGTGCATTTTATTATGGTCATGCCCGGCATTTATGTTTTTAAGTTTGTTGATTGTAGAGTAATAATTTAATTGAAAGATTCTCTAATTTTAATTATTTATGTTATAATTTTCAGAATATGCATTTAAAGCAATCAATCAAGGCGGACTTACGTCCGTCGCCATAAAAGGGACCGATGTGGCTGTATGTGCAACTCAGAAGAAAGTTGCCGATAAGCTAATTGATCCAAAATCGGTAACACACTTGTTCAAGCTGACCGACACCATCGGTTGTGTAATGACTGGAATGATTGGTGAGTTATACAATAGTTCTCCATAATTCATGGCTCTAATGCTTAAGCGATAGAGAAACCGTTAATTTAAATGAAGGGTTTTGCATCGCCCAACAAAAATTTGTCGCAGCCACATATAGAATTTAATATTTATTGTTCACTATTCATATTACCAATGGGTACAATACAACATTATTCTTAATGTAATGAATGGGTTTGATTTTTTAAACCAGTGCTTTCGTATTTGGTTTAACAAAGAATGTGATGAGTATTTTTAAGATGCTCGTCTAAAATTTATGTTCTAATTTTATTTTGTGTATGCTTCATATGAGAAAAAATTGCTTGCAAATTACATGCTCTTTAAGGAAATGTCATCAAAATGGTATGTCCACAGAGTGCAGGTTAAGGCATATGGTACTGCTTTGCAACCCTTTCCCTTAAATACTATCCTTCATAGAGTCAAATGAAAACCATAAAGAATTTTCATCTCTTAACCCTTTCATCTCGGTTGGTATCTATAAATGCCATTAAGAAAATCGCCAAATAAACGTAAAGTGGTCGGTATACGCTTCAATTCGTAGTTTTCGGGGGCGCCAGTTGACGATTTGTGATAGGACGTTTGTACAGCGAACTGTACAAAGTGGCCCTTATGAAATTTTCCAGTAGATTCTTGACGTGTGACGGTGATCCTTGTTGTCGTAGAATCCTTCGACAGTCGTCGATATTTATCCTCGAGCGCGTGTACTGGAGATGGTTGCTCAGACAGGTGGCTAGGTGTAGATCCGAGTTCAAAGTAGACCGTTGAGCGAAGATGTGTAGACTCGGATGTCCAGAGTCGAATGTAAATGTGAACTTTTGGCACCGCCTTATATTCCCAGTCGGGTGTGCAAAAGTATCCCCACTCCGCGTGTTGATTGCGGTGGCGGGGATGCGGCGTCATTGTAAAACACCTCTTAGTTTGGGTGCAAGGCTCAGCGGGACTTCACTTTCGCGTCTGCTGCGTCCCGGACGGTCGTTGATCTGAGTCGCTATAAAAGTACCTTTCAATTGTTATCAAACACGCAATCTGTATAATTTTCTATTCAGATTGACTTTTGAGTTGCTCCAACAAAATACATCAGGGACCGTCTTATCTGCCAAACAGGAGGCCAAGCTGTTATTTGCCAATAACTTCATATAGAAGCTCCATTGTCGATCCATCCTGCTAGAACCAGATGCTTGGATTATTCTCCATTGCTTGATTGATGCATTTGAGTGAAAATGAATTTGATCGCTTGTCATACGGCTGCTTAAAAAGTTGTTATTTTTTTAGTGTTCTATACAAACCGAATGGCATATCTTGCACCACTTAAATTTTATATGAAAACCTTTTAAGATTCAATCCACAGAATCGTGCTTATAAAAGTTGCCCACTTGTTCCAGAAAAATCTGCCACTAAGCCCTGCTAGATAATTTACATTTAATTTATTTCCTCACGGTGGTGTCCTATTTTAACAAAGAAACACTTTTTTGTCTTAGATGCTTAAAAGCTGTACATGTGTATCTAAGATGACCACTTGTTTTTTCCTCAAAATGGGACAATACTAATTTTTAGGTAATAGTATCATTCTACCAACGGATGGAGTAATTTCTACACACTTTATAGGCTGCTAGTAATCAGAGGGATAGGTAGTGCCTATCTATAGACTTCTAATATTTAATGATGGGGTCTGGTAGTATCTATCCACAAAACTAAAGCATTTTGTGCTGCCATTTATGAATCAATGAAAAATATTTCAATGCATAATTATTTTTATTGCTGCTGCTAACTTCCATGTGAGGGACCATCAAAGAACTCTGTGTTTAAACAGGAGATGATAGTATAATTTGATCGTAAATAATTTTTTAAGCATTGTAAATTATTCTTAAAGGGTGACAAAGCTATAAACATAAAAAAGTTCAGTGGTGCCCCTTAGTGTTCTAATCAAATTTTATTCTGAACCATTTTTTTATTGCTTATTCAGAGAAATGCATTAAAACATCAAAAAATCATAAAAACATGTGACACCCTACATTTATATCATGCTAAAGTTGATTTTAACTTTAGTTTATATTCAATGCAAATACACTGCATTTTTTGTGAAAGCAAAATCAATGCATTTCGTCAACTAATGCTCAAATCCAGCATTTTTTCTTTTATTTTATTTATATTCAGTTTCAAGATATTTAGTTTCAATCTTTAATTTTGATCTTATGTGACCCACATATCGAAAACCACTGATAAAATAATTTTAACATATGTACCAATACAATTCAGAACATTGATATGTGTTTGTTTTTTAATTCCTTATTATTCAAAAGTTTCATCATTGTTTTCTTTATATCTCTGTGTTGCACAAAGTTCTCGCGAAACGGCTCGTTTTTGCACATCACGCGACGAAAAAACGACCCGTCGGCCAAGTGGTATGTGTATTTAAGAAAACACATATTTCTTCAGAGTTTTTATTTTTTAATGAAAACAACAAGAATGAACACGTGAAAATAAATAATTTATGTGGTCTTATATTTTTCTGAAGAAAAATTTGCTTAAGTTTATTTAGAGTAGTTGATTTCAAATAAGAATGAAATTCTTGGCAGGTCTTTTTAAAATTTACTTTGGTAATTACCTCTTATGAAATGCTTTGAGGACTGCGACTTGCAACTTTTTTTGCTTGTCTATAACTTATTCACAAGAGAAAATATATTCAATAATTATACGAATGTTCATATAATTTAAATAATTGGTTTGAAAGTGTAAACAATTCCACTCAATGACTCTCGGTTGAAACATTCTCAGTGTTCCATTCTGAGTCCATAATAGTATCACTCTCTTATTTTAGAAGCCTAATCATTTGAGCAAAAACTCCGGTTCTTTTGCACCGTACGATAAGCGTAACCGCCTTCCGTCGCAGCAACATCCAGATTTTTTGAAGTTGTTGAATCTGTTTTCTTTTTTTAAATTAAGCATCAAAGCAGATGCAAGATCGGAATTTTTATGTTTTTCTGATTAAATGTTGCTCAATATCGCTGCCACCTCTATGGACTACGGTAAATTCTGTACAACACTTCACATCTGATAGAGTACTTCTTTACTTTATAAACGGGTATCTTGTTTGTAAGGTAACATTAAAAATGGGTTACTCTCTTTCTGAAAATGGGACGTTTCGGCGTCCCAAAGCCGTGCTCAGGGACAACGGGATAGGCTAACTAAATTTGTTGATTGCATTTAACCTCTTTTATGAACAAGATGAAATAAATCAAAACAATTGGTCTAAACATGTATTAGAATAATTTGAACTAACTTGCATAAAGAATGTCACTATTACATAAAACGATAAGAAAGTCAATATATGAGCCCAAAGCTCAATCTACAATTTATTTCAAAACAATGGTAATGTTATACAACTTATTCTTAGTTAAGCTTAAGAGTACTAATTAATTACACAAATATATTTATATTTGTGATTTTTTTTACAGCTGACAGTTTATGTCAAGTGGAACGCGCTCGTTACGAAGCAGCAGATTGGTTTTATAAAAACGGAGTTGAAATTCCCGTTGATGTTTTGTGCCGTCGTGTTGCTGATATTTCTCAAGTTTATACCCAAAACGCTGAAATGAGACCACTCGGTTGTTGTAAGTAAATATAATATAGCCAAAAGAATTACATACATATAGTTGATTACATTATTCTGTATGTTTTTAGCAATGATTCTCGTCGCATATGATGAAGAACGAGGACCATGCGTCTTCAAAACTGATCCAGCCGGATATTTCTGCTCATGTCGCGCCATATCCGTTGGGGTGAAGCAAACAGCGGCGAATAGCTATCTGGAAAAGAAACTGAAGAAAGAGCAGCAACTCGATACATTCGGAGCTATACAATTGGCTTTGAATTGCTTGTCGTCTGTATTATCAGTCGATATTAAACCAAATGAGGTTGAAATCGGCATCGTTTCTAAGGAGAATCCAAAATTCCAGTAATATATTTGTATTTTTATTTTAATATATCTATTGCTCCATTTAATATTGATTCTTTTTTACAGAATTTTAAGTGAGGATGAAATTGATGTTCATCTCAAGAGGATTTCAGAAAATGAATAAATTTTTTTATATTTAATTATAATTTCTACAAATTCAGCCTTGTAAACTTAAATAAAACTTTTTTTAAACAATTTTATAAGAGTATTTTTTACATTAATAAAAAATATGCATGAAATTTCGTAAAGCCAAAATCTGGTCTAAACTTGCTTTTAGTTATTGAGTTTATAGCTTTTAAATGTTCAAATTAAAGGTGAAAGTTGGATTGGAATTTTTGTTTAGTATAATATATAATCAAAAACACATTTGTTAAGAAATAGAAACCGATCTAAAAATAGTTTTTGATAAAGAAAAAATATTGTATTTAATTTAAGTAAAAATTGAATTACACTTGATTTCTCAAATATCATTGCGACTGGGGATAATATACATAATATTTAGGTCAAGGCCCAAAAATTATCCCATTATCCTAATGAAATCCTGACCTTGCTCCAACTGACAATTTACGATGAAACGGCGGAGACATTACATTGTAGCCCAAAATATAATTCCATTTCATTATTTTTAAACGTTTTAACTTGATCTTATCTTTCAGTCTTTTGAATATGTCTTAATTTCATCAGCATAACAACTTCTGAACTTCTTAAAACTGATCCTATATCATATTGACTAATAATGACTTGTTTTTGCAAAAGCCCTAAATATAGACTGCCTTATTTTTTATACTATAGAAAAATGCGCAAATACCCGAAGATACAACAAATTGCAAATACGACTCATACAATTCTACCCTTTACTGATGATTAGTTATCTCTACCGATGCAACGCTTCATCCATTCAAATGCGAAATAATTCACTTATGTTTCTGCAAGTTGTTTTTTTCACTAAATAGTTGCTTTAGCTGATGGACTGAACAGTAATTGCAATTTAAACACCATTTAAAATGATGTAGGCGAGTCTGGAATAAATACGCATAATACTAAGGAACTTTGAAAAGAAATACAATATTTGCTAATAAAAAATCTTAGGATAAGGACATTGACTCCACAATAAATAGATGACAGAGAAAGCTCTTGGAAATTTGTAAAAAATGATGTAATATATGTTTGAGTATTAATAGGTTGAAACTTTTTGTAATTATCGAAAATTCAGTAAGATGATACATGCATGTCACTTCAGCAAGAGTACAAGTGGACTTGAAGTTCGGAAACATCGCGAGTTTTGTAGCAGTCTTCAGAGTCCTTTGTAGTTATTAAGACTTTTTCCTGATTAGGTTTAGATTTGGATACCCAAATCCACGCATTTCATAGAAAATGTTGTACACGGTGTTCAGAAAATATACGAACGTGTGAATTCCTGATGAAGAAACCACACCATGACTTAACCACTACTTTGCTTTATAGTTGGCACAATACAGTTTGGACTCATTTTTTCGCTGACTGTCTAACAAATGTTCAACGTTTTGATCTTATCAATTCGAATTTAGATTCATCAGACCATAGCACCATGCGTCAGTCTTCAGTTGTCCAATTGTTATGCTTTATGACCCAGTCATGCATTTTCTTTTTACTTCCTTGGCGTAGCAAAGGTTTTTTGGTAGCATTGCATCCTCCAAGATTTGCTTCCCGTAATTGACATTGCATAGTTGACAACGAAATATTTTCAATACTACTATTTTTCACTAGGGAGGAAATTTATGGTACTCTATTTATTTTACTATATATTATTATATACTGATCTTGTTGTGTTGCCATTATTCTAGGTCATCCTGGACGATTTAGTCCTATATCTTGAATTTTTTAACCGCATTATGCATTGCCGTTTTAGAAACATTTTTGAGCAATGTGACATTGAGCTTTGCTCTCCATATGAAGAGTAATGATTGAAGCTCTTTTTCCAAGTGTCAGATTATTTTTCCGCCCCATTAAACTTGAATGTCAACAAAAGCTACGCGTGTAAAAGGTCCAATAGTTGGAATGAAACTATTATAAATTAAAACCGAAACAAACACTTTCTAGATTATGGTTTTTAGTAGTTTAGAATGCATGTCAATACATGTGCAGAAAAAAAATCAAACGAGTCAAAAATTGAATTAAGCCTTCACTGACGCATAATTAACATCTGAACCGCTTTAGTCACACTTATCCGCATTTACGACTCTGCGTAAAATAATAAATAGCGATTAAAAATAATATAATATTATGATAGTAAATATAAATAATAGCTTATTCTTTAATTTGGTAAATATATTTTTTTATTATTTAGAACAAATAAGGGTAAATTCGTGACATAAATATCATTGCATGTTTTGGTCTTAAAATTATGACCGGCAATGAAAATATACATATATAGTAATAAAATTATTATTTTAACATTTATTATACATATATACAGGTACATGTGTATATATAAAATTATTTACTTAATACACATACCAGTTCAATATTATTTAAACAGATAGATATGTATTTGGATTTTCAATTGTATTGTTACAGATATTACGTATTCAAACATAACATTTACAAATGGTTTATGGGATCGATTTTCTATAACACATGTCAAATTCATGGGATCGGATTATTTAATATGGAAGTATGTCACGAAATTTCAATTCAAAATTGGACATCTAGAACAATAGGCGATTGCGAAATAGACATAAAGATATTTTCTACTGATCTGTTAAATGACTCACTTCCATCACCTACTAAGAGAGTAAAATTCTTATATAATATTAAAAATACACTAATTTAAATAAATGAAAGAGAATTAAGATTTCTAAAAAGTATACAAATTTATATTTTGAGGCCATAGTTTATACTGAGAAAAACATTTTTCTAGTACTTTTTTCCTTGAATTAGAGCAAATGATCGCCACTATTCGCTATCCCACACTACACTTGCTTACCCACCTCCATGTCGTCATCAAGTCTATATCATAACGCAATTTTTCACTGAAAATTCGGTACATAATGAAAATAGTACTAATACCTGACATTTTTTTATCCTGAAATATAGTCGATTGCAAAGGTATAAAAAATCATTTGAATTAGGAATCGTGTGAAAAGCAAGTGCATATAAACCAGTGATTATGTATTACATATTATAACTATATTTTAAAACCTTAATCAGTGGTTTTTATTACTGACGTTGACTTTTATCGTCTCCATAAAAGATATGATAGTATTTATTTTCATTAATTGAAAACTATAAACCTTATGTATGTATATGAGTAATAAAAATCACTTGAATTCCATAATGGAGTTGCCAGGATTTATTTTAAATACGTAATATAAAAAGTTTAATATAATATTGTAATTTATTTCCATATAATGTTGCAGTTCGGGTTTATACAAAAAGTTTTTACTATTCATACACTAAAAAGCAGCAAATTTAAAGCCAAACTAAATATTCTTTATAAAAATATAATATTTACTAGCAGTAAAATAAACAGAAAATGACTATGTTTGTCATCTTACTGTTTTGAAATAAATCAAGGGTAACCAAGTGGTCGCCTGAAGACATTATATAACCTAAAGTAGTAATTATTTTATCGAATAAATATTCATATTTTAAAAATATATAATAATTTGACAGTAAAACACGTTTATTGAAGTTCAAATTATAAAAAATACTTGATTTTTTGGTCAAATTTGTATTCAAGTAAATTTTCAAGAAGGCTGTCTACAAATCTTCTCAAACACAGGGTATGATATATTTTTTAAAAGGTAGTAAAAACGTCGAAAATGATAAGAGAGATAAGCTGAAAAAACATTACCACTGATTGTGTAACATTGTGGTTAACAATCGCCGGATTACTAAATATTTCGGTTACTTATACGGTACATGCAAAGAATTAGGTTAGAAACAAGTAGCAGTTCAATTGCTTTTAATACTGATAAATAAAAATACAGCACTGTAAAGGAATTGCTGAAAAATTATTGAATGAATTGTTCTAAGACCTCTAAATGAAAACACCATGAAGAGTGAAGACCAAAAAAAGCACGCCAGGTTCGATCAAATTTCAAGGTTCTTCCTGCTGTTTTTTTTTTTCGATTAAAACGATATCTACCGATTACCTTACAATTAGACGCCGTTTGCGTCAGGCAATCCGAAAAATACGACCAGAATTATCTGTAAACAACTCGAATACGAATCTTAGTAAAAGGGTTGCTAGTCAATAATTTGCCTAAGGCGTCCTTTGAATTTCTCTTGAACTCTTGCAACTCTTGCAGAAAATGTTTGAACGATTAATAAAACATCTACTAGTCAGTAAAGATAGTTCGATAAAATTATATAGTTCATAAAATACGTATTTGTGAAAATTAGTGGAATTGCTCGAGTGTAAAGATTATTATGTCAATAAAAGTGAGTCGGTAGTATGCACTCGTTTTTCTGTGATATAAAGCCTATGTAAACAGCGAGAGACGGTCAGTAGGCGATTGGCCGTTCGTGAGCGCTCATCGCTGTCGTGTTCAAAAACGCGTTCGGGAATACCATTTCAATAAATGAAAAGTGCGGGAAGTTTAAAAATATTCTTAAAAAATAGTGATATTCACATGAGAGAAACAATTTGTGAGTATGTTTCTATGTTTTAATATATTTTAGGAACTTAATGCTTTTTTATTATTTCTTTAAAAATTAACAAATAAATTAATATCATAGAGTTATACAAAAACTGTAACTTTTTAATATACAAAAAACATAATATTAAAATTTGGAAACGACTAAATAATCAAAGTTGGAAATAGTCAAGTGAAAATTATTTTGAGATTAACTTGAAAACATATTTTAACAAAAATTAACAATTAGTTATTAGTCGATTATAAATCTATATATTAATTATATAGTTATTTTCCTGGACTATCGTGTGTTTTTAGAACAAATCTTAATAAATTCAAATAGTGTAATTTTTATTCATAAACATAAATAATTTAAAAAAATAAAACTAGTAAAAATAAATCCAAGAGTCAATTGAAAATAAGAGAACATTTTATCATCGTTTTAATTGAATATACATACAAAATCCTAGAAAAAACTAATTATTTTATTTATGCACATTTGTGTTCTTATTAGCAATAATTATTTTTTCCATCAAAATAATTAAATGCGTAGAACAAGCTCTTATATATACGAGATTTTAAATTGGAGTTTATTATTAGTTATTACATATTTTAATGCGAAAAACGTATAAATATTAATAAATATCTACGACTATTTAAGCTTCGAACATAATGCTCATATATTTATGTTTCTTTGACAATTGCTCCCTGATATGCATATGAGTTTAATTAAATTTAAATGTTAAGTATATGTTGTAAAAATTATGTAATATTGTGTCAAAAATTTTAAATTTAATTTGTTGAAACTATCAATTTATTTACTAGTATATTTAAGTTTTCTTTTATTTTTTTTATTTTATCATTCTACTAAAAAATACTTTTTAATATAAATTGTTATTAATATAATAAAAAAACAACATCATACCGACACGTGTTAATGTGTCAAGCGATGCATCGCTTCAATTAACGTTGCAGACGTATAATTAAGTCATGTGCAAATTACGTTTTCATTTTATTTTTTAACCAAGCAATTTTTAATTTTTGTCGCATTAATAAACACGTTAACGTATGCATGAATCATTCGTTATTTTAACTGCATAATAAAAATATATATTTAAATAAATTAATAATACGTATCCTTTACGATAGAACCGTGACCCATTGTAGATTAAATCGGCATATTTATATGTTAATATAAACTTAAAACATTGTTCATGTGCAAAATCAGCAATAAAAAATCTAAAAATTGAATCTCTCCATAATTGATAATTTATTTAAATTATACGCCAGATACATTATAAGAAATTTAAAATATTCGCATATGGTTTTATATTACATAAACATAGTAATAGATGGATTATTGATGGAATTTTACTGCCGGACTAAAAAGCTCTTAGCATCATATCGAAACAATGCGATTAACATAAACGGAAATATTTAACATGCGATAGTAATATAAAAAATTGACGTTTCAAAAGTATATGCTACATTGAAAACTCACACTAAATTTAATTTATAAGCATTAAAATCTCTGTTGGATTAAACCGCCAGTTAAATAACAAATAACAGAATAATAATTTTATTCATTAGTCTGAACTTGCGAGAATATTTAGTAAATAATCGAAATTTTGGTTTTATCAAAGATAATTGTAACATGGAAAACTGTTTGAAATTTATATCTTAGCATTATATATAATAGAAATCTAAAATGAATTTAATATTCTTATTTTAAATTTTACTACTATGCGATCTATTCCACTCTCGATGTAGATTTTTATTATCTGCTCCATTAAACTTGAGACCTTAGGTTCAAAATTAGACGGTTTTTATATATTGATTTATAGTATAAGTTTATGTCGTGGTATGTATTTTATTCAATGTTTGCTGTGAACAAATTTCAGTCTGGCACCAAGTTGTCACTTTTAGACAGCCAGTCGCCGGTCACCTGCGACGCTAGAGGTAAACAAACTCCCAAATCCGACTCTGGTCGTTTTCTTGTCGACCTTCGTCTTATAATATATATATGTATATAGTGTGGTCAAAGCAGAAATAATTTATGGCGACGTCGTAATACAATACGCATCGGGTTCGATCCTGAATGTGGAATTGCAAAAATCGAATCTTTTTTCCGTCTACAGTCGTCAATCAAAAATAAAATTCAAAAAACCCGATACTAACTAACGTTAACTTTAAGCGCTTCAAAAAAAAATGAAAAGAATATACCTACAACTTGTCATATGAAAAAATACCCTTACCTAATTGGGCTTTCGCTTTAATACACTACGTGGACTGAAGCAAGATTAGACCTCCTACCAGGGTTGTCGCAAGTGGCAGCAGCGGTCGCATAAACAAGTGTGAAACTATTAATGATCTCCAGCACCACTAATCAATTCATAGAGATGGATATGTGGGATAAAGACTCCATTTGAGAGAAACACTTGGGCTGAAACAAGAAAAGAAAGGCACCTTTTATTATTCTCTTATGTCTAACTAGATGCCTCCAAAAATCTCCGTAACTAGTAATAGAATAGAATTTACAGCATAATAATCTCATCTTCACTTTATTGGCAACCGAAAAAGATATTCGGCACAAATAAGTTGGATTCAGACGAGTTTTTTTGTGGGCAAAAGATAACTTAATTTCAGTCATATTTCAAAAGCGTGGATAGAGCTTCATTTGTATTAAGCTCTATCGCCCTCCTGCTATTTGCAGCTAGCTGCAAAAAAAGTCCGTCTGTATACGCGACTGTCTTCCAAACTAGCGATGCTCCTGGAATATGACAATATGACGGTCACGAAAATTAGACGTAATGACTTTTGATAAGAATCAACAGCAACGGTCTGTTATTCATTAAGTTTGATCTTACGCACTCAAGATGTCAAGAAGTACTCTTACCACGTATTTTCCTGGAAGAATACCAATCGACAACTTCACCTAATAGATCCAAACTTCCTATTGGATGTTGGGCAAACAGACTTTCTTTATTAGTTGTTCAGGCGACCACACACAAATGCCCGCGTTTCAAAAGGCCTTTGTCTCAAAACTAGCGTTAATTTACTGTGACCAAAATGATCATCCATGAACAAGGAAGCAAGACAATAGGGTAAAGGATTTGAACCACACAGCCTTCATTACGACCAGAAAAATCCCATAAATAACACGAGTTTTGTTCTTACTGTAAATATTCTCCATCATTGAGAGAATATTTCTTTGTTGCGAAACATAATAATCACCGGATCCACAAGATTCCCGTTGCAATGTAATACGACCATGGACAATGCCCATCAAGCGAACGTTGCTTTCTAAAGGCGTATACCTATTTCGCCGTTCTAAGAAGCGACTGCAGCGATTGGCTGGATGATCGCTGCATAATTGCAATTGGTCAGCAAACTTTGCAGCCCTGGACTTCGATGAGAAGAAGGTAGTCACCACTCGAAAAGACCAGCAGATTCAACCCGCTCGGCAGACGTGCCCCCACCGAGAGGCGCAAAGATACGACCTGAGACTCCAGAACACGATCATCGCCGCAAGAGGAACTGCCTCCAGATGTTCTCACTGCAGGCACCTACAAGACGTTTGAGGACCTCCCACGGTCATCCGTCATCATCCCATCATTCCTGCGCCGGCTTCTCCACCACCACTCGGAGAAAACATTTCGTCATACATCGTCTGACGCAATTGTAATATAATATAATAAAACTACACCCTTAGGGCCCACAAACCTTAAACCTTATTAGTTGTCAGGCATACAAAGCGTCATAAATCAGCACACCACATCCCACATAATATTTTGCAATTTTACATTAATCTGGAAAATCACACGAAAGAAAGAGATATCGATGTTTGCTATTCACTTTTTAAAATGCTTTTATTTTAAGCAGCAGACGATTGTTTTCTTGAAATAATTTCTACTAAAAGTCCAAAACCTGCTCATTATGCAGGCCCTCTTTTAGGTTAATGGAACTATAATTTTAGAGCACCAAATGCCTTGGGAGAACACTGATAACAGGCAAATCTCATAAGGAATTATATTTATCTGCAATCAAATAAAAGACGTAGACTTCCAAGTACAATTTTTTTCTTGCAACATGATAATACTGCTAATTAAGATCTACGCTATGAAAAAGAAGTAATTTTAGATCACTATATAAGCGCTGAAAGACCATAAAAATTACTTATTGTAATTATTTTTATTTTCCATATATTGTATGGTCTAACAAAATATGACTTATATTATTATTCTGTATGTTGAGTTAAAGTGTATTAATAACTGTAATAAAAATGCTATTAAACAAAAAAAATCTCGACCTATGTTAGTGATGAAACAAGAATTAAGCTATCAGCGATCGCTTAACAATTGTTATCAATTTAACTTTTTTATCAATACTCAAGTCTTAGGTAAATTAGAATCCATCATATAACCACGATATTTAATCGATTTATTTATTATATATATTAAATTTATTTTAATATTGTTTCAGATAAAAAATGATCCTACATCGTTTATTAGACTCAAATTCGACGAGAGGCGTCGACTGTTGCAGCAATAGACGCAAAGTTCTACTAAATTGGATATAAATTATAGTGTTAATAAATATTAATTATTTAATAAAGATGAAGTGCCATCTCAGTTGGATCGCTGTATACTTTTTAGTCGTTCATGCATACGGTGAAAAGGTGAGTCGTAAAATAATAAAAAATATAATAACTGACATTAAATAGCCTTGATTTGCTGATAAGTTAGTTTCAATCAAATAAAATATAATGCTGATAACCATTTTGGTTTTTATCAATTTGAACCGAGGCAATCCAGTCAATACAAATAAACGAACCAGTTAACGAGCCATATCACCAATTAACCGTTGTATACGGTTGCTAAATTAATTTATTGCAATAATAAACAATTTGCTAACGTTTAAGTGCATATAGATTTCAGAAATATTATTCCAGATGTTCATTAAAACGCATTAGTAGCAAACCATTAGATATAACTATAATATTTTTCACGGTTGATTAACTAAGATCTTGCTTTTCAGTATCAAGGTTCAGTTTGCATTTAACAATCAATCATACATTATCATTGGAATCATACATTTAAATTTGAAAGCGTATATTTGTGACTTAATTACCTTTCAAATATATTGCAATATAGTAACCAGTTTCATATTAACAAATATTTGTCGTAAATATTATAATATAAATCGATTTATTGATTGATTGCTATAATATAGCGGTTAACCGTACTTAAAAAAAAGTAATTTAACTATTCGTCTCGGTCTATTTATGACATATCAAATATTATTAAAATGTATTATGAAAGAGTAATACATTCACCGTTAAAATTTTTCACCCAATTTAAAACTCTATTCAACGCGTTACGTTTTTTTGTATCATATTTGATATAAACTATTATATATACATATATAGTTTCACGTTCAAAAAAACGTAGACTAAATATGATTTTATACATCGGTTTCAATACTGACGTAATATTTTTAATGGAAGCAGAATCGTTTATAAGTTTACGTCAAATTTGTTTAGATATTGTGTCAGTAGCTTATCCACGGGCAGAAGTGCTTCAAAGTGGATTGTTTGGATACTATGCTAAAAAAATATAAATGATTCATTCAGTTGACTTACTGATGTATTAATGCTATTTTTTAAGCTCATCTATAGATATGTGTTACAGTTATAAGTAACAATTCGATACTCAATTCATTAATTATAAAGTTACTAAATAGTTTTAATCAAAACCTAATATTACTTTAAATACCATCACCCAATAAATATATATGAAAGGTAATTTCCTAAAGTATTATGACATATTGTAAACCTATACAATAAAAGCAATTCAAGCATCATATATTTTTTATGTGTTAAATACATATATTAGTATACTAATTTTAAGAAGTATGCCATTTAAAAATATGTATTTGAAAGAAAAATATTTGGCTTAAGTAATTTACTTGAAATAGTGAACATAGTATTTTAATACAATATGTACTAAATTTTAAATACTACATTAAAAATAATTTCAATATGAAAATGATAATTTTTCATATAAGCTAAAAAAATAAATTACCTTCTGTAGCATTAATGGTTAAAGAGACGTCAGATTTAAAACAACAATTATTCTTTTCACACCCTGTAACATATATACATATATGTATATATACATTAGTGTGAACACAATCAACAACTACTAAGTAGATAGTGAGACACCAGACTGAAAGCAATGTCTGTAAATCAGTGATCTATTTTTAATAATTATAAACTAGTTATGCACGACCTAGCTCTATTTTTAATTATTCATCGCTATATAGATTAGGAAAATCTAGGAAAACCTAATCAGTAATAATCGATCGGAATTACAATTATATATTAATTACTAATTCCAATCTCTCAGATACGATAGATATTTAAATATACTAGGGTTCATAAGAGATTTAAAACTGTGTCTTTCAAATATTGGTCCATCATACTGGTACTAAAATATGTTATAATATGAGATTATATAATATAATGCTAAATATATATCTTATAATATGACATAATGTAATTATATAAAATAATTTACTATAATATATATATATATATATAATATATATTTTAGGTAATAATTGAGCGCTTATAAAAAAATATATATTATTAAATAGCATATATTGCTAATGTTATTTATAATTTAATTTTAAACACTAAAATTTAATGTTATATTTTCCGATTGTTTTAATCTTTTTGATGTTCTTGAGATTATCGATTGTCCGTCTATTTCAAAATGGAGGCTCGACCGTTGCCCAAAGTGGATAGAGGTGGTCACGTTATGTCGCATTTATATTCCGATAATGCGAAACGTCCCGGGGGTGTTAGCAAAAAGGCGAAGTGACGGGCCAAAGCCGGAGCAGACAGGTTATTATGGCGAGGCTGTTCATGAATTATTCACAGCATCAAAACGAAAACAATCTCTTCTGCCGTTTCTTTGCCAAAATAACACGAGACCGTAATCGAAGCTCTTATTATTTTAATTCCGAGAGAAAATTTCGATAGGACAAAGCTTTATAAAAAATAATATTTTTTGAAATTATATTATCACGCAGACAATCTTTGCTTTCTCTTCTTAAAAGTGAATAAGCATTAAGAGCGGGCGTCAAATACTTTTTACTATATCAACATATAATTAGCCAAACTATAAAATTCGGTTTTCCTTGTGAGAAGTAACACCATCTCTAGAAGATGCACCATGGAGCACAAATGTAAAGTAAAACTCCAGACTAACATCAAGCCATCTGCGGGGATTCCTTTAATGGAATCGCCCAGCCAAGGACGAAAGCTTGACGTATGGCGACCCGCTGTGGACCCGCGACTCTTACTCTGCTTTGGCCAACGACTCAAAATTAACCGTTGCTATTCCTGGCACCTGGCGGAAGAAGGTTGTTTTTCGGGATATAGAAACTTGTGAAACACCGAAATTTATTTTAATAGACTAACTCTTTTGATATTTATTAGAAAGTCTTAATTGCAATTTTTATACCAAGAGTGGTTTTGAGACACATATCTATCTCTTTTGGGATGACAAAATGGTTGCCCAGTACTAACATTTAAAAACCCCATAGTAGATTTTCAATACCGTTAATTAAAAAATACTAGCATTTTCATATTATACGAGTCCAATAATATTAACCAGTATAAAATGGCTATAAACCAAACTTTGTTTTAATTTTGAAGTATATAATTAACCTTGTAATATAGGTTTTTTTGCCAAAAATACCAAAAAAATATTTACACTTACGATTTCTTGAAATTTGCTAAAGATGAAATAGAAATATCTCAGTGTTTCATGTGTGAAAGTTCTCTATTAAATTACATAGTGTATGCAATAAACATAAAAACTTATTAGAAATTCTAAAGTAGAAGATTCAATTTAACATAAGTTACAACAACTAAAATATAATTGAGTAGAATGAAAAACCTCACTCAATCTGCTAAATACTGATCAGTTATTAAATTATGCCAAATAACATATTACATTTTAGAATTGGACATAAGTCAGCTGATTTTTTGATTAATTTATAGAGAAGCGCAAGAAAGTGACTCTTGTCTTTGAGCTTATTGGATAATATTACTGATTAAGCTCAATGCAGCCGACACTTGATCATTGTGAGATACTCAGGTGATATGGACTGATACATATAACAAAGTTTACGGAAAAAACACCATTTCCAAATATTATTTTTTAATATTATATAAGAACTCTAATCGAAGAAAACGTTTTTTAAACCAAAAATGGTTCTCCCGATATTAATATTTTTAATAATAAATAATCCCTGTTAAATTTACCAGACAATGAAGTTACAATCGAGGTTTTTGTTGTCTTGATCTTTTAATCAGAAATAAAAATGATTGAAGTACCAATAATCGACAATATGATAAATGTTATCTGAGTTTGTAAAAACTGAACTATTTACTTAATTATTAATTGTATTAGCTATATATTTATTTAATCGTATACCTTTTAGAAAAAATATTTTGTCTTAATTTCTATGGCAAAATGACCTTACATATTGCATTGTATTCGATATTTTTATTACCAATAATTATTATTAGTGTTTTTTGATTTATAGTTTTGGAAGACCACGACAATAGTAAATCATTATTTGGGCTAAGATAATTGTCCTGTGAAAGGTGCTTTATATAAATATCTACTTTTTAGCTCAGGTAGTCAACCTGCTGACGTTTTTACATTATAAATATAGATACACAAATAAAATGGCAGCGGTTCTTAAATATTAATGCATAAATAAATAAATAATAACATACGTTATATATGAATTTATCATTTAAGTCCTTCTTAAGTAAAATAACAATTTGTGATTAACATATACAACTTGAAATTTTCTTTAAATAAATAGCTGTTTTTGTAAAATTCCAAAAAATGCGTATTATGAAATCGGAATAATTCAGTTTCACTATTTAAAATTACCGTTCGACGTGAGTCGTTTGTTAATCGAATTATATTATTAACTAGATGACGCTTCATACTCATGCACGAGCGCGGTGATATTACCGATCGACATAGTCGTATAAACGATAGGAGGTAGCGTTTATTTTGTTTATGCACCGCTAGCATAGACACAAATTATTGTTAGATATCATTGCTATGAGATCGTAGAAAATCTCACCATATGATCTTTATACATTTATTATAAACAGCACGTAATCGATGAAACTCAATACAAAACTCATGGTTCAAATAGTTCACTTATTGTTTATTTATATGACGCAGCATTACATACAGAGGCGTGGCTAGGTTGTTCTTGATTGTTTGGATGTTGATTTTTTTACTGGGTGCCCTTTTTCTAAAATTCCTAAATTTATTTATAAGGAGTGGTCGTATTCAAAAGAGATTCATATTATACATATATTTATGCAATTATACATTTTAACAACATAAAAATCAAAGAAAAAATCTCTTAGTAATGACTGCCAGAAGGGATATTTCAGCTAAAGTAAAATAATATTTTAACTTATTTTTGTGATTTTTTATTAATATACATATGTTTATGTTATGTAATGACTCTACTTTTTCTCAAGAAATTCTATTAATAAAGTATTTTTGAAACAATACTGTCTTTTTCAAATAAGTTTGATTTCAACTATTGAAGTTTTAGAATCTTTTAGCGATATTTAAAAAAACTGCATTGAACTTTCTTGGAAGTTGCGACTTGAGATCCCTTTACTGAAGGTAGAATTTCTATCGAAATCTACCTAAAAAACAGATTGGAACATAAAATTAATATATTATGCAGGATCGTCTATAACTCTATATGGTGTGAAACACCAAGAGCAAAACGCATACTCTTTTCCTTAAATATTTAAAATCATTAAATTTAGTAATTATCGCATTTTTTACTACACAGTTTTTAGTATTTCATTCCTCGTAAAAATCAAAAATGTTTTTTTTTATATATATAAATCCTTGTTTTTCGCAATGAAAATGTTGAAATACAATAGCCAACGCAGTAATACATTTTGTACACTGATGATATTAATCCTTAAATGGAAAAATGCATAATTGACAACAGAACGAATACTATTGTGTAATAGTTAAGTTCCTTATTAAATTTTCTCAAGTTGCTATTTTAAAGATGTAATGTAACATATGTATTATAATGCTAAGGAAATAATTAAGGTTAGCTCATTCATACTATAAGCCATTGATATTTTACTCATAAACTGGATGAATTTTGTATGTTATTTCATATAAAGTGCCTAATTAAGATTGCCTTCGTTTAAGTCTGGTTCATCAATGAGACTACCCTTCACTTGCTTCATCAATTAAACCACGACCATAAGCGTTCATTGGCGACAGATTAAATAAAGATAGCAGGCATTACCTTCAAAGGAAGGGTTAAACCGGCAGGTTTTAAACGTTCAAAAAGCTTTTAGGCAAATTTACGCACTGGCGTGAGAATCAAAATATTACGCTATTAAGTCATAAACGTCAGCGGGTACCTGACGTGAAAACAAACGCTTAGCATCCGTCAGAAATACAAGTGATATTAACAAAGGACAGCATTTTTAATATTTTCAAATGTATTATGCAACGTGGCGTGATGTTGTTGTACTTTTCATAAGGCTTTAAGCTTGCTCAAACTATTTAATGAAGACAAAAACTTGTATTTGAAAGTATATGGACGAAAGTAAGTAGAAACGTACAAATCTTCAGTGAAATGCGTGTACTCCAAAAAGCAGCTCAGAATACACTACATGGGCACCGTATTTACCATATATACCCCTGCGATTTTTTTCTGTTTCTACAAATAAAGAGAACATTGAAATGACAACGTTTTACAAACATATAGGGGATACAGATTAAATTGTTAAGTAAGCTGAAGACTAAGTATATCAAATTCTGCATTTTACAAATGCTTTGCGGGTTAAAAGAAAATGTATTATACAGGAACGTCACTTTAGCTTTTTCCAGGGGAGGCAAAAGTTTGCTAGTCAGTGGTCGTTTTTTTATTATTTCAATTTCATTATTATTCATAGTATTTCATTAAACGCCACGCAATTTTTCTGGCTTTACAACTTAAAATATGTGAGAATCGATTGAAGCATATCTAAACCAAATGTTGACCACTAGAAGAGCGCAAAAAACATTTATCCGTTCTCCTCAGAAGTTAAAAATTTACGTCAAAAGCAATAAAATCGTGTCCGCGACGTCCCACTGCGACGGCGTCGGTACGATTTTAATGCTTTTGACGTGAATTTTTGACTTCTGAGAAGGTATAATTGTTTTTTGCGCTCTTCTATTACTCCTTTTAAAGGGCAATATAAATATTGAATAAATACACTTTTGGTGGAAATGGTTACGTTAATTCAAAAGTCGCTTTTTACAGCTTGTCTGAAATATTCATACCGCACTGGATTAACGCCTGTTATACATTAGTAGAAAGCATGATATGATAAACATAACGATTATTTATATATCTTCTATCGTCCCACACTTTAACAAGCATATAGAGGGGCACAAAAGTTATATGGACCACAATTATAGCCAGGTTAAGTTAAATAAATGTTGGAGTGGTGTTAAGAAACAAAACAAACTAGCGTGCGTATAGAAAAAAGAATAAGTAAGCGAACAAAGTGAAACCCTCACAACACAAATCCGTTCCATAAATCAAGCCATAACATCTTATTTGTGCTGGCCAAAACAAATAATAAAAGGTTCTTTGTTGTATTGAAAGGAGGCTGACAGGTTGATTGAGACTGGACAGGTACGGTGAGCTGCTTACCAATATGAGAAACTGGTCCCCGCGGCCCATGAGTCGTAACCCGTCAGATCGAAAAGTCATGACATCACTGTTAGGTCCGTACCGAAATTAATTAGTAGTTAGTAATACGTACCGAGATTTTCGTATTGGTTGTGTTTGATCGGCCAATCTGCAATTAGTGTAAACGAACTTTGGATGTGCCCACGCGATCGAGGCTGTTCTGGTCCGGCTGCTTTTATTTTATATGATTTTTTAATCTGTCGACACACCCGCACTGGTCCTTCTAAACAATGACATAATTACATTAAATTAATTTTGCATTAAAAATTAAGACTACCTACTTATGATGATGCGTTATAATAAATATAGCAACGAAAATGGTATTAAAGAACTCTTCCAGAATCAGATAAACTACGTTTGTGTATCTCCTCCGACATAAATTTACTGACTGTATCGTTTTTGACTACATATTAAGACTATATTTCTGTAGGTTTTTAAAACATATTTTATTTTATTACGTTAATCTGGTTTTCGAGCTTTACAATTTTATACAAAAATCATGACTAAACGAGTAGAATTTTCTGATTTTTCGAATTCCATCAATGAAATTTTTATATAAAAAATATTTATTTACGTTAACGATGAATGAAGTAATAAGTCGTCATTTTATTTTAACCAGTCACACGGTTGTATATTTTAATGTGGTTATATTAATGAACCAGAAGTGGTAGAATATAGGATATGATTAACTTTTAAATAATGGTTATTTATAAAATCATATACGTACATTTGTTGCTGTTTACAATTTATTGACAAAAGTGTATCCTAGCAACACATTAATAAATAAAAAATCATTCATTTGTTATATATAATATTAATAAATGAAAGCTCATATATATTTTTAATAGAATACCGTATTTTGTTACACAGTTTTGAAAAATTAAAGATTATCTTCTAAATATATCTATATCTTGTAAATGAACAACTAGCTGTATTAATCATGAAAGAAAATGTAATACTTATTTATTTTTAATATGATACTTGAACAAGCGATGTGCTATTTTAGCACCCTAACAATACGAATCACCTCTCCATTAACTAAAAACCAAAATATATGCTACTGCGAATGTTATAAACTAAGAATTAAAAGGATATGTATACACTGAACATCTTTATATATGTTTATACATATAACATGAAGAAATCGGTAATAAATATATTTTTACCTTACATTTAAAAATTTAAGGTTCTGGCAAGTACCGTAAGTAGCGTTATTGACAATACCTAAACAAACTAGGATGACCACTTCTTTGTAGTTTCAAGAATACCTAAAGCATATACACAAATACGTTTGTTAGTTTTTTTTATTACTATACACTTTTATTACTGTATATATTTTTAACCTCCTCAGTACAATAACTTTTTTGCTTGTTTTTGAAACCATTTTCAATTTATTTTCACCGGGACCTTTTGTACATCACAATGTACAAAATATTATTCAAAAATACACCATATTATTTCAAAATACAAAAATATTTTTTCAAAAAAAATAACAAAAAAACATTCAGGTCTGAGAAGGTTAATGTACATTAGATATAGTTAGGTATTGTATCCACAACAATCACATGCATATTGACAAATCTAAAACAGAGCAATTTTAAAAGCTTCCATTGAAACGAACATGATCAAAGAAATCGTTTACAGTATTAAACGTAATTCAAACAAAACAAGTACAATGGAAGGATTATGCAAATTGCAAGATTATTTCTTGTGCTGTATTAAAATTAAGAGCATCGATCGGGAATGCCTTAACAAAGGACAGCACGGAAGATGCGAGATTGTCATCTCGCGAGTTATTTAAAATATTAACGGCTGTTCCAAACCCATCCAAATTACAAATGTTCAAACGGTCACATCCCCAAACCAGTAATAGGTGGTGGCAGCAAAAAGCGGGCGAGCACTAAACCCCCCTCGGGGTGGCATGTGTATAAAAACGGATTAACTGCACCTAAATCAATAAATTTTCGACTCGCTCCTGAACTTCTTTTATCTTCAATTTTTGGGACCTCTGCCTATACTTTTAAATTTCGGTTCTTAATTAAGTTTAGATTTTCCTTTCTATTGGGTGATTACGAGGTCATGATCCTCAGAACATTTATCACCTGATGAATATTGGTATTTATTTACTATTATGTATTAATAAAGTAGGCACACTCTTGCCCTGAAATATTAATAAAAAATATTTCATCAGAATTATTATATTGCGCCATGTAACTGAATGTTTCATAATACACAAATTAAAACGAAGATGTCAGTCACGAAATAGTTTCACTTATCGATACAAAAAATATAAACATTCGAGGTGAAGTTAAAAACTTAATACTGGTGATAAAAATTTCAACAACTAAACCAAAGAGCAATTGCAAACTGTTGCAAACTGGATTTAAATTTTGACACTGAAAAAAAACACTATTGCCATAAATCGATCCTCGATGGTTTGATATCTATACATGTGATTTGTATTTGATGTGACATTGTTCTTAAAACTTACTACACAGTAAAACAAATAAACTTGAGTAGTGCTTTCGAGGCATTTTTATCCAATACTATGTAACTTTTATTTAGAATGATTTATTTCTAATAAAAGGTATTGTTATTTATTTAATAAAAATGTATGACGCGCATATATTACGGAAGGTATACGAATATTTACTCTAAAAACAGGGAAAATATTTTAAGTTCTGAGAAATATATTTATAATACCCATAATAATAAATCTAAAAAAATAATTTATTTCCAAGAAAACTTTCACTGTATTATTTATTCAACAACGGTAATGTCTCATGTTCAGCTTGACATTTAGCATAGTATCAATAACATCTACGTTGCGTAGCGTAAATCTAATGTTAGTTTTTTTCTATCGCTCATATCTATCATTGAAAATCTACAAGCATGTTTACAAACAATGCTAGTATCGATTTCTATTTTATATACAATACGATTACACATATAATGCTGTATCATCGTGAAGCGATATTATAATCTAACACTGTCCGAGATTAGCTACGTTAACCGTCGATTTGAATACATTGGCGAAATCCAACGTTCGATGAGTTCATTAGACTCAATCGTAAAATCCTTTTGATGGATATTCAATTTGGGTATTTTTGCCCAAAGGTCGTGGGAGACCAAAAAACGACCCATCCGCTTCCCACTTCCAAAAACTGCTTCCATTTCGAGAGCGTTACCTCACCGTTCGTTGTCGACGATAAAATTCACAATTTTCCAATTCAATCATCTGGTCAGTTTGCGTCTATCTGGTGTCCTCGTTCACAGGAAACTTCCTAATTTCTATTCATACTATTCGGCCAGACTCGAGAGCACCGTGTCTGTGTCGAGATTGGATCTGGTAGAGGTTGAGGTCAAACTATTGCAAATAGAATCCAAATATAAAAAAGTATAAAACACGAGACTGAATAGCATATGTACAACATACAACAATGGCTTTAAGTGGAAAATATCTAACTTATCTTTAGGTATGAATTACTTTAAAATGCCACTCTGCTTCCAGATATGCTATGGAAATCTCACAACAAAATTAGCAAGCATTAAATAAAATACATTGACTAGAAGCAACACAGTTTCTTGTCTTTTCTGTAAGTTTAAAATTATGTATTGTAGTTTATCAATTCAAGTAATCGATTAGTATATTGCTTAGTAATTATTTTAGAGCCCTTACACAAAACTAAAGGACTTTGCTTATTGTTTTATAAAAAGCATAAATACGACTGAAGCGACATCGAATAATTGTTCAGTTATTCGCACTGACACTAAAAAAAGTGAAATTTAAATTCGACAAGTATTTTGCTGATCAATGTCAATATTGATCAATTCAAAAACTACCATATGATAATAATTTTTCATATAACTAAATATGAGGCAAAAATGGGTGCAGCCATTTTAAATGGTTTGAGGAAATGTGGGTGTCGCACAAGTTATCGTCAATCTCGCACAAGGAATAAGTATCGATTGATTCGATTGCCAAGCTAAAGATACATTTTTAAGTGGATTTATTACGTGCAAGTGAGAACATGAATGCTTATATGTTTATATGATAATTAGACTCCATATAATTAATATATTGTATATCAAAAAAAATATGATAAAGATTCTTTTTCAATATGTACTATATTCATGCTATGGTTAATTAAAAGTCTGATATTGGCATATTGCTTCTATATCAAAATAAGTATCATCTTATGATAAATGTTTTTTTTTGATTATTTGATTATTTATCTGAAGACAATCCAATCATCATCAACGGAGGTACGAGTCATTGGCCTTCGGTGTAACAAATTGTTAGTGACTTTGAAATTGGTTTGTGCGACGATACTAAATAGACATGATTTGCGAATTAAATTTATGACATGCAAAAGTTCAATTAGAATTAGGAGATAAATAAAGTGGAGGGTTTTTCAATAAGCACAATACAGAAACATATTTATGATATAATTATTATTATTTTATACTGGGTGTACATAATATGATATACGAATATAAATTATTCTTAGTTCAAGTGACAAGTTTACGATTTGACCAAATATCACGAAGGTTATACATTCAATTGAAGTCCTACGCCCATCGTCAAAATTTATGGTTTACATTGTACGAATAAGTCACGTGTCATGTTTATGATTAGGTAGATGTATTTTTTATTCAGAGTTATCTTAACTCAACCCTATAGTTACGTGAATATTTTTTTTATTATTATATTTAAATATTTAAAAAATATATATTTCGAGATCTTGAGCTACCGGCTAGCTAAAATAATTTATTAATAGATTTTTTTTTATAATTAATAAATATGAGAAAAACAATTTACGAAGCACATTATTCGGGGGCATTTGGTGGGGTGCATTTTAAAGTCGACGTCCTCATGAGAACTGGATGGATCCTGACTGACCCTCTAAGAAGCCTATCGTCGTGAAGGCAGCTTGAAAGGCTACCGTCTCAGTGAAATGCGTTGTTGGGGACCCTCTTCAGAGGCCAATGTCAAAGTTCGGCATCGGAGTTTTCAATAAGGGTGGCCGAACAAGAATGGAAGCTTGGCGAATGATTTGTTAGCTGGCTTTCAATGGCGGCCCAATAAGCAAAATATTAAGAAAAATGGTTTCAGGCCATAAAAACTTGAATGCACTGTCCTCTCCGTTCTAATCGACGACCCAAAATCAACTGTCTGGCGTGGCTCAAAACCGTTGATGTTCCTGGCGCCTGATGAAGCGAATGTTTTTTTAGAAAAAACTCAGAATATGTAATTAATCGGATCTTCAATTGATAAGGCTACGCTTTATATATTTTTAGAAAGAATAAACACATTTAAAAAAATATGATCAACCAGTAAAAATTAAATTTATTACTCAACTAAAAAATAAAGCTTTTCTTATCCTTACCCATTCTATTATAATTCGCGTGTTTTGAGAACGATATAAATTATATTTTGCCAATTGCTACGTATGCTTAAATCAGTTGCCAAAATTGAAATATTATTTAGATAAAACAAATTTATTCTATGAAATACCAAAGAATTTATTTAATTTTATAGTTGCAAATGAATGACTTGAACATAAAAAAATATCTTAATTTAGATATACCGATTTTAAAACACTTAACTAGTATTTAATGCTATAAATGCATTGATAATGAATTTTCATAATTGAAAGTGGTTTAAAACCAGATTCAGTGCAGATATTGCTAGCAACTAATCCTGAAAATTGTATATATTTTATTGGCAGTTATCTGAGGGGCATGAAAAAATATTTTTATGAATTTCTCATATACTTTTTTCGCATCTTGTGTCACCTGGTCGGCAACAATGTAGCGACTCTCAACCCAAACTGTTTCGTTCCCGTTAAAAAAACGTGCAGCATTGAATCCGTGCGACATAAATCATATCGGTCTCGCGCTCTTGACGTGAGTCACAGTCGCCGAGTTACAGAATGAATTGGCCGAACCGTAGTATACATATTTATTATTACAGAGCTGCTATACGTCGCGTCTGTGACTGTGGGAAGTTATTGACCCGTTTCGAAAAGCCATAAAAAATCAATTTGCATGTGCCGAGTGAATGAAGAGGACGGCGTCGGATTGCCAGTCTTTTTTCGGCTCTTGTCAATCGGTCATAAATTCAGTAGTAGTAACGATCAGTGATCCGTGAAGTGGCGGCATTCATATGTTCTCGGGACCTTCGCTTTTGATCTCGTTTCGGTTTTTCGCACGATTTTGCGGGGACGGTATTGATTATCGTTTGTATGTGCATAATATTTCGTTTTGGGTTGAATTTACATATTTATAGGCCCTGAACGATGGACTGCAATGTGGTTTCCTAATTATATAAGACATTTTTGAGATAATCTTCAATGCTTCAGTCATCCTCAATAACGCCTTTTAATTGCTTCCTATATAGTGGTTTAATTAAATTTTAATATTATTTGCTAGCCATTGTGAATTTTAGGAAAAATCAAAATGATAATTAATGTACTCCATGGTCAGCTGTTACAGTTTGCAGCATAAGGGCGTTATTCGTGATTAACTGATTTTACGTTTTTAAGACGGCTCTTTTATATCCGTCTTTTGCGACTCTAATTGTACAATACCCAATGTTTATTTTTTATTTTACAAGTTTCCTTATGCTATAGTCGCATAAAGTTACATCTCTAATTAATTTTAATCAATGGCAAGCGTTATTTGTTTAGTTATTTTGAATTAACTTAATAACACATCAACTTTTATTGGTTGTCATTTCACAAAACGCTAGATTTTTTGCTGCCACTAGATCTCATCTTGCTGCCGCTAGATCCCAGGTGTATTCTAAACAACAGGAAGCAGAGCACGTGTATGTCCTTTATTTTTCATCAAAATTATTTGCTATACTCGTTAAATATTTTTAATAACACAAAACCCTGTCACGAACATCGCAAAAAATACCAAAAAACACCCATTCACAAATACGTTGAAGTTGTATAATTATACAACCTCAACGTATTCAAGTAGTTGAATTCAAGTAGGAGTGATCCGTTCCATTATTAACGTTCGCAGCAATTAACGACGGTGTAAAACAATGGTAAAAAATAGTATTATATCGGATATAAATGCCACTGTTCTAAAACAAAAACGGCGTTCCGGAGAATTTCGGATTACTTTCCCCCCTGGCAAAAATAATGGAGCACCGATATTCAAAGTAAATTTCAATCTGTATTTTTATATATATGTATGTATATACTAAACATGTTTTTTATAATCTGAAAGAAAAATTAAATGATATGTAATAATAAATAAGATATTTAATTTTTAAATAATAATGTTAATTTTGGCCCATCTGTAATTACTAATTAGTGTGAATATGAAATTTTAAAAAATGCATAAATAAATAAATAAAATTACTTTTGTGAGGTTAAAATGTTAAAAGTTAAAAAAATAATTAATAATCTAAGGACAAATATTTTAATGTTACATTTATTTATAAATCTATTATCGAATAAAATTTATGTTTATTAATATAATAATGAATGAACACATCAAACACTACAAAAAATAATAATGATTTCAAGGTTTAAGTGATTTGCACTGTTCATTAGAATGCAAAATTCGTGAACTTAATTAGATACTAAACTTGACCTTTAGATTTGATGTATGAATTATAAAATTCATGAAAAATATTTTGTAAAATAAATTATAAACATATTCACCGACTTTTATATGTTAAAATAAACTAATATAGAACAGTCTTTATTAAACAATTTTAAATTAACATTATTTTTATTTTATTTTCAGTACAGCAATAGTTCTCAAATTTACAATGACGACGGCTTGATAAAAAAAGTAAAAAGTGTAAAGCAGTATATAAGTATTTTAAGAGACGCAGGTGATTACATTGACATTATTAATAAAACATACTACTCGAGTTTAATTTGACTAGCACTTAACCTTTTCGATTCTAAACATACATAACTATGCTTAACCAAGTGTATCAATTTGCTTAATAGAGCTTCACCGTTTTCATAATAACATTTCGGAGCCAATGACATTTAGACATGCTTTTAATAATGATGCAAAGTTGATTGACATAGTTATATGTATGTTTCAGACATAGAATATGAAAAAGAAAAAGCAATTCATCATAAAAAATACTCAGCGTGGACCAAATGGAGCGACTGTGATGAAAATAGTTGTACGAGGATACGTAAGAGAATATGTAGCTTAAAAAGGAAATGCGGGAGAACAGTACAATCCGAAGAAAAAAGGTATAAAACCCAATAACATTTAATATTATTTAATCTGTTACTGATGATTTATGACTTTAGATGTAGATTTTTCAAGAGGAACAGTAAAAAAATAAAATGTAGGAGGAAACGACGGAAGGCCGACGTTCAAGATCATAATTTACAGACAGACTTGAAGAAGCGCCAAAGGAAATATAGGTTTAAAATTATTAAAGTATGTGATATGTTAGGTATTTACTTTTATAAGACTTTAATTTTGTTTATATAATTATATTTATTTATTTTCAGACTAAGTCGGAAGTGTTAGAAAAGAAAATTTTTCCAAGCAAAGTCAGCAAATGGTATTCTGAATGGAGCAGATGGTCTTCTTGTAATCGCCATTGTATCACTCATAGGAAAAGGTATTAAATATTTTAGTATGTTATTTATTATCAGTAATGATTATTTTTCAATTTTATAGTACATATATTTACTTTATGAACTTTCAAAGTGCAGCGATATTTGTTCTAAATAATGATACTTAAAAAGCAGAGTTGTACTTTAGAATATTTAAAATAAAAAGTGGAGAATAGCAGTTAAAGATTGAAAATATAGTTACATTTATATGTCTGTATGGTGAAGCCAGCTTAAAAGACATGTACTTTGCGCGCAGCCTAAAACGGAGTGTTAATGTAATGTTACCAGCAAGTCCTGAGTAACGTAAACTTTGCCATGCGATACTTTTTAATCGTTTTTTTTTCATTAGAGCAATGAATCCTTAATTATTTTGTTAATTTAAGAAAAACTATACTTTGATTTAAAAATATTTTATATTTCTACATATATAGTTAATAACCACACAAAATTATTATTGACTTCAATACACCTATATCAAATGTATCTATATTTTAGATGGTGCAAAAAACCTAAATATTGCATTCAAGCTACGATCACGGAGACCGCTTATTGTTATCTAGAAGGAACGTTTTGTCAAAGATATCTAAGTGAAAAAATTAAACTTAGTAGGAACAATGGTGAGCATAAAATAATATACACAGTACTTTATTCACATTGTAATATAATCATTTGTGACTAGCTAACGGAGAACTATTAGTCGATACGATAGTTGAAGAACTTCCAAACAGAGACAGAAATGAAGTAGAGGTATCTAGTTTCGTACAACAATTAATATCTCATTCTAAATGTGGAGTAGCAAAGAATATGTATCACAAAAAGAGTGCGTGGTCAATGACGAGGATAATCGGCGGTCGGCAAGCACCAAAAGGAAAATGGCCATGGCAAGTTGCTATTCTAAATAAATATAAGGTATACTTTAAATATATAAACTCATTATGTACATCATATTATCCTCTATTATATTTTAGGAGGCTTTTTGCGGCGGTACGTTAATAGCTCCACGTTGGATATTAACAGCGGCTCATTGCATCAGAAAACGCTTATACGTTAGACTCGGTGAACATAGTTTGACTTATAGAGATGATACTGAGACGGAAGTGAGAGTGATTCAGACTATAGTTCATCCTAGTTATGATCCTGAGACAGTTGATAATGACGTAGCACTTTTAAGGTATATATTTTCTATTAAGGTATATCAAAAAATAAAATTATTGTATGTAATATACACAAAAATAAAAAGATATTTTCGAATCACAAGAGCTTAAATCCTTTTATAGATACAAAATAATAATATTTAAATCGTATCATGTAAGTTTAACTCCCAGTTGGGTAGCGCTATCTAATTTCAGCAATAATTAGCTGATCTGAAAATGTTAAAAATAAACAGAACTAGAAAATGAGTCAATTCTTATAATAATAGTATACGTACATTACTTTGCCACTAATTGCTTACAAAAAATTTAAAATCAGTATTCTCGAATTATAGTATTTTTATGGAAAGACTGGAAAAAATGTATGTAGTTTAAGTTCAGTACAAGAGATGTCACTAAACAATTTTTGTTATATACCTTAAAAATTCACCTTTATCGAATCATATTAAAAATCTAGGATAGAAGATAACATTTTTAAAATCAGCATATTTTTTCCCATATAAACAGGTGATATAATTCTTATGACATAAACAAAAATCACAATCCATAACAAAAAATTGATTTTGTTAAAACCTAAATTTTCTTATATTTTTGAAAAAAAAATGTATATTGAAATTAAAGTTTGGTAAGAGAGATGTCTCTATATAAAAAAATCTTAAGCATTTATCGGGTTTTGATGTCGAGTTGTGTGGCTTATTTAACCAGCTAGACGCCAGAAGATTTGATTGGCGTATTTTATTTAACAAGATGTAATACTGATATTAGTATCGGGCGACGGTGTTTATTGGGGAAGAGTCCAGGTTGATCATGAAAGTTATAGCTGGTAGTCAGGTCTCATATAGTCAATCCTTGCAGTGGCAAAGTAGTATCGAAGTAACTCTCTCTGATCTATTTGTTATCTGGCGCTGATTTGCACTTCTGTGAACAAGTATCAAGTTTTTTAGGTGTACCCCTTCTTATGAAGCATGAGTTTGTCTCTAGGGTGGCCTCTATAAACGAAATTGTTGTGTTGAATTAGCTCAATGTGGCCGTTATCGCCAACCAACCTCCGTTGCGCGAGTTGTTGATCCTCAGCCCTCCGTTGTCATGCCGCCCCCGTTGGCCCTAAGCCCACCCCCGTCAGCCTAGCCTTACAGAAATCATTGTGGTTGCTTCCTGATGACCATGGGTATCTCTTGACTTTTACTAATTAGTAAAAAAGTTTAAAAGTTGTGGCTACGGTGAATGATGTTTAAGTCTGTTGCAGTCATTGCTTATAATATGATACTTTCTCTCAAGGGTATGCTTGTTAAGCATCTCTGTTCTAATTACTTTTAAATTATACCATACGTTTGAACCACTAGTATACAATAATAAAAAAATAATATGTAGTAACTTTATTATTTATTTCATTATAGATTACCAACTTTACCAAAGCATGTAGAATCATTACAAGTTGCTTGTTTACCAAACGTTCGACAGCAATTACCAATGAAAAGATTATGCACAATAATTGGATGGGGGAAGAGAAGAAGTAATGATTCGTTTGGATCAGACACGTTACACGAAGCTGAAGTATATTTAAATAGCTCTTTATTATAATAATAATATCAATACCAATTTGAACAAATTTTTTTTTAGGTTCCAATTGTTACTACAGGTAGCTGTAGACATACCTACATAGATTATTATATATCCACTAATATGTTTTGTGCCGGATATAAAAAAGGACGGATGGATACGTGCGCCGGTGATTCAGGAGGACCATTGCTTTGTAAAGATCTGAGTAAATTAAACGAACCCTGGACTATATTCGGTATAACAAGTTTCGGAGACGGGTGTGGTAAAAAAGGAAAATATGGCATTTATACAAAGGTGCCCAATTACGTAAGATGGATTAATAAAGTATTAAGATTAAACGACTACCACATCAGATAGATTATATGAAATGTTTGTACAGAACGCATGTTAGGAGTAAAAGTATCTGTGACAAAATAATATTAGTAATTATGTAGTATGTAACCTCCTACTGGTGTTTACCACTGTTTTAAAGTAAATTCAATAAATATGATGTAAAATATATATATATATTAATTAAATTAGTAATGTAAAATGTATCATTAATTTGGCTTTAAATAAAAAAACTTGATATTTTTAAGGAATAATGCTAATAATGAATTAGATTTTTTAAATATTGTTATATTTAGTATTTATTATAATTTAACTTTATGAATTTTTTAAAATGTTATATTTAATATAGTAAAGTGTGTAAATATTATTATGAAAAATGTGATATATAGAATAAAGTAATATTTAAGTAAAATTTGCTTCATTCCAAAATTATAAGATATAATTTTAAATAAATTTAAAACATACATGAGCAATGTAAAATAAAGTATAAATAAAGAAATATTCATACAAAATAAAGTATTAATAACTAGCAGTCAATCTGCTAACCCGCAAAATTTGCGTTTTGCGTTCATTATTGCTTGAATTCGGGTTTATTCAAATTTAAATAACAAAAATACAAATTATTTTTACGATTAATATTCAGCTGTTCGGATTTGTACAATAAATTGGTATTTATATATATTTCGTGCAATGGCTCTGCAACGTAAAATATCCATATCGTCTCGAAGCTCAAGTTTACTCCTGGTGAGGTGATGATAAGGCTGGAACGAATCTAATATTTGAAGTGGAAATACTGTTTTCTCCAGACGTCAGTGTTGTCAATTTGAAGTAAGTTCAGCTTTAACTCTCAAATATATTTTTAAGTCAGAAATGAAAAGTCAAGTTATTATTTATGGGTATTTTAGTCAGTATTAAAACATTCGTTCTTATCTTAAAATATTGCTATTGCCCTTGGGTGCAATGATGGATTTTAATATTTTGCAATATGTTGGGAAAAACGAGTTGCGTTAGAAAGAAAAATTTAGCGTCATATCGTTAGCTACTCTATTGTTCTTAAAATTCCTTTCTGGTGGTGCTCTAAAATATCGTTGTTATTAACGTGCTCTAAAGTTCCGTTGTTATACACAAAATACACGTGCTTTAGACAAAAGGTCGATTAACCTTTGCCCTTTCCGACTGCCAATTTTTTCTGCCAAAGATTTATGTTGGTCGTATCATAGTTTAAAAAAAAACAATATTTAAAATCGAATATAATAATATGGCTTTTTTATTATTAATAATTTTCCATTATAACCTGATATGTATAGCGCCCAATTCGTTACAACGGGGTATGTTAATCAGACATAATAAATACCTACAAGTATTAACTACCAGACAGAAAAGTCTGTTAATCGGTGACATATATATAATTAATTATAAATTATATTGTGTAATATAATTTATAATCAATATATATGTAACTTTGCAGCTAAAGCCAGTTTCTAATAATAACGAATTTTTATTAATAAAAATCTGGTACCGTGGCTCGAACCCGAGACCTCTGGGTTACCTTACAGACTACGCTATTTCGGTTGGCTTCTCACGCTTGTGTAGCTTCTTAATTCAGCCCTAATTCGTCAGTATGTTCCCCCAATGTAGTATTGGTCTTCCAAGGGGTGCATACACTTTCTACTTTTTCCATTAAAATACTTTCAGCATATCGAAGTCTACCGAAGCAGTGACAGATTTAGAAAATAGTCGAGGAATAGAGGCATTTATATAAATGAATATATAATAGAATTCACTATAAAGTATTAAGTGTCGCCTCCTCTCCAGTAAATTATATAAAAAAATACGAAACTAATTTTTCGCAATACTTTACATATGATTTATTGATTTAATGGTTAAATTGTACAGTAATTATGCGTCAAAAAATGTCCAGGAATCGTCTTAAGACTTGAACTAGCTCCTGGCTGCTTTTAGATAATTATTGTGCCAAATCAAACCATTAAAGTTTGGAGGCTGCTCAATAAGCTATGTATGTATTATATTTAGAATGAATCGCGATACTTGCCATTTTAATTTTATACTCTCTTTACTGATAAGAGAAAAACAAAATTTTGCATACACTCTGTCCAATCCTTTGGTAGTCAAAAACAATGAAGTTTTTATGTATGCAGCTTGATTCTTTAAAACGATGCATAGCTTAAGAAAAAAATAATATCTCCAATATTTTGGAATTTTATTGTGTCGTAGTATGCCTTTGTCAATTTATTTGTTATTTCTTTCCACTTATTGGTGCATTATTGTGATGCAGTGTACGTACAAAAAAAGATTTTTCTTTATGAATTACATCGGCGCGCATTTTAAAGTCGTGCGTGATTGCGTTTCAGAATGCATTTTAGCAGTCTTTAGGTGTTTTCTTATCTGTGGACTAATTTTTTTGTGTAACATAATTTGTTATATGATGACTTATTATAGCCATAATTCACAAAAAAAGATAAATTAATTTATTAAAACGGAGCATAAATAAAACCTTTGAGTGTTTTTTTTTAATTTCGATTTTAAATTGGGATGTTGAGTAATTATTTTTTCAGATATTTGACTCACATTTCCATTTAATATAGATAAAACCATAGAATAAATTGTTCGCGTTGTCAAATATGTTTGTAAAATAATAACAAATGTTTTTTATGGATTTCCTAAATTCATCAGCATTTCAATTTCATTCTTAACTTTTTACTCAAAATCTAGTGACACTATATTTATTATTTTATTGCTTCAACATTTGCCAAAACATACTACAATTTTTAACAAGTCACTTTTCTTTAATTTTTTTTTTGCTTTTATTATATAATTCCCATTAAAGCAGTATATATATAAAAATCTCAGTTTAGTGGTCAACAGTCAAATACACGTTCCATTAGTAAATGAATCTGAATAAACTTCAAGCTGTGATAAAGAAGATAGTGCTCATCACTTTTATCTAAGTTTTTGAAAGTTATCATCTTCTGCTGAATTGTTTTTTCAAAGCTCTTAGTTTTATACGATATTATATTTTATTATTATTAGTATGATTAAAATGCGACATACATATGAATGAAATCATTGAACTTAGAGAGCTTTATTTATATAATTAATTAATTTTCAATGATCACCCTTGAATAATATTTATATAATATTAACAATCAATATTTAAAAATATATATATATATATATATATATACATTATTATTACATATTAAAATCATGTACGTAAATAAAAATTGTTTAGTGTTTAACCAGTCAGTAATTTTTGGCACTGTTACAAGGTATATAAACATGATGATGTATTTTTGGCTTTAACAAAACAGCTGTTACTAATGAAAGATAATTGTAATCAAAACCAATCTGAATACAGTTTTGTATTTGAAGTTATCATGGCATAAGGCAATGAATATATTGTTGATAAACATAGTGTTTGATAGATTATTTAATATAATATCTTAAGCAATATTTGCTAAAGCAATAGTTTTGATTAATAAATAAATTTCACTAACCTTAAGTCTAAATGCAATCATATGTTTCTACAATTAAATAGTGTTGAAATTTATATACATAGTATATTTATATATTATAGAAAAATATATTTTTGTGTAAAATCAACCTTTCTATACTAATAAAAGTAGTATTTGCTATCAATTATTATACAAATAAAAATAGTGTGTATTTTACATGATATTCGTATTGCTTATTCATTGTATTATTGTAAATCTATATGCACATGTTCAAATGAAAAAGTTAACGTTATCATGTTGAAACTATTTAAAAAATAGTCCATTTTTATACGTCTGATATCAACTTTAAATGAAACTGTGCCAAGAAATACACAATGGATCTGAAGCCTGATAGGATTTTCAACTATTTTTAAACATCCGCTGCTGTAATCTAAAATATATTGTGTACATAACATACATCTTACTCGAATGTAATAAATATTGTAATGTTAGATATACTCCAACTGCACATTGAATTATCGTTTCAAACAAATAATAATACATCACCTTCAAGTGAGAGATGCACTTTGAGAGGTTTGCCAAGCATCGCTTATTGATAATTTGCAACTTTAGCACAGTCAGTTAAATATGAATCAGTCAATTATTGCGTTCCATTTATTGTCGATTTTTCTTAGTCTTTTTTTAGAGAAGCAATGAAATTTTATTGAATGGATTGCACAATAGAGAAATGAGATTTTACACGTTGGATATGCTTCAGAGCAGTGTAGTCTTTCTGGTGCATGAAAATATGGCCTATTATTGGGCGAAGAGCCAAACATTTGATAGATGGAAATAGTTGGGTGTTTAGACATTCGTCCGGCGAAATTTACAGCAACCATCGAAGTTTACATGGTTCGTGGTGGCGTTTTGGAGACTTATTCTTAATAAAATCATTCATATTATATTTGGAATAATTATTTTAATAAATTATATTTAGAATAATGAAATTAATTTAATTATTAATAGTATATACGCCTGTTTCCTTACAGCATCCGCTTTTTGCTATCATATCTCTTTTTGCAACAATTTTGTGACTAATGCTCACATGATTCCAGTCTACACATTAAGATGATTTTTGAATAGTGTATGAAGTCTAAATTCTATCAATACAATGAATAACATATTGTAATATCATTACTTTTGCGGTCCCTGCAAACATCAGAAAAGTTAGATTCTATTCACACTGTGAATGAGAATCAGCTGCATAAATTGAACTAAGCTTCTAGTCCATTTATTTTAATTAATTCGTTCTTTAGTTACAACATATCAAGATTTTTGTTCTTAGTAAACAGTGGTTCACATCTTTTTTAATACATCACTAACATCTTACAAAAACAAAAAGTTGGTTACATCGAGTCTATTAGTACTTTCACCTAATTGAGTCACTATCATGAGTTATACGTTGACTCCACGCGTTGATCTAAAATGGGAGTCGGATAAATTATTTTCTGAAGGGAGAGATCGTTAATATCATAGGCTTGGCGGGCCAGGAAACAAATCTTAAGTGAGCTTCTAAGGAAAAGGAGTAGCTTTCATATATGAGCACTGTTTTTCCTTGTATTTTTAAGTTAAATTCGTTAAGAAATTCAATGATATTTGCAGCAAAGGTTAAATTTCCAAAGCCATTTACTATTCTGTAATAATATCTAAGGGCGTTTTTTTCGTTAAGAAAAATTTCAAACGCTCCTCTGAGTTTAAAAAATCTCAATAAAACTTTACCATAAATGAGCCATTGAACTGCTATATGCCAAAGCAGGATATTCGGCCTTTGTTTCTGATAAAATAAGTTTACGAGAGCGATTAAAGTTCACCGCTGACATAACTGGTTCAATAAATCATAATAGATTAAGATTTTTCCTACAGTGTACCTGCTAATAAATAATACAATGTATATAATCAGTCTTGCATTTTCACAATCTTCATATTTTTTAATCTGTTTCGCATGTATTTTAACCACCATCTTATAAGACAAATTTAAGTGAATTTCATGTTAGAATAAACATTGTTTTCTCAGCTTCGTTAATTTTTTTTGTCTATAGTTGTTCCATGTAGACTATTCGTTGAAGCTAATTTTACAGTTGACATAAATAATGTGGTCACTTAGTAACTAACTGTTTGCAGAATACTATAAAAATAAGTACTTACTGGTACTAGTTTTACATTCGCTATTTTGCAAAGTGAACTTGTTATATTATGACATATGCGCCTTGGAAAAATTATGATTCCGCAAGAACACCGAGAGTTGAAGAAGTGTGAAAATCACTGGGTGAAGCTGAAAAAACATTTTAAATTTAATTGGCTATTGATGTTACTCACAATGTACTCAACAAAAAAATAATTTAAATAAATTTATAACGCTGTCAAATTATAACTGTGTCACAGTGGAATGCAAAGCAATAGGAGCACCACATACTGTCATATCTCGCAACTCCTCAACTGAACGATTGACCGTTTCATTATAGCGCATATTTTGAAATTTTAAAGAGTTTAAAAATATATATTTTCCCTTCGAGGCGTAGTTTGCTGACCCGTGATCTAAAACATCCAAATTCTTATATCTTTGAACCTTGCCCAAGCAGACCAAACGTATATAAGCGCCCAAAACTGAACAAATAATTATTCCATATCACGTGTGCAAAGCTTTTTAGTTTATGGTTAATTAAATATTATTTGTATAACGTACATTAACACATATGTATACGTTTAGTTTTGCTGAATTTGTTAATATATTTAGATAGACCTATAGCTAAATGATGGGGGGATACTACAGTACTGACCTCATGACCTTCTCTACCGCCTGAAACATTTTTAATCCTAAAACACTGATCTAACGTCGCCTCGAATCTTCGCCTTTCGATGGTTAGAAAAGGCGGGGCCCCCGTGGCCCCTGCGCCCTGAAGCAACGCTGTGCTCCGAATCTAAAAAGTGACGGACGAAATTAAAATGGAGCATAACCCATTCGGCCAACCATTCCTTCCACCGTCCACAATACTCGGCCGGCAGTCGCACATCTTGGTCGGCGACCGCCAATCCTCTCTCTCCCTCACTTCCTCCTGCAAACTTTCACCAGCGAAAGCTCTTGAAAAGTTTACACAGGGTCTGGAAAGATTATCTAGTTCGCCGGCCGAGGTGTGCATTTGTGTTTCATTGCCAAGGTGAAGCGTGGCAGAAGCACGTGAGCCAAAACACCTGGAAACAGTAAATAAGCACCGGCCAAAGGTGAGTGCTCTCTCGAAAGTTTCATAGCTTCTTGGCGGGTTTTCTGGCGCGGACGCCAGACGTCCATTTTTCTTTCAGGACCTGACACATGTACCAATTTCCGAGATGTGAGATGTCATATTAATGTTGTGTGTGTATATTTAAATAATACATAAAGCATATAGTGAACGAGATATTAGAGCATAATGTTGTAACGTCTCAAAAGTGATGAATATATCATAAAGTGAAATAAGTGAAACTTAAATTTGCCCATAAAATTATTACAATAAGAAATAGATCTAATTAAATATAATCATATTTAGTTTGCATTAAATTACATACAAATAAAATATAACAATAATTATCAAAAAAACATTTTTTCGAAAGTTCGGATAAATTTATCTGTAAGTTATTTTACTACTATTTATTAAAATAAATACAAATTAAAAAAAAAACAATTATTAGAAAATCGAAGCCTAGATTCTATGTTCCATAAAAGAAAAATCAAGTAGCATTTTCTTAAGAAATGTAAAAAAATCATGAAATCACACAAATAAATAAATATAATAGAACTAAATATTTATTAAATATATTAAAGCAGTTTATCATTTTTAGCTAGATTTTTTTATACGTATAAATTTAAATAAATAATGTAATAAATATTGTATTGGCTCGTGTTTGATTTTATTTCACTCTTTAAAATCCAATCTAAGAATATAAAAAAATTGCAAATCATGTGATCTTTTTTTAACGAATGTATTAACATAAAACATATATTTAATACAAAAATAATAATTTATAAGTTTTGATTATATTTCTCGTATTAAAGCAAATTAAAGATATTTAAAAAATATAAAGTAATAATAATATAAAAATAGTGAAAATTGTAAAACTTTTTAATATGAGAAAATAATAAGTTGGTACATAAGAAATGATCAAAATTATTAAGATTAAAATATATTTACTTATGTATTTATTAAAAGTAAAATAATATTTTGAAAACATTTTTTTTATTTATTTATTTTATCAAATTTAAATTATAAAAAACACGATGTTTGCGCATTTTACAATTATTTTTAAATTTCTAAGTTAATACTTAATTTTCGTACTTTACCATAGTCTATTTTAAAACTTTTTAATTAATTAGTATATATATTATAGTAAAGATATTTGTTATGAATCAATCACTCTCTGACGTATGTAGTGTAGAATAAAATTAAAATATTAATTCATAAAGTTTTCCTTAAATAAGGAATAAAATTGTTAAAATATTTTTTACATTTAGTAAATTTATTTTTATTGTACCCTAATATTTACTTAATGTAACTTGTATCTTTTAAAATTATTATTGATATCTTTACATTGATAGTAATATCTATATCAGGGGTGGGGAATAAAAATATATTTCCATATATTTCCTTTGATCAAAGAATTATACGCAAGCCATCAATCCATGATATGTTCTCAAAATTTCTGGTACTAATTTTGAGGTCATCAATTGAAATTTCTTAAATGCGGCCTTTTTTGTTTGGAACTAACGTGAAAAGGTTCTTCCAATGTAATATGGCCTTCCAACGTGAAAAGGTTCCCCCACCCCTGATCTATAAACTTATAAAACTTAACGCTCATTTAAAATTTTTTCACATTTTCAGATAAGTTGACATTTCAGATATTTTTTAATTAAATAATTTTTATGTTTTATATTTTAATAAGGTACTATATTATATATATCTCATAATGGCACAAATAAAAAAAATTTTAGTCAACCCAGTATATTTAATAAGAAAACTATCATTTATACGATAAACCAAAAGTATCTGCGCATTTGATAATTAAATTATGTTATCCTTACAAATTATTACTATATTTTAAATTGTATAAAAACTTTTTATTACATTTTTTATTTGTTATAAAGTAGTTATAGTGTAGAAATTACAAAACATATTAAATTAAATGTATGTAGTGTTTTATAAACATGTTTTTGTTTTGTAATAGTAATTGATAATTCAAATTCACCATCTTAGAGCAAATAATTTATTAGTTATATCTGCAATATTAACTATTTAATAAAAAAAAATATAGAAAATATTTTTTAAATATCAGTTAGCATATTATTGCTTCATTGATTTAATATTTCAATTAAAAATATGTATATTATATTATTTCATACACTTAATTTAACAATATCAAAATATGTGAGAACCATCTATTAATTATTTGAGATGTATTTCTAAGACGAAGCATCAAATAATGATGTGTTTAATTGGAATAATTAGAGGTATGCTATAACCCTTTTTTTATAATTTTTTATATATTATAAATGATATTATCTAATATAATTTATTTTATAAATATATATATTTGTATTTACATAATATAATACGCTGATATTTAAACATATTTACAAATTATTTTTCAGAAAATTCAATAAAATGGCGTTTCAACGACCGGCGTTCTGGAGAGTACCCCATAATAGACCCGACCCTGACTTCAGAAAGAAAAAGGTACACTCAGCATTTAACTTATTTTATAATAGAAAATCTAATTCTGAAGATATCGTACACTCGTGTTAAATCGTAAATACGTTTCTTGACGGTAATACGTTCCAGAATTAAATATGATCAAATTCATCCGGCCGCTAATGATCAATCATAAATAATGAAATGGACAAATGTCTCCGAGGAAATAAAATATGTCTGGATCTCACGGAACATTGACTCGTGGAAGAATATTTTATTTTCATCGGGAAAGATAGAAAATGTAGAGGAGAGGAAGAACGACGAAAATAAATCGAGTTTCCGACAATGTAGACTATTTTTGTTCCAAGACAGATTTTTATTTCATTTTCTTTTTTGTCGACCGATTAGCCGAACGCATTAATTGCCCGTAAATCTATCGAAAGGATCGATTTACTCTAAACATGTGACTGCACGTGGAACTGTTTAGTATTGGAATGGAATTCAACGGTATAAAAATAGCTAGATATGTATTATGTGTGGAAGTTAAAAAAGTAGTTCTCAATCAAACTTGAGTAGTTTCTATAAATCTTTCAGTTTGGATATATTACAAAATATTAAAATATAAGAATTTCAAGGATATCTAAACACATCATAAGAACAATTTATCGTATTTTTAGTAGTTTATTTAGGATATTTTTAACTATTAATTATTTAAAGTAATTTTATCCATACACTTCCTTTAAGATATTTCGTCTATTATGTACTTTTTCTGTATGATCAACAGAAAATGTCACTAACAATTTTATAGAAAAAATCGTTTGTTTTTGAGTTTGTCATTTTATTATTTCAAATTGACATACAAGCAAATTTAAGGCAAGCAGTAAAGTTAGATCAGTGATCATATTCTTACTATTCTTACGTAAATTTATCATACACATGTTTTGTCCTGATATAATATAATATGTGTTAAATTACTTCTTTTTTTTCTGATACATTTATTAAATTTATAGGTATGGTTAAACTAATATTTAACAATTAAAATTGTTGATTTACATATTTATATAATTGTATATATGTATGTAAATCTTTCCTCTATTATTACGTATATCTATAAATGAAAATTAAATAGGGTAAGTGAAATTGGAACACTGAATACGATTATTTTTATTACAACGCAGGCGTTTGCTTATTGTAAATTGTATTGACTCATATGTTTAAACATAGATTGTGATATATTGAATACATGTTATAATGTATTAAGATAATATTAAACAGTTTCCGTTGGTTTAATATGTGTAGGTATTTACATGATATAATAAATATTTAAAAACTGCATTGTAACATATCAGCGATCTGTCGTCATCTGTATTATTCAGCGAAATACAATTTCACAGACCCTGACCTTAGTGAAAAAGTCGAAAAAGCTCGTCCAGCTTTCGTCGTGTCACGTTTTTTTCTTCTCGCTGTTGCCAAATAGTTTGTCGCCGTTCCAACGGAACAAAACGCCATTAGAAATATCGTGCGAGCTTATCGTTATTAATTGATTATGTTCGGGGGTATAAGCGCAGTAACAATAGAACTACAGTCCTTTTAGAGGTCTGCCAATAATTAAGCAATCGAGGTCACCTTCTGTCGACGATTTTCGTCACAACGTCATAACAGAAATTATAGATGATTAATTGTTTTCGGTCCGAAACGCGAGATCGACGTTTTTGCGAGACCGGTTTCATTCATACGTGAATTTGCGTCACAGGATTGGAGCCAAAAAAATCCAATTTAGATGCTTTATTGCTCATATCATGTGAATTCTTAGCTCCATGGATATTTTATAATATCTCTGGCGATTTTGTAGACATTTTATAATATTTTAAATATATTTAAACATTTACTATGTATATAAAAATATTTTGTTATAGAAACATTTAGAGTAGTAAGATTAGTAGCGTTTTTATTTTACTTTTTAACTATTTAAAAAAAAAATATTCAACAACAATGTTCCCAAGAATCTTGTTTTTTACATTTATTGCCTCATTTAATTTAAGTCTCTCGTTATCGTTATCACTTAATTTATTTCTAGTGTCTTAATTTGACACAAAGTAATACACTAAATAAGAAACTGTAAATGCAGAAAGAAAATTTTAAAATAAAATGAAAAATTGCGCTAATTATAAACAAAATAAATAAAAAAAACATATTGTTGAAGTGAATTTGAAAAAAACCTTATAACAGTTGTTGCTATTTCACATATTCATATACAAGATACAGATAAAAAAAACCTCTTTGGGTCCGCCGACAGGTTAATTTTATGACGTAAGTCTGTGAAAAACTCTCATACATTTTTGCAATCTGTCGATTTCTTCTTATCTAATTATTAATACAATTATAAGATTAGCAAAGCGAAGATAATGCTGATTAAAGTAGCTTAGAAAATTGTAAACAATTATTTGCCAATAAATACTTCCAACCTCTATTAAAAGCTTGCAAGAAAGCATGCACATTTTCAAACATCCAGCACGGATCCATCCTTTCTTATGCAGCGGTATGAAAAAATGGCTCTATAATTTTTTTAATTTTGCATTTGTCTCGAACAATTCTGTAAGCAAATACTAGTTACATACAATAAATTGAATATATTTTAAACATAGTTTTGACTCTTAGTTTTGGTAATCAACTGCTAAGAGTCTTTTCTGGCAAATAGGTAAACATGTATTTTAGTCATTTTTTACTGTTAATGCTACGTACAATATAAATTATTAACCGTAAAAAATTAAAAGCAACTAGAAAAAAAACGACTTATAGCAAAAGATTAATAAATCATTGATTTTCTGCTTAAAGCTATTAATAATACGCATATTAGCTTATTTTGTGATTAACAAAAGTAGCAATTTAAGATCATATAACTCTTTCATATGTACATATGTATATAAAAAATCAAATGGAACATTTTTGATAATGTTTGTTTTTGATAATCTATATTCCAAATTCAACTTACTATTTTATATAGCATTATATATTTTTTTTAATTTAAAGAAGCTCAATATAATAAATAAAATCACACGATTGACTTACGTGGATATTCTTCTAGACTTAAAAAAATTTAAATAATTAGTGAGATGATCATCTCGTATGAAAATCAATATCAACTATGTTTAATGATATTTGTGTTATTAGATATTTTATGTATATGTTATTTTTTTATAAAAAAATACATTTCTAGATTTCGTAAATTCAGTCACTGTAAAATCTCTAAATTAAGCATATCTGCTGATGATGTATCTTTATGAATACAATTGTATCACCTGTAAATCGTTCACGTGCCAGAATTTTTTGTGCCACATCTGGCACGCGTGCCATTATTTTTTGTTAGAAAATTAAGAAGACACGTATTGTTTTTTCGTATTTACTTAGGATCGAAGTCACCCGAAATCTATACTTTCATATAGCATTTATAATATATTTTGATGGACAAACTATTTATATAAACATTCTAAATACCTCACTAATATTCCACTATAAAACATCCAAAAAAAATTAAATTTTGAAGCAAATATACAAAATAAATATCACAACCTGTTTTAAAGAAACATAAATTAATTAAGTATAAATCTTTCTAATGAAAAAATATTTTTAAAAGATATGTTATTTGTATGTAAACAACATGCTTACTGTCTATCTGTACGACAGCATCTTGACAGTGATTTTCTCATTGAAGTTTTCAATGAAAATCTTTCGTTGTTTATTACGTAATTTTAACAAAAATACCATTATCTTCCCGCATTCTAAAAGCTCGTTTGTTTGTAATACAAGCAGGCGAACCAAATTGTGTCAATAAAATGGACCAGACGCTTTTAGCCATCGTCGCAGGGTCACCGATTGCAAATCGCAGAAGTTTCAACTTGACACACATATTGGATATGTCTGTATGCATATGACAATTTTTCGATTCAATTACCAAAACCCTAAATCTCGCATCGGCGTATGCCAGCAGAACGCGTCCGACAAAACAACGCCTAGCGAAATCTATTAATATCCCAAACCGCGAGCATTCGAAGAAAATTTACGACGTTGAACAGCTCAAACAATTATGTGAAAAATAAAAATTCTAAAGACTCATTTTCTTTAGAGATAATAATATGAGAGGTATCAATCAGTCTTGTTTAGTTATGTTGAGAAGCATTTAATACATGCTTATGCTTTGCTATAAAATTGTTTGAAACTAGCTTCTTGCGCAAATTCGAGTAATAGCGCCGACGCACAGGCGGCATATTTGTATTTATTTTTGGAAAACTATATTGCGAACAAATCGCAATTTTATCTCACAAAATAAACTCTAAAGTAGTTTAACTGAGTTGTCCCAGAAACATGTCTAAATCACATTAATTCGGGCGACAGTATGAATATAAATTTAAGGCTCGTATCTTTAATCAAAAAAATATTTTTCTTATAAAGATCTATCAGAACGTGCATTTAATGTTAAGAAAACGCGTCATTAGTTTAACGATATAATAAAAATATATACAAAATCTCGTTAACGTTCTTGCCAAGAATTAAAAAAATAAAAATATATTAGTGGTGTAGTTTTTTTTAATAAAGGTTTTAAACATATTTTTAAAATAAAATATGTGACATTTAAAACGTCTTTATAAAATTTGAGTTAAGTAGTACAGTGTTAAAAAAAGATAAATTATGAAGCTTCCTACTTTCTTAAGTTACTTTTACATTATGACAAATTCAATTGAAATAGAGAACGTATTTATAAACTTGTATATATGAATCTGTTTTATCCACATTGTATTAAAATAACACATAACTAAACCTGGACATTTGTAATGTTACTACCTAAAAATTCAAGATAAATTAAAATTTATATTATATTTTCTAATAAAACATTAATTTTTGCTGATTGAATAAGTAATTATTATGTATTGCAAATAAAATAAACTTATGTACTTTATCCTAGTTCCCTTTTGCTAGGAGCGTTGGGCCATAAGTCATTATATTTTTGACATAGCTTCTATTAAATGAAGTACTTTTTGAAGTTGCTGCGAGGCAGTATTGCTGGCCTTAGATTTCCCTTAAGAGTCGCAATCGCGTCCCTTATTCTAGTCAGATTTGTATTAAAATATGTATTATAAATTCAATTTGGTATTGCATAGCAATTTTTTAATATATAAAGCTATCTGAAAAAACTTGAATTTTAGCTAACAAGCATATTTTAATTAGTATTAATCATTCATATTAAAACATAAATTAACTTTGTTGAATTTAAATATGAAATATGTTTAAAATCAGATTAACGGGTATCGATGGATTGTCAACACCTCCCTTCAGAGTCCATGTTTCGTTGAGAGAACAATGAATTTTCCTCCAACGCTTCCAGCAAAATACACTAAGATAAAAATATGGATATGATCCATACTTCTCTCAATCCACTTCAACGACAAATAGTACTTTGCTGGATTTCAGGCAATGTAGTAATATTTGAAGACGCTGTAAATATACGTATCGTATAAAATGCAAAGCACTAAGAAACCGAGCATCTTCGACATCTTATTGCAAAATTCGCGATGAGCCTACTAAATATTCATTCACTTTTAAGTGCACGACGAAAGTATTTATGGTTTTAATACTAAACTGTAAACTGTAAGTTCTAGAAAATGTAGCAATGTTAACAATGTTGAAACGAATCTGCATTTGTGCGAATATCGGTCATTCGGCATATTTAATCCCTGTGATATGCCACTTGAATAATTCAAAAAGTTTATTAACCGTTCGACAAACGTAAGTTGTGCAACTTCCAAAAAATAAGTTCATGACAAACTTAATATTTATCATTCTATAAAGACTTTTCTAAAATTCTGTAAGCAGTATATTTCCTAATTTTACAAAACGGTTGTTCAAATTTAATAGCTCTATATTTTAATAACACATTTAAACGCAATATTTTAAAATTAAATTGTCTAATAGGAAATCGAAAGAGAAAAGCGCCATCGTGTGTTTATTAGTTAAAACTTCAGATTTTTATGTTATTTTTTTATAATCAAACACACTGAAAATTTTCGTTAAAATGTGGTTCAAAACTTAGCTAAGTGAAATTTTCTTTTCTTTTAATATTTTCTCTCAATAAAAATGTACATTTAAAAACGTTATTATTAGATATTTTTCACGCGGTTTATATAACTGTCTACTTTGAAGCGAGCGCCGCTATAAATCACGTTTATTGGCCGGAAAACTGAGTTCGATTTTGGATATTTACAGCAAGTAAACACGCTCGTAAAATAGTCGTGGAAAATTTGGGCGCTGTGAAAAATTCTTGCCGAAAATCTTCGGCGCTCGTCGCATTTCGATTGACCTTTCACTAGAATAGCGACCGTACTTTGCGTACAGACTTCCGTGTTCCATCCACGTGGCAAAAATAGATTTTTAAATATCGAGCCGAATGAAGAAGGGCAACGATCTCGCTTATGGCGAAACAATGCGAATTTATTTGCATCACCCAGAGTAAATAACCGAAACGTTATTAACGCGCTTAGGCTAACGCTCAGTGCGCTTGCGCGAAACGATCGAGACGGTTATTTCAGCGGCTAACCAAATAAATAGGCATCACACAAAAATATCCACAACGAACATCTGCGTCGCGGGCGAAAGTGTAAATTTGGAAAATTTGAGAAATTTCTGATAAATAAATAAGCATAAAAAATATTAACATCGATATAAACAATGCACAGTGTGAGATTGAAAGATATATTATATCTATAAAGCGTTTTACTATTCTTTTTTTATTATCAAATATATTTATTAGTTTACCAGTACATGGCGCAAAAGCCATGTACTGATAAATTTCTTTCAGTTTTTTTCTTGAAAATAATTTAGAACTAAACAATCATGTAGATATAAAAACAATCCTAAAAATATCTTACAGGATTCGAACACTTCAGATTTTTTTTAGGTAACGATTCATTTCAATAATTTTATTTTGGCCTTTTGGTTTACCAAAGTTGAGGCCTTCTGACTTCTTATTATATATTTAAATAAACGAAATAAAATCCATTCATGAAAAAATATACAAAAATAAATTACATAGTATAAACTGAGATATTTGAGAGATGTTTTATTCTTAATATTTAAAATACTTTATATACAATATTAGATAAAAACTATAGTTATCCTCAACCGTTGTGCCACGGACGATGCAGTGAGAAAAAAACATCCTAAATAACACTGTAGAGCAATATTTTTGTAGCAAAAACAATATTTTTATATAAAATTAAACATCTTTTCACGCATAAAAATCTAACCGATTCCTGCCGCCTTTGTTTTGTGCCAAATGATAATTTGATAAAACAAATTCTAAGCACAGTTTATTTATCAAATAGCATATAATAGACCAGTGGTATATATAGGTTGGTGACTAATGACGTGAGGTTCAAATCCCATATGGACTATAGAGTTTTTCTATTGTTTCTGTTAAATCAGAATATAATTATTTAATAATTATAATACCGATCAATCATTTCAGATTAGGTTTTCTTAGATTTTTATAATCTCAGGGTTTAATATCATAATTAATTTTAATAAAATTAAGCTTGGTCATGCACATATTTTGATAGTAAGCTGTGATAATATTTAATAATTAATATATTTTATATCACTAAATTACATACATTGATTTCAGTCTGGTGTCTCACTACTTACTTAGTAGTTGTACATTGTGTTTATTCTATTATAACGCGCTGGGTTGAAGCCTTTCATGTTGCAACGAAAGATTTATAATGAATAAATAAATTAATTATTAAAATAAAATCTTTCTTTCTTTAAAAAAATTTTAATGTTACAGCTAAATTAATGATGTAATTTTTCATCAGAATATTATTTTTATGTTAAAAATGTTTTACTCAATAACTTATTTATAAATTGCAGTACACATCGGTTTACAACATTTTTATTAGTTAGAATCTACAGAATAAAATTCACTTTAATTTTCATTTAAAGTCCACTAAGCTTTTCCATAGTTTAAATATCGTTTAAACTACCCTACAATATGATTCCACTGTAATAGTCTCGCATGGCTTAAGAAACGATCGATGAATAATTCACCTAAAATACCACCATACTATCACCATAATTTGTTTCGGGCTTCCATTTTATGGAACTTCTTTGCTGTTAAGCAATTGTCCTAATATTTACTGGTGATCGTAGAGGATTAATTTCTCATCACAAGTAATGCTTATCTTTAAGAGTAGTCCTCTATTGCTTTTGAGAACTAATGAAAAACAGACTTCGAAACGTTGTTTTTGCCTTCCAGTCAATTCTTGCGGTACCCATTTGTCCATTTATAGTATCTATATGTTGTTAAAAGGTTGCGATAGAAATTTTCTACTCCTCTGCTGCAAGAGTACTGACAGTTGCTTGTGGATTAATTAGCTTCAGCAGTGCTTCGCAATTTTTTTCATCAACAACAGATGGAGGGCTTACATGTAGGTTAATATGCCAGTACGATATTTTTCGAAATAACACTTTCTCTGAGTAACAATACCTTTGCCAAATTACAAATTACTATTCCTCATACAAAAATAATACGTAAATCTTTTGTCCACACCATGATGCATAAGAGCTAAAATATAATAAAAAAATATAGCACAAAAAATACCTCTCGTGTAAAATAAATAAAAAAATATGGTTATTCACTATAAACGTCTCGTTACAATCACTATTTTCTTTCGATAAGTAAAAATCGGTCAAAATATTATTATATTAGACTTGTATTATTTCTATCTATGTTTTTAACAATTCATAACAATATTTAATTTTCACTTGTGTACCATTAGCACATTCTTACAGCTAATACAAATATATTCATAACTTTTTACAAGTCCTTCATCTTTAGATTTCTTCATTTTAAAATGAAAATTCTGTGTATGCACAGATTTTATTGTATTTATTATATCAATGTTATTACATATATTTGACTTGTGGTGTGACGTTGGTGTTTGAAATGATTTTTTTCCAAAATGTAATACATTATATACTTGCCATTATTATTAAAAAAAAATTCCCATCTTCCTCTTAAATTTTAAATTCCCTGATGATATAAGAATTTTATCATAACAATAAATATAAATCTATTTGGACATCATCCCCTATATTAAACCGTCTCCAATTAATGTGGTACTGAGATATGAGAATATAGAGAAAGGTTTCGTTTAAATTGCCCAGTTTTGGTGTTTGTTTTATGCCATATAAAGCCTAGCATTATCGTAATGGAAAATGGCTACTATTTTGCTAGACAGTACTGGCCATTTTTATTCAATGGACTGTTTTGTCCAATCCAATTGTTGGCATTAGCTCCATCGTATTCCAACAAACGGACATCAATTATAAAACAATCTTTCTAGAATAGTGTCTTTCTTACGACTATGGCAATGGTGTCTCCTTCAGTTGATTGTTTTCGACGAATTATATTATTTTACACAATCTATTTCTCATTACCAGTTACATCATCAAACTCCTGGGGGCGTCTAAACTATGCCTCATATTCAAGTATATAGTACCAGGAATAAAAACTCTAGAATCACCTTTCTTCTTAACTCACACATAGTGTCTGAACCATAAATATTGCACAGTTTATTCACAGCTGTTGTTGCATTAGTGACGAAACTCCCTTAGCATGAATGCTGATCTTTATTTATAGAATTTATAGAATAAATTATTTATCAAATGACCTGTCTTTGTATTTTCTCAAAATTAAAAATCAATTTATCTGTGATAAGATTTTGACTTTATACTAAATATTTTTAATAATTCTTTATTTAGAAACACTATGTGTATACATTGCTTAATACGATCATTTTTTCCTTTCGCAATTAAAGATATCAAATCCTTTTAAGATTCGGATTATGATTAACTATCGCAATAGATCAAAATGAGTTCATTGGTTCTGGAATAAAGAAGGATTAATGATGGACCTACAGTAACTGTGATCCTAGAGAAGAATTCTCGTTTTCACTTAGTAATGTTGGAATCTTATTCTTGAAACTCGCCTTAAAGACTGTGACTAAAAATAATCATTTATCAACAATTGAGAGAAACAAGACAATATAGTGTAAAGAATGGGACAACACAAAAGCCCTCGTTACGACTAGAAAAAATGGACACATAAATAACACGCAAAGATTCTCCTATGCATTGACAGAATATTTTGTTGTTGACATGACATACGTCAACATGGTCATGGACGTCCATGACATACGGTCATGGACGCTCACATACTGAGAGGGACTCCACCATACAAGCACCGCAGCAGAGAAGGATCAACCTCCACTATACTGTCGCTGCCACACCAATCAGATCGTCCACTGACATCATCCCTCTGCTAGCTTATCCACCACCGCTCGGAGAATAACGACAAGGAACAGACAAGGAACATTACGAATCAAGCTTGCAATACAAAGGCAAAGCAGTAGCTTAAAATGGCTACAAGATTCAAACAAGTAAAGCAGCGTTCTGTGTAGTTAAGAGTAAATGTCACTTCAACAAGTATATGAAAATACGAAATAAAATCATATATGTATATCGTGAAGGAAATTTGTAGAGACAAATGAATGAAATAATCTCACTTCTGGAGATGTCATTGATCAGTTTTTCACCATCTGACTTCAGAATTTCAAGAAATTGATGCCTGCATAGTTCGTAAAATTCCGCCCACCGACAACATACTGTCATGAGCGTACACATCCTGACAGGGACTCCTATATACGAGCACCACCGTAGCAGAGAGGGATCATCTTCCACTATACTGTCGCTGCCACGCCACCTACAATACCTTTAAGTACCTCCTACGGAAATGTCGTGCGCCAGCTTTTCCACCACCGCTCAGAGAAAACATCTCGCCATTTATCGTCTGTCGCAATTGTAATACAATCTAATAAAACTCTTAACTAGATTTCACCAAGCGTCTCACTGGCTATGAAGTCACACCCCCTAGGGTTCTCAAACCTTAATGTTTTTATTATAAAAAATATGAGATAAATCACATTTAAAGTTTTTACTCAACTTTCTCTCATAAAAGAGTTGGGTTTCTAAGAGCGACTATCAGCAATGTGCAGTACTTCGGACATTTCATACTATATCGCGAAGGTATAAAGACAAGCTGGATTGAAAATTTGGCTAGTTAACTGATACCTGATATCTGGTACAAAAATAAATTCTAAATATTGTTTACAGCGTTTCATCTCAACCCCAGTCCGCCGTAGCTCTCGGACCCACTGCTTGGCGACCCCTATCGTCCGCGAATTTTGCAACTCGTCTAAATCGGCATCTGGCTGCACCAGTGTCGGTTGCATTTCGGTCCAAAAAACACGGCCGATAGACTCCGATTGACCGTCCGACAAAACGACCATCGCCATCGACAACACGCGCAGTTTATTCTCGGCGCGCGTTTAACCCATATACCCAGCTCCGGCAAAACATGTCTTGACCCAAGTGTTTTTCTCTCCACCGCGACTGAAACCAAACGTCAAGTGACACGTGCTAAGCGAACCACTGTGAACTAGTAATCCCTTTTTATACAAAAAATCCGAGAAAATGGGTGGAAAAGTGCACCACTTTGTTGTGACTCTGAAGAGAGGAGGCAAAGATTTGCCATGGGGGCTGAGGCTCGTCGGCGGATCGGATATTGACACTCCTCTCATCATCACCAGGGTAAATATCGTGTCATTGTGTTTGATAGAGAGTCCCTTAACGTCGATCTATTCTTGGTGCTAAGTCTAAGTGTTGAAACGGGTTGATAAGCGGCCAAAAGTTTCATACAAATTGATTATGACATTGTTTCTACGACCTTTAATTATACTTAATACACTATTTAATCCTCTCGTGAACTTATTTGTGTATATAGATATAAAATACAGTGATTTGATAAAAAAAAATACTATCGATAAAGCATTATTAATATGTTAGTGATCATAGAAAAAATCATTTAAAGATAATATTCATTAGCAAAAAAATACTTCAATGATATACACTTTTGTTGTGTACTCCATAATTTCCAGATTCACAAAAATACTAAATAAGTTATAGTTATATTTATAGTAAAGAATTTAGTATAAAAAAATCTGTAGAATCTTATTAAATAATATACTTTTTAAAAATATATATTCGATATTTAAAGTATAATTAAAAATTATTATTAGGACACATAATTTTTTTAAATTTAAAAACATGTTATATACGTTTAAAAATACATATAAAATACGTAATCTTCAATTAAATTCCTGATATTTTAGCTAAATAAAAAAACTTAATAATTTCTTTATTTCCCAATTTTTTATTTATATATACTATTAAATTAAAATTTGATTTTGTCTTTATTATTTTCTTTATTTACTTAAATTTATAATTAGTAACTACAATACAATATAACTATTACACAAGTTTTTTTAAAAAACATTGCGAAAGGTATAGTGTTTTATTCGATAGTATTAAGGTAATTAAAAGATTATAGAATTTTCTCTATGCATCGTTTTAACGAAACTGCTACATTTATTATTAAAATCTGATTACAACAGAACAGTTATTATGTCACATATTTAAAAAATCTGTGTTTTTATTTTTTATGATCTTTAAGCTGTGTTACAAAGTTTTTAAATGGCAGCCATTTAAAACAAGATGGCAAATCAGACGTAGTAGCAAACATAGCTGAAATATTTACAAGGTCAATTTTTCAGAATAGTTTAATAGATAAAATTTACAAGCTTTTCGCAAAAGGTAGTATTTGTAACTTAATCTACATAGTTATATGTAGATATCGTCTAAAAATCTAGTTCGATAGAAATATTCTAAAACGTGGTATGTTATTGAATTTATAAATATAAAATTGTTGTTTTATGTAAGTGATTTAAAAATACAGTATAACTATACTTTCATACTATAATTTCCTTTAAAATAAATCTAAGGTATTTCAAGTATTCAAAGTAGTTTTTAATTAAGCAATTATAAAACCGAAAATACTACATTTCGTAAATATTAACCTTGACATTTCAGCAAAGCTTACGCAAAATTTTTTCTTTGATTTTTTTATTCTGGCATGTCTTACATTTTTCAGAAGCGTAAAATTGCAAAGTCAAAAACGTCTGACATTGAACGTGTCTAGAGAATTTCATTTTAAATATATTCAGAACATTATAAATTGTCTGTAACAACCAATGAAAGCTATCCCATCCTCAAAGATTAACCTTAAAATCATCTCGATAATCGCTATACTCTTGAACTGATACGTTTAAAACGAAAAAAGTCTGGAACAGTTCCAAAATGCTACAAAACGTAAACGTTCACGGTGGTATTAATTTTCACGACACACATGATATTAAAAATCAGTTAACTTATCTAGATTAACTCAAATAAATATTGCGTGCCTAATTCTTTGCTATACACGATTACATGTATTATATATTTAAATGGCTGCTCTGAAATTATATTATTATTTTTGGGATTAAAACATATGTTGCTTATAAATCAATCTAAAGCTTTGCGTTTAGCGACAGACTATTTGTATTTCTATTATACGGAATATGATTTTTTATTGCGGTCTTCTGAAACGCTTTTAACCAGGAAGAGACGTTATAAACGTCCGATTACTCAATAAATTTGCTTTCAACCTATGACAGAAATGTAGTTCAATGTTTAAATTGAACGCAGAAGTAGGTCATGGGATAACTTAATATATATTTTTTTTGTAACTTGTCTTATGTAAGCATTACTCTAGGCGTCATAACAAGTTTATTCTGCGTCATGCCATTTGGCAGAAGCAGCTTCAGAAGAGTTGAAAAATAAACATAATAGTGAATATTTAACTTTGGTGTTTCAGGTGAATCCTGCTACTCCGGCTCAAGCCGAGCTGGTAAGAGGAGATGTAATCACGAAGATAGACGACTATGACGCTCGAGACCTTCGCCACGAAGATGCCCAGAATTTGTTCAAAAACGCGGGAAGCACCATCAAGCTGGCCATACAACGGTACATAGACGTTGGGTTAAAAATAAGATTCCATAAAGCTTAAAAATTCAACCTTTAGCATTGAACTTGAAGAGCGATTTTAAAATTGACATTCATGAACGATATGGGTATATAAAACAAAATGATTAATAACTATTGTAAACTGATTATAATAATATTTATATAAATCTTAAAGTATTTGGAGCTAATCAGAAAAACAATATCATTTTGCTTTATATGCTTGAAATGAAATAGAAAAATAATTAACTCATTACCATTTTGTTCAGAAGCAAAAATTTATTAAGAGATTTTTTACTCATGCATAAAATATTTTCTAAAAAGCATTAAAGTGCTGGCATTAAAATTACATAGAAAAGTAGTTCCTTATTATAATAAAATAAATGCTTACTATTAGGTTGCTAGGAAAATAATTGCAGTTTATGACCTTGAAATTCAAATTCAGCTTATAATTCACTGTATTAATCTGTTCAATTCCTAAAGTCCCCAAGTCGTATGAAGATGAGTCGAACTCTTGGAGATTTGATGTAGCCAGATTAGATTAAACGGTCGGAGTGAAAGCGGCTTCTTTTCTCGGGCTTCTATGGGTGGTCTCGGTCGATTCGGCGTAGCTCTGCTTAGTACGAATACGACCGAATTCTTTTTATTATATGTAAAAAGCCAATTGATAATTCTAAGCCAATGATTCTAAATGGAACTAGATTATTTCTGTACAATATATTTGGTGACGTTGTTATCTTCTAAAATTTTCCATTCGGAGATGCTATCTGCATGGCGATTTTTTTTCGTTAAATTAGGTTCCAACGGTGTTTAAGTGCAATTGCTACGACACTCTGAATGAATACCGTTAATTGATATCCGCACAGTTATGCATATCTACTCTATTGTTTGCTAACCACTAAATCTCGGATTCTTGGTTAATTCAAGGAACATTAATTTAATTTTATGACTCTTCAATTATGCGTGCATCATATAAATACTATTAAAATCGACACTTTTTACCAAATATTTATTCCGATGGTATACAGTTACAGAGTTCTAGAGTTAATATAACCTCGAAATTAACTTTTAGCAGCAGCTTGCTTGTTGAAGACTAACCTGTAAGAAGTTGTCAAAATCCTTTACAAAGCGATAAGCGAGATGTTTGATAAATATGCTGGATGTGGCAATATTTCATAGCCAAACATATTAAACTATAGGTCAGTCGTGCGATGTATTGCTCATTGTCGTGCAATATAATCAGATCGAATGTAGCTAATTATTAATTAAGATTTTCATTCGTGGGATTAGAAAAATCTTTGGTCGTCGTTTGGAATTATATATTTTAAACAATAACTGATTCTGATTTTATAGATTAATTCTAATCTCCCAGACATTCGAGTTTCACAGAACATCTGATTAAAAATATAGTGTGTTATACCGAGCGCATACTTAGTTTTAGTTTCACAAAATTATTTTGATTACGATAAAGGATCCACTTTTTGTCGTACGTTGAAATACGATCGAGAAATTTATCATTTCTGTAACATACAAAAAATCTGAACAAACGCTGGTTTTCATGATTTGATGTAGCACCTATTTCTCATTATTTTTGCTTTCTAGCATAGAATGGTTATATTTTAAATAATACCTTCAGTTGCTCTTTCCTTTTTTATCAATAATGTTTTTTTGGACCATTTAATTTATGATATTTTATCTGTTTTGAGCTCGAGTTTAAGGCCTTGTGCAGCCATTTCTCATTCAGTTGATTTATAAGATTCAGAAGTTTCGGTCCGTCAGAAACTGCGTGGAATGAGGCTAGGCTCGACCTCCTACCTCGGCTGTCACGAGTTAAAGCTGTGATTGGGTAATTGTACCCATCATTTATAGTCAAAATAAAAATATTAGATATAAAAGAGCTGGTGTAGGGGAGGTATGAAAAAATAAATTATCATAAATTTCATACATTGCTATAAATACCAACGCTGAAAAATGTAGATTATTTTATTATCTCCATAAGAGAAAATCACATCATTAATTCATTTCAATAAGTTTTTTTATTTATTTATTTTAAATCATCAATTCAACAGCACAGCTTAAAGCATAATTTACATGCATTTTATTGGCTTAAATAAAAAGAAAGCTCAATTATTATCCTAGAAAACTAATATAAATAAACAACTATTGGTTGTTACTATAACTAATTTAGTAATAAACATTCACTTATTAATTTAATTTTTATTTATTTTAAAATATCAAGTATACGGACACAAAAATATATATTTTCAAGGTAATACAATAAACACATTACTTTAAAAAAATGTATACATATATACAAAGTGATTATTTACATGAAAAATAAGTTTAAACACAACAAAAGCTGTACATATACAAGTGAAATGCGAGTATAGTAAATATCGTAGATTTATGCATGCGCAAAATATTAAATTGTATAAAAAATAAATAAAAAAAGGCAAAAAAAATAAATAAAAATGATATCACAGCATCCATAATTAGCACATTCGAATTACATATTTATTCAAAGATGTATTTCGTTTCATGCAATAACGCAATTTTAAATACGGATTAAACATACATATATACATTTTTGTAATTTTAATTAAATTTATTAATTGAGCAAATCATTTATTAATCGTTAGTTGTGTTTTTAATTAGGGGTGTGTCAAACAAACACCTGTACCGGGGCTCCTACGTTGGAAGATGTAGGACGCCGACGTTTAGAGCCGAAATGATGTCTCCGTAAGGTTTTAAGTTTTATCAAACAGCATCGTACAAAAGAGGATATGAAGCCATCCTGCAACAAAAAGGATTTAGCGCATTTTGATGCAAATTGTTATTAACGTCTGCATCTCGTTCATTAACATAATCATCATTTTAAATTATCCGTATTTCCATTGTAGATTATGTATTATACAAGTTGCGACACATTTGTGTAACTGAACTTATAAATATATAGCGTTTAACTTTAAAATGCTCTTTAAAAAATATAGCCCGGGTTATACAGGGTCAGTCTTTTGTGTCGCAGCATGTAACGTCACTCACCCTTATTTGTCTCGAATACGTCGAATTGTATTTGCATTCTGTCCAATAGCGACTGGACCTTGATAAGACAATTACTGACAATTTTGTATGTCAGACGCGTATCCGCAATGAACACCATAAACAGAAAAAGAATGTTTTATGCGATCGAATACATTCGAAAACGATCATTCGTCATTCGTCGTCCGTCCCGTCTGAATTGTTCTCACTCTCATTGCTCGTCCTAGTTGATATGAAATTTTGGTTGATGTAAGTTCACCCTTTCATAGTTATAGTCCGTTTGTACCTTATGTTAAGGATTATTTTTTATTGTGTTGTATGTTTGTTTACATATTTATGATTTGTTTATATTGCAGTGACGTTACCAGCACTAGACCAATACCATCCATGAGCAATGGGTCATCTCGTTGTAGCTCGGCTATGCTACAATCTCCGCTACCACCGCCATACATACCTGTGGCAACAACACCATACAAGTAATTTGATTACTTTTATTTTACAATAATATAAAAATAATATTAAAATCATATTTATAATAAAAAAAGTAGATTTGAATTAATAATTATTTTCACAGTAAGATGTCTCTTCTTAAATTATATTTTTTAATTATTTAATATAGTGAAATCAACTAAATACATTAAAAAATATATTCACCATAAGGTAGTTATGGTTTTATCTGATTTAAGTTGTGTTTGATGAGATTGAGATAAAAATTGCAACATCTATAATAAACTATATTATTATTTATTTTTCAAATATTAAAAACGTGGGGTCATAAAATTTAACAATAGTGATACACCAAACTGAAATTAGTATATACTTAATTATAGACTATTATTTTAGCTTACAATCATTTTGTCACTATGCACAACTCAATTTTTTTGTTTATGTGGGTGAGTTCAAATACATTATAACAAATAAATTGGAAGGTTTGGAAAGCTCTTATATATTATATTGTACAAAATATAATACAAGTAATTGGTAATTGAAATAAAAATATTACATATTGTGTATATTTTTTCAATGATCTTTATGATTTTTTTAGTAAAATTTATCTAATTTGTTTACAATAAATTGTAACACAGTTTTTATTACGATTTTCAGAGCTTATAAAAATATGTATGTATATCTATAGTGAAAAATGCACACTCAATGCTTTCGTCAAAATGCACAGTCAATGGTGTTTTGCACTTATTCGTTGGATCTGAACCTCTTTTCTTCCAACCAAGACACTAGAAGAGCAGATCTTAGAGCTTTGTAACCCTTGACAATTCTTCCTTTGAAGACATTACATTCTGCCTTAAATTGCTTGTAATTTAATAGTTAATTTATTGTCCAGTCGAATACTTTCTGGAGTAACATATTATATATAAACCACCTACTGATTTTTTTTTAATATAAAAAAAATATTCTCAATACAATGAAAATTGTCAATACCAAATAACCACGATCTAACTCAATTTTAGTTAATCATCACGATATTCATCTGCGAGATTCGGAAAATCTAAGTTAATCTAATCTGTGATAATCTATTGAAATTATAATTATACAATACCACACAAGATAGAAATTTAAAAATACTAGGGTGCATATGGGAATCGAACCCAGATCTTTAAGGTCAATAGTCAGTGACTTATACTACTCGTCCACATCTGTTAGTATTTGTATTATTCGTAAATTAAATTCATTTGTTCTAAATAATACATATAATGGTGGTCATTTTAAGCTTATGTTACATGCCTAATTTGTACTGCCATTTGTAAGCCATTCTTCAAACTATATGCAACACTCGGATTTTTATTGAAATTTTAAGGTATTTCTTAGTCAGACTATATGATATATAATAATATACTATATACTCGATTATTAAAATATATTTTTATTATTTTTTTAATAATGTTATCATTTCGTTTTAAGCAATAAAAACAAATTTATAATATATTATTTTATACTATTTAACTACAAATTTAATAAATTTTTATATAGATTTATTTTTGTGTTGTATCTTTGTATATTCAACTTATGAATTTATAAATATTTTTGTTGAGAAGTGATTGATTTCTGACTGATTTAAAAAAATTATCAAGCAATACATTAGTTAAAAATACATATTTAAATTGAATTATACAATATATTTAGAATATATTATTACTGCAGCAAATAGTGATATTTTTAATCAGTTCTCAAAATGTCAACATTTTCTTTCTTGATTTAAAAATTATATTTTTCATGAGATTTAATTTTTACAATATTTTCATTAGAAAATTAAATCATTTTATTCTTACAAATTTAATTAGGTGCATGTTATTAAACATTAATATATTTCAATTTACTATATAGATAGTTTAACATAATCAACCAGCGGTTTACAACGTTCTTTAAATTTTATGTTTATAAAAGTAATATAAAAACAAACTGTCTTATTACTTCATTTTAATTAAATATATACATATGTTTACTTGAAAATATATAACACATTTCTTTCAGATATCATAATATGTAACCTAAGTTAAATATATCTGATTACATATAGTTGTATTCTTATGTATTTAAATATACTTACACTAGAAATTATAGCAAAATCAACCACTGGTTCACATATTTTTTAATTTAAAAAATAAAATTAGTTATTTAATTGTTTAACTTTATAAATAAAAATAAATAAAATATATGACATATTGATTCCTAATAATATTATGAAGCCATCACTTATGCTTTGAAATTTGATCAACAAAAAAAAAAGGTATTTGTTATATTTATTATATGCAATATCTTGATAATACTTTTGTTGTTGTTAAAAATATCCTATTTGTTCAGTCGGGTCCGTGAAGGGTCAAAAGAAAACTTTATGAATATTTACATGCGTATATATTATTAGAGTTCTTAAATAAAATACTATTTTATTTTTTATTTAGTGGTAGCCCAATGCCCAGCGGACCTAGCCCGATGTTCAAGTCGACAATAGCAGCCCCAGTAGCCAACTTGCCTCATACAGTTTTCCCACCAGAGTTACCCAACGTGTTGTCACCCTACAGAAACTGCAGCACTCCAGTTTCCACATTGGGGCGCAAGAGTCCCGGACTTTTCACGCCGATCTACTTCAACGAAGAAACTCCAGAAGAAAACGAATCGCTTGTGAATCAGGTAAATACATACAATAATTCTATACTTATTATAAAACAATTATAGTAATACTACATTTAGTTACTACTGAAAAAGATTAGTTTTATATGTACGTATAAACCAAGGCCAAACTTGATACAGAAAAAGCCATGTGTTCGTATTTAGAAATAGAACCGTTTCTACCGATTTGCTGAATTAAGAAAAATATAATCGAATGTGTGTTTTGCGAATAATTTTTCAATGTGCTCTATCTGTCTCTCGTTTCAGATAGCTAGAATTTTCTCAGGATTAAAAATATGATATTTTGTTTTTGTACATTAATGCCGCAGTATTTTGCCAAGTTTAAGTATTTTTGGGTATTTTTTTATATTAAAAGGAAAAACTTTCCAACGCCTGCTTGCTGCCATCTGATATATTCCATATTGTAAATAAAAACTAAAATTAAATCGCGGGTCGACGACTTTCTCAGAATGAGTGATAAATTATATAAACGCGCATTGAAAACTCTCGCTCACGTTTGTTTAATACGACATTAGAAATAGTAGAAGTAAAGAAAAAATGGTTATTGGGACGAAACCCAAATATTTTATACAACCATTTTGTTTCGCTTTAATATATAAATACATACTTAGAAGTTTCGTGTAAAAAAATATTTATTTTGAGCTCATTAATTATGTTAAAAAAGCAATTCACTTTCTACATATATCTTACAACTTTAAAACCATGAATCATTTTTCCAACGTCTCCGAGATGTAATAAAACTATTTTCATTCTCAACATGGTAAGAATTCTCGATTAAGCCAATCCGTTCAATTATTAATTTGATTATTATTTTTAATCTAAATTATGTGTGTTGCATATATAAATTAATATCGACGGGTGATGAATGTTAATTATATTTTGGTTAACTTCTGATCTCTTTTTGGAATCTCATGAATTGCATACTACTTTGGCAAATCCCGAGATGTAGGATTTTTGCTTATATTATACATAAATATACATGTTTTTTGGAAATTTATTCATCTAGAATTATTTAATCTGGTTTCAAAATTTTTTATACCTCCTCTTAAATTATTATAACTTCCGTGTTGTAATTTTTATAAGTAATTAATTAATCACTGTTTATATAAATTAGAGCATCTGCTTTACACCCAATAAAGTTAATTAAATCAGCAGCTACTAAAAATATGTTTAATGTTAAAATCCGGAACCGTTAAAAAATATCAAACTTTCGAGACTTTTATTTATATGCTATTTTAATTTAAAGCTCTTTTTACTATTACAGAATCTTTATCTCCCTTTAGAATAATTGTATTGAACATTGAATATTTGTCTTCGGCTAATTATGAGTAATCAATACTTTAATTCTGAAATTTATTTATATTATTTCCCAAATTACCTTAATATTAAAATTATAGAATTTAATTTTGGCGTAACTTATTGAATTATTTATATTAAATATTTCCAGAGCTATTGTTAAAATATTACTAAATTATAATTCCAAAGTATATGTAATATTTTAGAATTTTTAATCGTCTTTACTATTATTATAATTAGAATTAGAATTTAAACTTCGATCTTGCATTTTTTGCACAACATTATAACACGATTTAAACATAGCTTATTTATTACATGACTTTCAGGCGAAGACCTATATTTTTAATTAAAAAAAATAATTAACACAGCTTTTTTGTTAATAAGTTTACACACTTTTTATGTGTAATTCATTTTTACAATATTAAGTTATTACCTTAATCTACAACATTATCAGTTTCTTAAAATTACTATCTTATTAAAGATGGCAAAAATCTCTTTGCAGACCTGTTATTTTTAATTCAAAGATTTTTTTAAATAGTTTTCAAAAACAGTTTTCAAACCAATTACGGCTAGCAATCAAAAATATTTTAACATATAACTAATTAACACATTTTACAATTTGGATGTACTCGCACGAGAAGCTTTACATGGCTTTTTTGTTTCAATGTTGAGTGCCGGAGCTCTTGTGAGGATTTTAAACCGAAAATTTGGCGCCCCCACTTTCTCCTAGGACTTGCAGGTGTCACAGCAGTAAGCACCTGAATGCAGATCATTAAACTACGGTTCGTTTCTTTATATATGTTTAGCTAGCTTATGCTTATACCTAAACACTATGTTATTGCTATATAATTATTTTTTTAATTAAGCTTTCTCGAGCAAAGTAAATTAGATTTCTATGTTTCTACTTTGAGAGTACCACATTATTCTGAAATTAAAGCATCGAAGTACATTACCCTAAAAGGTATTGGTTTAACTTAAAATAGTCAAGGTTACAATCTGTGCTCGGTTTTTCTCCATTTTTATTAGATGGACAGCTTTTTATGACTCGTGTCGTTTTTATTTCGCACATATAAATAGTAATGAAGAGTCAGATATATTTAAAGAGACATTCCCTAAACTTTTCTTGTCTTATTTATTTACTAATTTCTCTTAAACTTTACCATAATGAAGCAAGCGTAACATTTTAAAAGAAGGCAGATCTGCTTATTTCTGGATGTTACTACAAAGGTTTTTACAATTGCGGACGAGGAAAAATAAAAATATGCAGTAGTTTGCGTTATAAAGATACTTTTGAGACCGAAGGGGGTGGGACTATACAGCCAAATAACGCCGGAAGAGCTGGTAACAGTTTATTTTATGAACATATATATATTGCCACATACATAGAAAAATGTGGATGCCGCTATCAGGCGGTGGAGTTTAAATGGCAGTTCTTAAAAGTCAGAGAGTCTTCGCTGGCATGTCGAATTGTATTTTTGTCAGCTGTGATTTCTTGAAGCAGCTAGGATCTGTCGTGATGTGTCCCGTGTCCATATAGGGTCCTGACACGTTTATGTTTTTTTTTTTTGTACTATTTGTACTATTACTATTTTCAGTTAGTTGGCTTAGTTTGTTAATTTTGTATTTATGTTGAACTCTTTTCAGATTAAACATACATGGAAAATTAATATAAATAAATAATTAGCAAAATTAAAGTTATCTTTAAACATAATGACAATTTATGAGTAAGATGTTTGAAACGTGTTTTTTCATAATCTAATTTTTTCCTCAAAGAAAATGTATGCTGCTGTGGCAAATGAAACAATTTATTTTTTACAAAATGTTGTATGTATCATTTATTTTATGTTTTTGTCTATATTATTTACATATTTTTATGTAATGTATTTTCAATTTAATGATTATGGTAATTTTGTATTATTTTATCTCGAAAAATCCTGATGTAAATTGGCAGTAAAATTTTACACAAAAAAAATTGCGCTGCATACAAAGTTGATCTATAACATTAATGGAGTAATATAACCGTTATACACAAAAAAAATCAGTATTAAAAAATAGTTCGGCCCTGGTCTAAATAAAATATGAATGATATAAACCTCGACTAGTTGGCAATAATCTGAAAGCTTTGCCAATATATTGTTTCACGGTCGTTAGCTTTACAGTCGTTTTACCCCAAAATATTTTAATACCGTCTTATTTGGCACGTCTATTAGTCGCATTGGCTATACGATATGGCAGATTCTATTCGGATGAACTGCGTCAAAAGTGCACCAGGCACGACAGGGGCGGCTAGCCTGACCATCCACCATGTCCAATGTTACTCGTCGCAAATTTGAACATTTTGGATGCGAACCAAAGACCGTGGGCGTGTTGTATGTAATAGACGGATATTTCTGTATCGCCGTTGCAAAACTCGAACTTCGGCAACGGCGGCCCATGCGCGTTTCACCGTCATATTCGATATTATTATAATGACCCAATTAGTCTCGAGGTTTGCCTTCAATCGTCACGTCTTGGATGTTTTCAATTAGAGGACGCAATCTTATAGGTTCTAAGATATAAAAAATGCTTCTGACTAACGAGATTAATACAGAACATGACTTCATATCTAATAGAAAAAGAGCGTACAGAAAACATTTCTCCTTCTTGTATAAATAAAAAGTTGTATCATTATCTCCCTTAACTTTAAACTCACGATTGTATTGATACGTTATTCTGTTCTAGGAACTAGTTAAATTATGATTTTAAGAATCTATTACAGATATTATACAGATAATGAGTAAACAATATCATATGAGGCGTTAAGAATATTAAAGGCGTGCTCAACAAGTTTTGAAATAATGAACTTCTATTAAGTTATAATTGCCAACGAAAGTCACTATAATCGCCATCAATGTCTGGCCATTAACAGTTACTCATTTAAATCATTGAGTTAAAACGTAGTTTAACTTTAAAGCAAACTTATTTGCTATTCTATAATATAATTCAAACCATCTCCAATCACTCTCATGAAATCGGAAAACTTCAGAGGCTCAAAAAATGCAAACAATGTATGTATAATATATACAATTGATTCATTCATAGTGTAAATTACTTTCGTAGAATACTGTATGTAGTGTAAAATATTCAGTATAAACAAGCCAATAAAATAAATCAATATGTTACATATATTCAGATATAATCTATATTTTAATGTATAAAAATTCAGATAAAATCTATCTTAAAAAAATATTGGATCGATGCGTTAATATGTTTTCACGCATAAACATTTTTTGCGCTTTTAGCGTTAAATATTATACAGAGAGTAGCAAAAGCAATTAATCAATCAACGTTTTTATATATTGTAAAATTATCAATTTTATTTTTAATATTCGATCAATATAGATTAGAGAAATTATTCAATTTATTATTTAGTCTTATTGATGTTAGTTCAGTTAGATTGGTAATATTTGACATCATTTCGTCATACATCTAAATATAATTGAGTAATAAAACTTTCAGAATATATATTAACATCAATCAAAATACATTATTGATCAATTAAAGATTAATCATTGATGGGAAATCCATGCATATAATTTGTGTTACGCATTGTGTTTCATATACTTCCGATTGTATTGAATTGTTAATTTGGTATTAAATAATTGTTTTTTGATTCATCGATTAAGTTAGTAATCATCTCATTGTTCAGCAATGCGATGAATTTTGGCTTGAGAGTGATGTTTCTATTTACTCTTGAGATAAAATTATGTTAAATAATAAGATCATTAACCTATTTAAAAATATTTTCACTTTCTGTGAGACAAATGTTTTTGAGTCAGAAAAATCAGTATTTTTGTTATTATACATATGTAAATTGGATTGTTCCTTAGTCTTGCAAATTTTTCAATGACCCAAATCCAGAATCCCATTCATACGGACGATTCAAGATTTATTTCTGTTTCGATTAACGTCGTTCGTGGTGAATTGATCGACCAATAATAATCCTACAGACATACATAAAAATGTTCTTTAAAATACAGTTATTTTTCTCATAAAATATTGGCAAATATACAATAATCGGTAGATATAAAAATATAAAACATTGAAAATTATTTGTGTTATATTAAATTTCATAAGCAACATTACTAGCATGAATCAGTTTGCTATAATTACTAATGCAATATTGATCGGAAAATAGTAAAAAGCCTATACACAATTTCAAAGAAATGGTTGCATCTAAATTAACTTATTTATAAATTACTAAGAAAATAATAACTGTGTATTAGTTTGGACTTGATATTATTTATAGATCTAAGGAAAATGTTTTAAGTATTTAGATTTTTAATATATGTAGTCATAAAAATGAATCATTTCTATGCAACAACTTATAAAACGTTATTCAAGGAATGATTCAATTCACAAGAATTCTGTGTACGAATTCAATTTTTGTTCTGAAGTAATCAAAAGTCAGATTCTCGTATCTGGCGGCTATCAAGCACCCATCGTCGACAAATGTATATTATATTTATCGATAATAAGTCCACGTTACAACTGCAAATTGTGCAATCGTGACGTTTTTTGTACAGAGACGAATATATTTCTGTTCAAATTGTAAAAAATCTGATGCGCAGTGAATTCTTTTTACTTCTAAATATTTACGATCGAATATATTCGACTGTGTATTTTTTTAAAGATGAAATCATCTTGAAAGGTTTTCCTTGGGCATGAATTGCACTTTTATTTTGTTCTGTAAGATATTGCATATTGTGGAAAATTGGCAAGATTATTGAAATTTTGCAATCCAGTGCCAATATTTTCTGTGTCTGTGACGTTTGTTCATATGAGTGTCTATGAATAATTTATTAATGTTGATCATGTGTGCTCAATTTATTATGACATACAAAGTTAAAACTAGACCTTTTATCTAGTTGCGTTTAAATACTATTATTTATTACAAAAATAAATATTATTAGAATATGCAACGATAAAATATATGTGAAAGTATAAAATTATATACTTTCGAAATATTTGTTGTTTGCTTTTTTATCAACAGCATCTAACACCTGTCGATCGAAGAGTTGCCAATTTACGTCATCCGCCTTATTTTAGAATTACAATTATAAATATATTCTATTCTTATGTAGTTTAATCACTACACAATATCTTGAACGAAACCTAAAAATATCCACTATGTTCATAAATATAAAATTAATTATCTGAGTGACATATTCGAGTTTTATATAGATGACAATGGTAAATACTTTTCGAGAAAAATAATAATACTAAATAAAAGTAATTTGCCTAAATATAAAACATGTTTATCAACACGTCGTTAATGAACGTTGTGTACATTTTATGACGATCATATTTTCAAACAATTAGAATGCACGTATAAAATGTTTATTTTTAAGTACAATATAAAAATAAGTACATTTTTGTTGTCTGAAAAGGAAAAACATAAACAGCTTAGCTTACATATTTACTTATAAATATATATTTTTAATTTTATTATCTTTTTATTTCACTAGTAAAATTATAAGTTTATTTTAAAGCTATAAAAGAAACATGAAAAGAAGATGAATTTACACTATTTCATAGCTGTATAAAATGTTTTCTTAAAACGAGTATGGCGATTGATCTTAAAACACGTTTTATCCATCCCTCGTTTAGAACGTCTGTAATTTTTCCAACGTATGTAAAATTAGAGTATATTTACTATAGTTTCTGCCGTTCGTGAGATTTATACGTTTTTGGGTCACCTATTTATTATTATTAAATAAAATTAAAAAAATACTGCAAACCATTTAAAGTTTGCCAAGAATCGGGTTTCACCACGATTGTGATATATTTCGTGACTTCCGAGTATATATGTATTATTTGCGATAGATACTTGATAGATGCGTTCTTCAATGATTTAATATTTATATATCCTTAATATTTTTATCTTCTTCAGAGCCAATTAAATTATATTTTACGTTCATGATATTTTCAACTGAAGTGGAAAGCGGCTGCTTTCTCGATCTCAGTCGATAATGGATGTAGCTCCTCTTCGAGCGAGTTCGAATGAACTCTCGTGTGTCTCAAAATGAAAATATTTGGTGAAATCTCTAGATATGAAGGTTCCTACGGAAGTGTCTGATTTACGCGCTTTTTTTTAAATAGGGAAGGTACTGTAACTCTGCCTACCTTCAGCGTTTGGACAAATTCGACGATGATAAAGACACCACTCAATCATTGATTATGATTCATTTTAAGATGAATTAATGTAATGCGTCCAAATAATCGCGTAACTTGGCGTAACAAATATGCTTGGCAAGTCGTGAAGATTAATAATAATTTAATTTATTACGCTTTTAACACGTATTTGCGATAAATCTTTTCTTATGGTTGAGTGATGTGGTGCATATTTGTTGGCTGTTGTAGCCTTTTTTGAGTTTATTCGATGCGTTACAAAATTTTTATTCTTGCTATTTTACTACACAAAAAACTAATTCAGTAAATATAATATATGCTATAATTTAATAAAAATAATATAATAACGCGTTTTTAGGGTGTATGGACTTACGGTAAAATCAGGGCTGATCGCCTGGGGCACCAAAAATTAAAATAAAGGCAAAAAATGTTCAAACAATTTGGCTAAAAAAACTTAAATTACTAAAATAAATAATAAAAATAAGAGAACACTTAAAAGGTATGAAAAGCTCTCTGGCAAATCATAACCGTGCAGCGACTTTTCAGCCAATTCTTGCACTTGCTTATTTGAGCAACAAAATATGTCCACGCAACTAGAAAGTTACATTTGCTTAAGGTCGAATTGTGCAACGGGCTAAATTTTAACGGTGCTTTTTTGTCGTCGGATGGAGTGTTGTTTCCGCAACCGTTACGCAAAAAAAAATTCTATATAAAAGGACATCATGACTGTTGTTCGATTGTTCCCTTTTTTCTTCTGGATATAACGAGGGCTATTGTGGTGGTCCGCTCAGTTACAGTCTTTTGTCACGGTCATCTTTATAATTACTGTGGTTAGAACCCCCACAAAAATATTAAACTATTCATAGAAAAAATTACATGTTAAATTGAACCTAAAAATTTTGAAAAAACAGACGTGGCTAAGACTCTTTCAGTCTCTTCGCTATAGGAGTTGAACTCTGATGAATAATAATTATAGCTCACGATACAATTCTAGTAAAAGTTATTTTTATAGCTAATCATTATGAATAAAGAAGCACGTATTTATAAATTTGCGATTATGTGTCAATAATTATTAATTCTTCAATACACTTTTTATTAACAATTGGTTTCAGGATACTGTATATGTTGATTAAATTATTGCATATTTTTAAAATAAAAAGTTGGAAAATGCAAATATAAACTGTAATATATCTGTTAAAAATTATAATAATGAAAAAGTATCGCGTTGATAAACAGCAGATATAAAATCATGTTATTATGAGCAAACTGAAATGCGTGGCTCAGATTGGGTGCGATATAATACGTAAGAACTACGATAAATATATACATATGTATATAAAATATATATTTTTGTTTAAGGAACATAGTAAGTTATTGAATTATAAAAATATATTATTTGATATCTCTTTCGTATGTAATGAATCAATTTTTTTAATAATTAATGAGAAAGTTTTTAATGTAAAATATAATTAATGTAAAATATAATTAATGAGAAAGTTTTCGATTACTTATATAAAAGAAAATATTTATCTATATTCATCACTGTAGTTATATTATATTATATAATAAACAAATCTTACTTAGATGAATGAATGCGTCGGGTCACATTCATCACCACTATGACAACTAAAATAGCAACTAGCAATCTAATATCAACTCATACATTCTTTAAGCCTACGTATATTTTTAAATAATATTTCACTATATCCATCAGCAATTGTCATATATTCTTCGAAAAAAATTGCGCTCGTCACTTTCCCACGAATACTAAAAAGAAAAACAACGCCAGTGACGTGTGTCAAGATCACGCAGAAGCCAGAAAGGTTCCAATAAAATAATTTTGGAATCCCTCCGAAAATCGCCCACGGTCACCCGCCTCTTGAGCGAAAACACCAGTTGGCGTCCGGACGCTCGGCACTCTGCTCCTCATCCAAGAGGGCAATCCCAAGTCCCCGGGGACTCTCCAACCCTGACGATCCTTTCTTCCCTTCGCGACGCGTTTCTTTTCTAGCCAGTAAAATGTTCGCCTTAAGGACCATTACCGAAGGATTTTACGACGGAAAGGAGGAAGAATCGGCCTCTCTATGGGTTCGTCATGACATTAGTAACTCCCAAACTGTATTATATGCGACTCCATAATTTACCCTTCTAAAAATATATGACTAGGAACTCTTAAGATTAAGTCCTATATAAAAACATTAGAATAATAATTTAATCTGTGATTTGTGTAATGTGCTTCTAATTATTAATATTTAAATATTTTGAGAATCGCTGCGCTGGAGTATCATATTTCATCTTAATACTGATTCCTTTAGTTTGAGTTGCGCAATAGTTGCTAATCTTGTCTGAAATACATCGACTGTGCAAAAAATTCCTGAACTCTTATTAAAATGGCGAATCTACCCTTTTGCGGTAAGTGATGTTTCCTTGGATCATATTGCAAATATCTACATTCATTATTAAATATTTACAATCTTGCAAAAAAGTAGTTTGGTGAATGTGTGGTTTTGATCAACCCTAAATTTTTTATAATATTAATAAAAGCAAATATAATAAATTTATTGAAAAATCTAATTTAAATAGTATGAATCAAATATTAAAAACTTTCCTGAAAAAACAGTGAGTATGTTATGATAATTATATAGATCTATACTATCAATATAAATTTAGCCAAGTTTAAAACCTTTGTTTCACTCGCCACTAACTTTATGTGATACGCACGCATTTGTGTGTTTCTTACACTAATTGGCTTTCGTACTGAGTCGTTTTATCAAACGAATACTGAACAAAATAGTCAGGGGACTACCAAACTAAAACTAAAGTCGAAAATAGCACGATAGACAGTGGTATATCTCATGCTTGACATTTAAATGTCGAGGATTCAAATCACTCATCACATATGATGTCTTTCAATTTATATTGCATACGAAAGGTCGTAATAATTAATTATTATAATTACTAGAGATATGACTTGCTAAAAACATTTCTAAATTTCTGTTTTCTGATTATAAAATTAAAATTCACTTTAAAGTGTAAATGCATTAAATGCATTTCTTAGGCTACAGTAAACCAGTACCAAAAATATGATATAAAAGTCCGATAGATTTTTGAACAGCCCACGTACATAAATCTCATAGCAAAAATCATGCGATGGAAAAGCGAGAGCGTGTTGTAACATTCTTGAACTCCCAACACCTACAAAGCTAGAGCTACTCAGTTCGCCGACGAGAAACTATTTTTGATACGCTCAAGTTTATATTAATTACGATCCCTCTATAAATACTACCCGTTTTTTCTCTCCTTCGCATATAACCAAGACCACTCGGCGCTTTTATGTCTTAAATGCGCCGTTCCAAAATCAATTCATCGGTGGAAATTAAATTTAGAAAATTTCCAGATACTTCTGATGTGGGTTTGGATCTAAGTCAGGTGTGCGCGCGGCTGACCTAGACCTCGCAGGAATCATGCAATATAGCCACACTGAATTATTTAATTTATATATAGAAGTGTCAAAATGGGTCAGCGGTTATTCAAGACGGCCTGCATTCGAGCCAATTATACAAATCGCTCACTGTGCGCGTAAACAAACCGGCTGGAATTTGCCGTTTTTGCTTTTTAGATGTGTCATCGTGGAGATGAGTGCAAAATACATTATATATCATATCACACAAACAATCTCCTGTGTTTGTTTCTAAGCTTCCCATACCGTTTCTTTCGAATGTAACCACAATTTATCGAGAAATACTTGCTGATGTTTTTTCACCTCTTCTTTCAAAGTCCTCACACACAAGATCTCGTTTGTAACGAACACTAGAATGTTTTAGAAGATTGAGGCTCTCTCCTAATATTGAAAGTTATTTACGCCTATCAATGGCTTAAATTCTCCATAGTTTCAGCTAGTCCTGAATCTCCTGCAGATATGTTGACACGACTACAGAATCATTGTGTGATGGAAGTAGAACTGTATCATCCAAAAAATTGATATTTTGTTGCAGGAATATCAACATCAGGACGTTCCCATAAAACTGTCCTATATATTATTTACTGAGTTATATTCATTTCTTCTGGTAATTGACATAAAAATAGGTAAGCCCTCGTTCAGTAGTTGCATAAGGTTCAAAAGTTGTAGCCCATTAAAAACTACAACCCATATCTAATCGGGCTTTAGCTTCAGTACACTGCGCGAACTGAGGCTAGGTCCGACCTCCTACCTGAGCTGTCACGTGTGACAGCCGCGGTCGGATAAAACGGTCTGTAGCATCACTAATCAATTTTATAAAATGTTTATGGTGGAGATAGCAGTCATTCGCGCTCCGCATACCCAAAAATGATCATTGATGATCAAGACCTTAAAACAAAGTCATTAAACATTTCTTTATCTCCGTTTCCAAAAATAAAAATACCAAAAAAAATCATTCTCTTATTCTTTTTATAATACATGTCAGTGTCAGTATATATTTTCCAATTATGACTCTAGGTTATGATTATATAGATATTTTCCAATATGTAAAGCAGAGTAAACCATCAATAAACTATTTTTTTAGTTATTTAAAATCCTTCAGTAAAATAGATTAGAGTCAGATGCATTATTAAAATTGATCTTTGCCTTGCTAATGAATTTTACAGTTGGCGATATTCAGAAAGATTGCATAATTGTTTTATTTTAACCTTTCTGGCTTTTACGTGATCTTGGTACGTCACAAGAGCGTTGTTTTTCTTTTGAATATTCGTGGGATGGCAATGAGCGCATTTTTCGGTGAAAATATGAGAATTGCTGAAACAAATATTATTTTAATTTATACATAATCTTATAGAATGCGTAAATTGATTTTTAAACGCTAGTTGATATTTTAGCTATCATGGTAGTGATGAATATGAGCTGACACGTTAATTTATCTTTGTAAGATTGGTTTGTTATATAGTATAAAAGTCTAGCAAGTCGTTTTAAAAAATCACATGGTGAAAGTTTAATAAAAGTAAAAATAGTTCTAATGCTATACTTACATAAAGAAATAGATTTGATTTTATAAATAAAAAAAGAATAATAATTACACACGAAAGACATCATTATTTATACAAGTAGATATATTTTTTATGCAGATATTTGGTGCTTACGTATTATATCGCACCCGATCTAAGCCACTCATTACCGGATAAGTTTTTATCTACTTTATATCATCGCGGTACTTTGTTGTGATCGTTTATTTCTTAATATATACCATATAGTTTATATTCGTCATTTACTTACATATTTTTTAAAGAACCAATGTTATATTCAACATATACAGCATCTTGAATTTAATTGTTTTTGCTGTTTGCCGTATAATATGAGGTGTTGAGAATATTAAGGGCGAACTCAATAAATGTGTGTTCTAATATAATCAACTATAAAGGTATTAAAAAGTTGTTTTATAATATTAACAATCATCTAAACCCATGGATCTAATCACCATCGGGTGATTGAAAAAGTTTATTTTTCATATTCAGATAATATACTATTTTATAAACTGTTACAACTACATATATCCTATATTTTTTTAAGTTATACTGCGTATTATAAAAAACATTATTGCTAAGTTTAAAATAATAAAACTTTATTGCGAAGATAAAAATTGTGATTTTGCCTTTAATATTCTGAATGCTTCATCTATTGTTTAATGAATCAGACTCTAAATATATGTTTTTTTTATTTTTGGTTGTGTGATAATATTTTTTTAATAATCTAAAAGATAGACAGGACATATATAAAACGTAAGAACTAGATATATGTAGTAAAAATATAATTTTTTGGGATAAAACAGGATTATTTTAATGACTGGGAACGCCCTATTTCTTTCTCGCATCTCATTTGCCGACGTTTCGACAACCGATGTTGGGGTCATCATCTAGAGCGTAATCTTGACCATATCATGGAAACATCCGCAAACAAGATACAAGAAAGAAAAGGCGCAATACTCAAGCCCTCACATCTCAAAAAGCTGAGTAGCGTGTTGAATAAAGCCGTCAAAAATTTAAAAATAAAAACATACGTTTATTTAAAAAAATAATACATAATTGTGGCTTTCTAAACAAATACTACAATTTCAAAATTGAAATATTATTATTACCATCTCCCCTCTCAATATCGATTTTTATTTCTTTTCCTTAAAATTATATATTATAATAATTTGTATTAAACTGTAAATTGATATATTGTATAGTTTATTAAAAAATAATTCTAATCTATGTTGACGATAATATTTTCGCTTGAAAAATGAAAAAGAATTGAACGAAATGCAAGGTTCAGAAATCACAGTCAGTGGTCAATCTTTTTCGTCAGCATTCGTAAGTCAGCATTCGAAATGATAATATTTGGGTTACACCAATATGCTAATATTCACTCTTTTTATATTTTATTTTAAATGATCTGACAAAATAATCGGAATTTTCAAATATGCACTTTTTAGAACTCCTTATATTATACATACAATATTACCAGTTTTTATTTTTTTTAATATAGTATTTATATACAAATTATTTACAATAAAACAAACTTCTGAAGTATTGACAAAATAACGTAACCTGACTGGTTTATTTGGCGAAAACGGACCGATGAAAGCTTATGTAAGGTGCTTCTTACTGATGATTTCTATTAATATATAGTGACAGGTTATCTATATTTCTTTACCAATACTGTACAAGCTACTTACATATACATACCTGGACATCAATGTCAGATAAATGCTATCTGTTTCTATCAGTAGTCGAACTAGTAACTAGTCAGCGGTTGCTTAAAAAAATATTTGGCATAACTCATAGATATATAGTATAATATTAGCTTTTATACAAAACATATCCACCGTTAGGAAAAGAAAGACTCTTTTGCGGATTTTTTCAAACTAAATAGGGCTGATGGAGCGTAAATTGAATTTGCATAAAATTTGTAGTATTTTTGCTACCCAATCTTCGACGTATCCTACTTAAAAAAATTATGTTTTGTCAAATTAATGCTACACAATCATATCCTTATATTGTACATATTGAGGATTAATAATAATCGAATTTATTACCCGTACTTTCAGCCATACAGGACCACTCCGTTGGTACTCCCAGGCGCCAAGGTGAAGAAGGAAAACGGCCCCACCGAAAGCTATTTACGCCACCATCCTAATCCTGCAATGAGGGCAGCGCCACACCACGACCACGACGTGCTCATGAAACAAAAGGTATACAAGAAATGTAACCTAAAAAATGTTTTTAATAACTTCATGCTTTTTTATGAAACGCATGAACGCTATTTTTACAACACACCACACTCAATCACACAACCTAAATATGCATCAACAGAAAGTTTAATTTGCAGTAAGAAACTATTATTTTTACAATGAATAAAACTTTCTACTATGCCTTTAAGCGACACTATTGATTCGACACAACAATTACATATACTATTTAACCCTCAGACTCGGCATTTAAATGGTAAAGCTTTTTTGCCTTAGATTTAGACAGATTTGTAGTTCTTCATACACTTAATACACGAAAAATACACTCAATCGCACTCTTTAATACCAAAGGTAATATTAGATGTATTTTTTGGCATATAGGTGGCCGATACTATGTTGCATCGAGTAGCCGGAGAAGATGGACCTATTAAGGTGTTTATTTTGCAAAAAATAAGTTTTTTTTGTGTTCGACTCGAATCATTAATGCTTTCATTCACTACAAGCGATATTATTTAAATATAAAATCATAAATAATTATGACTAATATATCATGTTCATTAATTCATAAAAAATTAGCTTCCAAAGCTGTGCGATATAAATGTACCTTTAATATCATTATGTGTTAATAATAATAATTAAATATAAATATTTAAGCATATGACATATATAAATACGATAAAAATATCATACTTTAAATATAAGTGGAAATGATTATACTTGTTTTATATGAAAATATCTTAGGTTTAGTTAGTTTGTATACATACATATGTGTATATCTGATCAAGTATTTTTGTAACCACTTCTCAATGTCGTTTGAATCTTATTGTCAATATTTTATAAGCATAACTATTTAAAATATCATTGTTTTAAGTGTGAAAATTTCCTCAAATGCTTATACATATTATTATGCATTTATTATTAAATAAAATTTATTATATTATTTCCATTTATTTTTCAGTATGCACACAAGCAATTCAATTCTCCAATCGGACTATACTCTGATGCAAATATAGTTGAAAGTATCAAAAGGGATACCAATACTGTGCCGTAAGTATTAATTTTATAATTGTATATAAAAATAATTTTAATGAATATGTAAATATTAAATTATCATACAATTTATTTAAAAGTCAGAAAAATATCTATGTATTTTAATAGTATACTAGATTACTGATCTAAATTTTAATGCTTATACATTTTTATTTTGGATTAGAACGAACGGTTATCTAGGAAGACCCATAAAGTCTAAGAGGCAAGTGTACATATAAGTAGAAGCAAAAAGAATATATCGCCATAATGCTTTATTTAATCAATATTCATACTATTTTATTGTGTAGGTACTAAAAATTCGTTGTAGAATCTTTTGAAATCTTTCTCTGTCTATCTATCTCTATCAGTTATTCTCACAAAATTGACAACAATGCACAAAATATTGATGCACTATTTATGTATTTTATGTCTACATAATATGTATATTATATACTAATTTATTTATTTATAAAATGTTTTAGTATAAATTCATAGTGTATTTTATATTTATTTATTAGTATATAAGTCATTTTATTTCATTATTTAAGAACATCTTCTGCATTATTAATTTTAGTATTTTCATTGATCTTTCATTCATAAAACAAAAACAACAAATACTTCGCAATAACAAAGCCGATGACTAATAAAACAATTTTTACTATCAATCGCTTGCACCCTTCGTTTGTCATGTCATATGATCAATGTCATATTTGTTAAATAACGTTTAGTTTATTAGTTTCATCTTAACATTTTAACATTTATTGAAAAGCATTTTTATATATTTTATAAATAAAAAGAATACTAACTTTACATTGTTTTTTTATGTACACATTTAACTTTCTTACTAACTAAAAATATTATTATTATTATTATTATTATACTTGCGCTTTTTTAATCTTAACCATTTACTAACAACTTCTTTTTGTGGATATGAGCTCCCTTACATTATACCTCTTATGACACTACCCATAGCTACAAGAAAACGGTTCTTTATAACCCTGCAAATTCTGAGACCTACAAGGCACTTCAAGAAGATTCATTAGGCGACGTAGTCCAAGAAGTTCCGCTTCCAGCACAAACCAAAGTTTTCCATGCTCCTGTGGCTAAAACAGGACCAATCAAGGTACATTTTTAATTTTGTATAATTTCAGATTAATACTTATTTCAATATATTTATATTTTTCACAACTGCTTTCCAGAAACCTGCAACTCCACAACCACAGCAGAAAGTTACTTTCGTGAGTATAATACTTTATACTTAAGTTTTAAATTAATTAATATTAAATATTATTAATAAATCTCTTTTAATTGTAGGTGAGTGCTCTACACGACGAAACAATCCAACAATCAAATTCATTTAAAAGACTTATGCACAACGTTTTGGGAGAAAGCGACTATTAATTTATTTTTAAAAATGTAAAAATATATTTTTTATTAAAAAAACTAATTTTAATATTCAAACATTTTTTCAATATAACGAAAAAATATTATTAAATATTTCTCAATAAATCTCGTCGTAAAAAAGTGTTTAATATAATATTACATTATATATTATTATAATTAATATTAATTAACAGGCACTCATGAAAACAACTTTTTTAAAATACACCTTTGCTGTAATAATATATAACTAAGTTGTAAATTTATTAAGGGGTATATATCTATAAAAACGAAAGTATTTTTGTTTAATTTACTTTAATTTGAGGGAAGAAGTTTCAATGTAATGTTTTTACAGAATACAATCGAAATAATACGTTGTTTAATTATTTTGTTTGATCATCTGTGTATATATTTTATGTATTATATATTTATTTATGTGCAGAGTGTAATATCTAGTCAATGATTCATTATATTCTTAAAATAAATAATTGTGACTTTTAATAAAGTTGAAATTATTGTATGTAAAAACATCATAACAAATGTATATGATAGTTAAAATAGTATATATTTTTCCACGTAACACTTATATAACTAATTTCATTATTATAGTGGAATATATCCCACAAATTATGTCTATTATATATACTCCTGCTTTATTTATTTTAATAAAAACCAAATAAACTTGCTTCAGTTCTCGAATATGGTTTTATTTGTATTGATAATAATTACTAGTACATAATTCCAATTAATGTTACAGATGTTTCATAGCCAATGAAAAATACTTGATAATTAACTTGCCTTTGATATTATCTTTTATAATTAAATATTAGTGTTTTGATTTATTTTGGTAATGGACATTACAAAGATTATAATGGCCAAAAAATGTTTGGGCCAATTCGAACGCTCCCGCTTGGACTTTTTGTTCCTTCGGCTCGCGGACTGCGTGGACGCGATGGCGAGCCTGTATATTATTGATACATATAAATAAAATACATCCAGCAAAGTATGGTCTTTTGAGCACCGGTAAGATGATTTTCCAAGGTCGAACGAAAAATAAGAAATCCACACACCGATTTTTTCTCGAAAGAAAAAAATTAAGTTATTAGGAAACACGTATAATAAACTATATATGTTAAAAAAATCGCAGATAATAATAAATTTACAGTGAAGATTTGACTTAAAGGAATTGTTTAATAAGTAATTTATTTTAGTATATATCTTTGGTGATTTTTTGTTATGTTATTAACTATTTCATAAACTTTTTGTTGCTTTTCAGAAGCAATGATAATATTTTTATAAACCGAAGTAACAATAATATTGCATAAATAAGCCGTACATGTGTATGTAGTTTAAATGGCGTTTACTTTCAATAATCTAAAATATTGGGTAATATTATATTAATTACATTATTTAAATAGTTTCTTTAAGCTTTCAAATAAAATGTTTGCTCTAAATTTATATAAGATTAATGTCTTTACAAAGTAAATGAAAACTTGACAAATTAATTATAAGTATTTCGAATATTAAAGCACATATGTTTAGCTTAACCATTGTGGGCAATCTGTAACCAAAAATATTTTTAATATACTACATGCTCTAGTGGCCCAGCATCGCGGATTATGTCCGCGTCGTTCCATGGTTACTAACCAAGAATCATAATGCTTCTCAAAATGAATGACTAAATCACTCGATTCTGAAATCCAGGTCGACTTAGTTACTTTCCGACTTTAAAGAAAAACCCCCACAATATTTAATTTAGAATATTTTAAAGAAATTAGAATTAACACTGAATTAGGAACGAAATAGTTTTACTTTAACCCGTTGACCGCGGATGACACCTATAGAAGTAATCAAAAAAATCTCCAGTATGCATTGGGCACCTAAGTGTCATGAACCTTTGAGCTTTGTATTATGTTTTTTTTATATAATTTAAGGTTGGAAAACACTTTATTTAATTGAAATAATATTAAAATAACTTATGGCATAAATAGTTACTCCCTCACATATTAGCAAATTTCAAAATGGCGATAAAAATATCAGCCGCGGTGAAAGGGTTAAGATAAATAATTTGAAATTAATATAATTATATTTTTAAATATATAATAATTTGATTTGACAGATCTATATTATTAATATATTTAGTGCACATTATTTTTATACTTCAATTATAACCTCTTTTATTTTTAAATATTATTTACCCAAAACAAACATGCTTCGTGTGTGGCAACACTAGATTTAAAAGGGCGCGCTGTCCGGTACGACAGGCAGTTGCGCCCCCAGCCGACAATTCAGTTTCATTTCACTGCCTAAACATGGATATCTTACACGGTACGAACCAAACGACCTATTTATTAAATTCTGAGATATCACCGAGCAGCCATTTTGTACCGGCTAACCTAACTTTTTAAACAACATGACAAGTTGTAACGCGTTTTACGCTCTAAACTTGAATGTAAGAGCGATGACTCGTGTTTAATTTGTGATACATTGTGAAATTGTGTTTAGAACATATATTTGTTCATATTAATCCGATAAGTTATGTGCATTGATCATTTATAGGTACTAAGAGTGAAGATATGTGGACTCCTTACAAGGAGCTTCTGTCGATAGTCAATCACCATGTCAGTAAAGCGAGCTCAGGATCGTACGCTTCGTTTGAGGCAGCTTTACGGAGACACCGGCAGAATTTTTTGGCTGTTCTCAAGAATCCGGTAAATATAATATTTTTTTTATTAATAACTTGAAAGTGAAATGAAAGGAATATAAGTATTTGCCTGTTATCATATATCAAATTTATTCATTTGTTTATACATTTTATTTATTTATATACAATTATATTTTCATTGAAAATAAACGTGTTCAAACTACTTCATACCGAGACAGAAACAATTCCTGCAAGAACCTGTTGTCTTGTGTTCATGGAATGCTCATTCTAACCTGTTTAAATTTTCAATGTTTTAATACATAAATATGTTTTAAAATTTAAACAGGTTAGGTGTGAACGAACGACAGCTAGTGAGCATTAGTCAAAACAGTGAACGCCCTATGAATATTTCTGTCAGGAATCTACATAAAATGTATAAATTAATGAATAAATATTTTTTTAGATTAAATTTTACCCATGATAACAGGAAATTATCTAATATATATGATCATATAAAGTAACACTGTAACTTTCTTCTTTTGAGAAAGTATTTTACTACTCCACTACTTTATAATTCATATCATATATTAAATTTAATTTGTTGTCGATTTCAGCCTAAAAATCCATTGAGTCGCGAAGAAATAAAGCTGGGAGCTACAAATGGCGTCACATTATCCGGATGCGGCCACACTGTCCTTCCACAACAATTGGTCGACGAAACGTTAATTATATCGGACATGTACGAATTGAACGAATACTTAGCTTTGGAGCTGCTTTGTACTGCTCAACGGCAAATGCCAGCTCATCCCGGATTACCGAGAGGCGTTGTAGCAGTACTTTTATACTACGACGGAAGAAAATCTCTCGTACAAGCATTGAAAAATTTAGTTACAGCCAGGAGAGGTGTATCTTGGAGCACTGATGCTTCTGACGAAATCGTCAGTTACATCACTTCCTATACGGATAGACTGATCGCTGACGGAATCGTGGCTCATATATTAGACGTTCTGGAAACGTGGGATTTGAATAAAGAAATGGAACTGTTACAAACGAACAGAGCTTTAGGTGGTCCGAAGCATAGGCGACAGATCTGGAGGTTGTTAACGGAGACAAAGAACATGTTAGCCAGTACTTTGGTCTCTTGGGGGGCTCAAGGTGGTTTGACTAGGGAGCCGGTGATCAGACTCGTGGTGCATTTGAGGCGGTGTCCGGCCGAACCTGACTCTTCGGGGGCTTTGGATGATGTTACGTTGGCACTGATGATGGCCTTTCTCTATTCGATTGATTTATCAGTCATACATAGGTATGTTTTAATTGCTTTTAAGTATATTTTATTTTATTTTATTTTATATTTTTATTATGCATTTTAGACGTGAAGACGGTGAAGAACTTGTCAAGATTCTTCCGATAATGAAAGATGCCGATTTTGTCACGGCTTTAAGCGCTGAATTTGCTCCAAATAGAGGCAACTGGAAATGTCAAGGCCTCCAAGCCATCGCCATTTTAGGATGGTCTCTAACGCTAGCTGGCTTACGATTGACTTCCCACATTCCTCAACTGCCCGATAACGACGAGATCCTAGCCGATACCGCTATTAACATGAAAGTATTTGAATACTTACACGAGACGTTTCTCTTAAACGAAAATATACACAAAGAAGAATTCTACATGAAACGCATGCATACTTTAATAACGGATTTTATTATTCTGATGCACTCAAAACTCACAGATTTGAGATTAAAGTACGTGTGAATCAATCTTCAGTTTGTTACAATTAAAACCTGTATTAAACCGATTTATTAATATATTATAGAGCTGAAGAAGCAGCACGAACAGCACAACAATATGCGGCCGAAGGCTTAGAAGTTCCTCCGGCTTTACCGAAACATTTTGAAGCTCTACTATTAGGAGTCTCTCGCTTATACTTAAATGACTCTCATAATTTACGTTTGCAATATTGGGCCGCTCCAGATCATCCGTCTTCTTCTACATATAGGTTGATTAAATACCAAAATGCTCATTAAATCAATATATTTGATACTAATACCAATATGTTTATAATAGAGGATCGGCTCGGAGTATCTCTCTAGCTAAATTTGTAAGAACGGCCGGTTCTTTAGCTCCCACGAGGGTCTTGGCTCCGTGGGCTCGTGCCTGTGCTGCTTTAGCTGCTGGTCCAGGTGCAGCGGCTCGCGCTCATGCTTTACTACATCCGCCGTCAGCTCCGTTATCTTGGGAACACTTATTCACATCCTTAGATCGATATTACAGGTGAGTGAGTGATTTAAACAGACGGTTTGTGTGAATTGAGATTAATTCGTATTTATATTTCCAGTAATTTGAAACAAGAATGCAGTTCTATTGGGTTGATGTCGAGTGCAGGAACTAAAAGAGCAGTACGTTCAGATGAAGTGAATGCTTTGAGGGCTGCTTTGGAATTAGTCAGAGCTGTGGTGGCAAACGACGCTGTGGCTCGGCAGGCAATCTGTGACCATCCCAATTGGGCAGTTGTTCCAGTTCTCATAGGTATCTTAACTATTTAACAGCCAAACCTCAAAATTACTGAATCTGAATGACACATGAGCGCCACAGCGCGCACATATGCGCGTTAGGATATATTTTTAATGTTAAGGGATGTCACTATTATGATTTTACGAATTTCTTCCTCATTCAACAACCAAGACATTGTTATAAAGATAAATTTCTCTAAAAATATTTTAAAATAAAACAATTGCATAGCAATACATGATAAAATAATATAATATATACCTTACTAAAATATGGCGAAAGCTCAAAACTTCAAAAGCAAACACAAGCACTCTATAATTGCCAAGGGACAACTAATCTGCGGCTGGTAAACTGGGGATGGCAAAGCTTATTGTAAAATCTTGAAAATTGTGATATTTTTAAATTTAATTGGTTAGATTAGAGAAAGACTCACGGGAATTAATACTGATAATACATATATATATTCAGGCAAAAGTGGACACGGCCGCTGCAGCCTGTAGAATGAGGTTAATGGTTAATATGCACTTGATATAAAGTTATATATTTTAATATTTTTCGCCCTGTTCTTATGTGAACATGTGTGTTCAGAGTTCCCAGCATTCATGTATTAATTGAATCTTATATTTCAGGTCTCGTCGGATGCAGCATACCCATCGGTCTCAAAGCCGATCTCGTATTGACCTTAGCTTCGTTGGGAATGAGTCCCGAAACAGCAGCTTACATTTGGAATTCGATAGAAGCGGCTCAACTCATAAACACGGTACCGATCACGACCAACTACCAACCGTGCGGTGTCGAAACCGAGCTCGAAGAAGTCGAAGCCAGGAACGAAGAATTCCCTCTGACGAGAGCTCTACTTCAATTGTTCGATACACTATCGACATCGGGCATACCTCGCACTCTTGGCGCCGGACCGAGAAAGCCAGGATTCGATCCTTATCTGACGTTCATAATCAATTCAGTGTTCCTCCGCTTTCCGACAAGATCGTACAAGAATATGGAAGAGAAATGGCAGATTGCAGCTCTATGCTTATCGCTATTTGAGAAATTCGTGAATCAATACGAACCGAACGTCGCCGATTTTCCTATGCCCTTGAAAGAAAACGAGATGAATCCTCCTCCTGGACTGCATATCATGTTACAGATGAACACTAAATCAGACTTTTTACGCTTAATTTTATACATTTTAGATGAGAGCGTTTGCTTATTAGATAACTTCCAACCATTCCCCGGAAAAAAATATTTAGAATCATCAGCAATGAGTTGCTTGAATCTTTTAGAGAAAATCTTATTAACTCAGCATCATTTCATGTCTGAACTAGCCAACTCCGGATGTTCCATTCTAGTGATTGGACTCAGTAAATTGCTTTTAGGTGTCAATCCCCGCACCGGTAAACCCGATCATATGCTAAACATAACCAAATTCGTCACATATAACTCATGGCTATTGGAACATTCGTTGGCTGCTGTCAATATCTTATCAATGGTGGCTACACAGCCGACTGCATCTCAGCATCTAATAAGCATCTTAACTTCCGATCCTAATCTTCGCACTGACATAAGACACGGATTCATTGAATGCTTAGAGATGGAAGATGCCGAATGCGGTGACGATCAAGAAAAATCTATCACAACTGAAATAAAAGTATCGATCTTAAATCTACTGCAAGTATGTCTATATTGCAATCCACCGAATCTAACGCATTACCTTCTCGGATTCGATCTAAACAAAGACATAGGAAAGACGGCTTTTCATCAGCCCGGCATCATGGGCTTCCCGAGAACTTGCCTGCACTCAATTGTGTCAATCTTGGATGTAGCCATCTCGCTAGAGAGCGATAAAAAGATGGGGATTTTGGAGGAGTATTCATACAAGTTGCTGTATTCGCTGTGTGCAAAGCAGAATACAATGGGACCTGTTTTGAGATATTTGAGATCGTGCGGAGAATTCATTCCGAGACATGTTAGCATTTTGAAAGCGCCTGGAGTATCTGATTCCGAAGGACTTGCTGCTGTTACTTGGCTTTTGAGGCTGTGCGCTATCGAGCTTCACGTAACTGCTACTGAAAGACAAATGTCGCACTTTACAGCCTTGGCTAGACAATTGATAGATTCCCCTGATAAGGTAATGATCTTATTACAGTTATAAATTAGATACTGATCTATATTTTAATAAAAAATTGTTCTAAAGCTCATATTATTTCAGGTCGAAGGCGGCGGAGCTTTATTACGCTTGCTACCAGCATTATCTCGAGCTCCGGAAACTCCTTCCGAACCGAATTGGAAACTTCTCGACGCCTCAGCTCTATCGGCAGCCCGCCAAGTGTGCTTCGTAAACAGTGTTGATCCAGCTCAGATGAACACCATAAGCATTCCAAAACTGAGAGCTCTCCTAGCTAACGAATTATCGGCTCCGTTGCGTCCGACAGCACCAAATCGCAAAACGCTTTTACGAGAAATAGAAGAAGCTCTATCGCACGCCGTTTCACTCAACCAATGGGCCAGAGCGTGCTCTGCTGGAACACAATTGGCAGCAGCCTGGAGAATCGCAGCTGAAGCTTTATGCTGTTGCGGTCGAGCTCCAGCTGCTGCGGCTCCGTTATTACGTGCACTACTGTCGGCTCCAACTCCACATTTAGCCGATAAAGCTTCCGGGACAGTCTTGATTCTACTCGTGAGTCTTAGACACGGTTTTGTGGTAGAACGCCGTCAATCTTTCTTAGCCGCAAATCATCTAGAATCAACAATCGCGATTCCTTCTCTCGGACAACATAATAATTTGAACTTGAAGTTCATATTGGAACGCATATTAGACTGGATGCTATTATCTAGCTCGTCTTCTCAGAAAATGAGAGTCAATCTTTATGGATCGTTCCTCAATTTCATGCGAATCGTTAATGTTAAACCTTTTTCAATCAACGATTTAATCGATTCGGAAATAGAATTGGAGACAACGTACGTGAGCAGATTAGACTCGACTAAAAATAAATTGGTCAGGAACGACGATTCAACTTTGAAGTCGATTGTTTTGGAAACGATTTCGGAATGCGGAGATGCGCTGAGAGACTGTATCAGCACTGACGCTACCGGAAGTGGACACGAAGTTTGCAAGGTAGCGGCTCTAGCTTGCTTGGAAGAGCTGGTAGCTTTGGAACCGGGCGAGTATTGGCTCAAAGCTTTGCAAGTGGCCGGACATTTGAGAAACTTGATCGATTCGTTATTGAAAGACGATATAGCTTTAAGACAAGTGCTAGAGCTAACGCCGAAGACTATGAAATCGTTATTTGTATACGAATCTAAGATGAGTCTTTTGAATAAGATTGCTACTACGAGATACGGCGCCGAATTACTGCTCCAACAAGGCACATTAGCTTGTTTGGCTAACATGCAAGTGTTCGATAGTCACCCTGATGTTCAAAACGGATTGGAGCCATCTAGAGATTTTATACCTTCAGTGGCTAGTCGATATAAACAGATTTTAATACCAGCGTTAGCGTTTTGCGATAGTTTAATTACAACCTTAGGCTCTGAGAATCATAGTTGTTTGATACAGATCATTCATTTCTTATTGAGTCATTCGGAAACGGTCGAATCGATCTTGAGAGCTGGAAATCCTACAGTTTCATTAGACTTATTGACTGAATTAGAAGCCTTGACGTGCGTCATTGCTAGATCGTCGAATCAAGAAATATTCGGATCCGTCGAAACTAATACGGCATTACAAGATAGCGTCGTATCAGTTTATAGAATTCAAAAGCTGATGTTGTCTTTGTTCCCACGATTTTTATTATCGGATAGTCTATTACGAGATATGTCCGAGAGTACTAAGTTACCGGATGCCGATTATGAAAATGTAGATGATCACGATAATAGAATGATCTTATACTTCAAGATCATCTCAAATTTAGTTTGTTACGCTAGAAACATAACAGCTAATAACGGAGTCGACCACGGAAACATTGGGGTCGTGTTTCGACCCGTTTTAAACTCGGGCGGATTAGATCGGAGAGGACAATGGGCCAATCCTCCATCGGAGAATTCACCGCATCTCGGAATCATAGTGCAACAGTTGGTCAACTCAGTCATATATTTGAATAAAGAAAAGTTGGTATTGGAATTACTCGTCAGAAAGCTGAAGAACGTGCCAGATATGAGCATAGCCGAATTGGAAGATATCGTACCGAGCGACGTTATCGACGTGTCAATTGTCGAAAGCAAACTCGTCGCTTACGAAAAATTATCGAAGAAAGCCAGAGAAAAGCAGAAGGAGATGGAGTATTGCAGATACACAGTAGATAATTGTTTATATATAATTTGGGCACATTTGGACTTTTATATGTTGAAAGCACTGCCAATTAATGGACAAACATTTGCCTCGAATAATTCGCATAATCATTGTAAGTGTGACATTGTAATATGAGTAAGTAACGGTTTCAATTATTGATATTTTATTTTCCAATAGCTATTATGACGCCTGCGGATGCGAATTTCCAATCTTCAGTTCAAGACATAACTGATTTGAAGCATGGTTTGGTTTCTTTGTTCAATGACACGTTCTGCAGACAACTTATTGAAACGTCGATGGTAAATATATCAAATACTAAATAATTATATCTTCGTGTACCGAGGGTGATAACCCCAATGCCTTGACATCTAAGTTTTTTATCTAGTACACCGCTTTGTGTACTAGATAATTTATAAAGATACTATCATTGAAAGCTTCTTTTTGATTAGTCAATCAATTGTAGGGAAGATCTTTCTCATATCGTTCCTCTGACTTTTCCAGTGACTACATACCATTTTCATGGTGCATATTGTCGACACTTATACTGTGGAAACAGGTTCTTTCGTTTTTCAAATACAAAGACAATTTTTTTCTAACCCTTAATTGTTACAATATGTCTTTACGAGGTCTGTAAAATAGGTATGTGATGAAGGGAGATGGAATTACGGCAAACATTATTAGGTCTGATTTTTTCTTCCAAAATATTTATTTTATTTCCAAGCAGTACTCCCAATTTTATATGAATTAATAATGAATACGTTTTTTGATGTTTTTTTGACAAAGTTTATCAAATGTGGCTAATAAAAATATTATTTTCAGGATAAGCAGTCACAGAAAGCTTTCTTGGATACACTACTGAGGAAAATTAAGTGTTTGTTACAATTTGCACCTATTAGTTAATTTTCAATAAAAACAACAGGAAATAAACATATTTTTATAATAAAATCTAGTATTTTTACTATTTAAATTAACTCAAAATCGACTTCGAAGGAAACATTGTACATAAAACGAAAACAACAATTTAACAATTAATTTATTTAAATTCCACTGTACACTTAAGTCTCAAGGTTTCATGTTATTATATAATACACTGCAAATTATTTTTTATCTTTGTGAATTTTCTTACATATTTATGATAACACTATGGCATTGTTAATAAACTTTGTATATGATTAATCATTAAACTGGTTCTTGTACAAAAATTCTTTTAATTAAAAATTAAATCGACTATCTGTGTCGTCTGTCTCTCGGTGAGCGATCCCTGGTCCTATATCGATCCCTGTCCCTGTCTCTCTCTCGTTCGCGATCCCTATCTCTCTCCCTTTCTCGTTCTATTCTTCTATCCCTGTCGCGATCTACGTCTCTCTCTCGATCATACCGGTCTCTTTCAGGATCCCGATCATATCTAACTCGATCCACATCTCTGTCTCGTTCTCGATTATCGACTTCTCTCTCTCGGTGAGGTTCTCGATCTCGACGTCCGTTTCTTTCTCTTGTATATCTGAAAAAAATATGTATAAATAAATATACATAAATCAAAAACAAATAAATAGAAATTAGTTTGCATACTTGTCCGGTGGATTTGCTGGTTGCTGCTGTTCTCTTTCTGGCGCTCTCCATGCATTATTTGTGTTATTTTGTCGATCAAATTCTGATAATCTAAAATACAATTCATTAATAAGTAACATGATTATACCTGTTCTCGTCATATTTAACTGTAAAATAATTTTACTTTGTTTGTCACAAAGATTTCAGCCGTATCATTTTATTATATAATAGGATGTTTCTTGGATTAATCGTTTTTCAAAATTTTAACTTTAACAAACAATATAACAATCGACACATTATAAACATTAAATTCATTTAAATGTGAATTTTGATCTGATTATATTTAAATAGAAAATTTAGGTATAGAAATCAATTTTATTATTGTAATGAACGATACTTCAAAGCTGTGATTGGTTTTCGCCAACACATGAAATATTTTTATAGTGATTATATCATTTTTACAGTTAAGTATGACACATTATTTTTCTGGGATTAAACTCGATTATATTATTTTGCCACAAAAGTTGAATAACCTGATTTGTATGTTGATGCGCATATTGCAAAAAAAGTTATTATTACTTTTTGTCATTTGTTATTCATTGTTATCGAAATACTAATGTAGCAAAACATTGTTGGCTACTTTCAAACAAGAAAAAAGCAGAACAAATGTCCATAACCATTAGATTCTAAGTGTGGCGCCAATATTCTTAACAAGTATCGTTACATACAACAATATCAACAAAATATTACACAACTCACTTTTGTTCAATGTTCTTTTGTATCGGAACTGGAATGCGAGGGAATAAGGTCGAGAACCAATCTAATTTTGTAAGCAAGTGCCGCGCCATGGCTCCGATTGTCGTCGGTTGTCCACCTCCGGCTCTCGGATCGACTGCTTCTTCGTCATTGAGGTAGTCTTCATACCAGGTAAATAAGTCCGCAGGGGGCTGTGTGTATCTAACGTACATAAAACCTAAAAAAAGGGCATTCGCATGCACGTTTAAAATCGCATTCGCATTTTGAATAAGATAATCCAACGGGAGAGGCTCATCACTGCCATTTCCATACCTACCGAGGGATCTGATGAAAGGTGAATCGGTATGAGCAAGAAGACCGTTGAGTTGCTTACGTGTCAACCGTAAGGTGTATAACTTATACAAGAGACAATAAGCAGTCGAAACTATCCCGCCGGCGCCGACTCCTCTGACCTAAAATTATAATCCGGTTTAACGATGTGATGAAATTTGTCCAGTGCCAACGTGAAAAGATTAGAAGACATACTCACGCCGCCACACATTCCGGTTTGACCGGCCGTTTTTCTCGAGCCCCGCTCCCACGGTTCCAGATGCTTTACCTGGTAATAAATCTCATCTACTACTTCATGGTAAGTTTTCAGCTTGAACAGATGCACTAAAATAAATATATGAACTGAGTATGTTTTTGAATACAGGAATGTTGTACCTTAGTGACAGTTGTACATAGGGATAGTGTCTATATTTGTGAGATTATATTGTTTTGAGAACTTTTAGAATATGATAAGACAGAGGTGACTAATTAATTAGCACAATTTATACTCTTTGAAGTCCAAATAAAAAAATGTTTATTAGAAGTCTCGATTCCTAGAAAACGCTTCGTACCAAATAGGTTCTTGAAGTGAAGGATTTTTTTCAAATAAAGGATACTTAGTATTATTATTAGTTAATGTTCCTAGTTCAAATAAAAACAAAATCTGCCTTGTTTGTAAAAAATTTACTGATAAATCCCAATGAAACGACATTTAGTTTTTATCTGTTTTGCGTTAAAATAGTATATGATTTTAGTTGCTTATTGCTATGTTGGTACAGGCTTATGTGACTAATTTATTAAATAAAATTTCAACTTTATTTTATAAATTTAAAAAAATTACTTTCAAACGTTGCTTTCATTTTATTTATAATATATGACATCAAGAGGAAGACCAACGTGTGTAAAACTAATAGTACAATGCCCTTGGACCTCTGACAGTTGTGATATTGGTATCGCAAGTTTTAACATATTTCAAAAATTCAAAACCTTGTCTGTTTTTATAAAACGACACTCTCCCCTCATACACTCTGATCGTAAATGATAATCGTCAAAAATAAAGAAACCAATCGCAAAGTGACACATTTCTTACCTACCTTTGAAGTAACTAGAACCTTGTATGTTGGCTAAAATTAATGGATTTAGATTCATAGTGGATTCGTTGCCCCATACTGGCAACACGTTATGCAACTTTCCTGTTTTGTTTGGTTTAGAATATTCTGAAAAGATTCGAAAATGTTACTTTGACGCACATGACATACATATAAGTGAAAATAAATAAACATGGCGATGAACGAACGAAAACACCAGCAATCGACATCATCGTATATGAACACGAATCTGTATTGAAATCAGCGTTATTTGGAACTGAATCGAAATAAAAAAAATCCAAAGAACGCTAACGGTAACCATGATTGCTGATATATGTCAACGAACGCTCGAAAGGAATGCGCCTTCGATGTATAGATGCGATGTTGTTTTTGAGCTTAGCGACGAGCTTAAAAAGAGCTCGATCGTATTTGGATCTTGATTATGAGTCACCTTCCGAGTCGTCGGCCATATCGCAGAATTGCGATCGCGCCTCTCGAGACGCGCGGACACGCGTACGGTGTTGCCGCTTTGCAATGGCGTTGTGTCGTAACTCAATTATTTTTGAGCATGTCTCAATGCTTTTTTTAACTATGGGAGTAATATCGAACATAGCTTCCTGTTATATTAAATTTCTAACAAAGTAAGAGATATTGGAGAGTCAATCGTGCGCTGTGTGGTCGCAAATTTTCATGCAAGAGAATTATACTTTTGATTGACATGTGTGGGAATCAGGCGTTGCAATTCTTGGTGCATTTTATCACTTCTCAATGAAAACTCAAGCTAAAATGGTTTAATAGATTATATAATATAATTGATTGTAAATACACTAAACAAAACATTTATACAAAATATTAACATTAACCACTTGACAAATTTGCCCGAGCGCGACTCGGGCGCGGAGTTTGATCGTGTATTGACTAGCTCGAGCGACGCTCGGGCTAAACTTGTTTTGATTTATTTGGTAGTGATTTCCTCGAATGACGTTCGGGCTTATCATGTTTTGATTTGTTTTAGTGGTGGGGATGTCCCTGAGCGGAAAAAATATGTGCATACCAGAGAGGGAAAGTTTGTATAATAAAGTGGAAAGATAAAAAGAAGGTAACATTTATTATCAACAGTACACAATCCAAAAATGGTAAAAATCAAGAGAAGGGGAGATTCGAAAAGAATTCCGAAACTTGTCGGGGACTACAAAAATTTCATGGGTGGTGTTGACAGAATTGATCAATTCGAAAAAAGAGTAGATATTATTGCCCGGATTGTGATGTAGGGTTGTGTATTGAATGTTTTAAATTTATCATACAAAAAAAATATTGAATTAATTGTAACTTTTTGAATTATTTTTTTGAGATCTTAAAAATATATTACTCGGTAATTATTTACATTAGTCAGTAATTATTTTCCTTAAAAAAAAATTTTGTTTGTTTTTTTTTTTTAAAAAAAGGTGACATTTTTTTAAAAAAAAAACAACTGTTAAGTGGTTAACAGAATTAAAAAACTTAAATATTATAATTTATTTCTTAATGCACGAATGTATTTCTTTATTTTATTAAGGAAACCTGCTGAATTATTTCGGTTACACGACAACTGAATTACTGAACACGCAACAGTTGAACACAAAGACAATTGCACACAGTGACAAATAAACACCTAACAAATTATTGGTAAAACGATCATTTATACTAAACAGAATAATAATTTAAAAAATAATATAATACATACAGATTGTAAGTAGGTAGTATCTGTTATAATAAAAAAATAAACATGAATTATCGAAATTTTTGCTGTGAAGTTAAATAAATTATAATAATTTTAGAAATGTTATCTGGCAAGATAAAGTCGAAAATGTATATATTTTGTCTTTAAAATTATTTGTTTAAGCATATAGCAGAGTGAATGAAAACAAAGCTTTGATCAGGACAATGGCAGAACTTCATAATTAAAATCCTTATAGACACAGTATTGAGAGGCATTTCAAATTATAATTTAACGCCTTTAATTGGTAGTTATCTGACCTTTTTTATCTTCAAGCACTAGCGTAGCTAGGAGGGAGGGAGGTGGCATTTTTGGTCTACTGAAGTGGTTGGAGAACCTAATAACATATTTTGCTAATGAAGTGAAACCGTTTAAAAAACGAACTTTTCTTAAGTAACCTTCTTTGATATTTTCAAAATCTGGTCCCCTTAATTTAATTAATCAAGAATAATCATTTAAAACTCGTTTCAAACGAAAACCTCCTGTTGACGCCCATTTCGCCTCTTGTATGCGTTCGAGGATGTCCCCGAATCGACAGCAATCGGGTCCGATCGTTGTTACAAAGCGATCGGATCACGCCGAGCTCAATAAAGGCTTACACACAAACCCACGTGTTTTGGATTCAGACCTAAGAACTAACCAGCACGCGTATCCTTACACGCAACATATTGGTCCTTCGAACTAGATTCGTTAGACGACGTTTACACGTCGTGAAGGTCTGAATCTAAAAACAACGTCGTAACCCCGAAGACGTCCACCACGTGGACGAACTTTGAGACGCGGAGCCGTGCAGCGCTACAGCTGTCAGGTTACGACAGAGAGTGTTACTACGTTTTCCATTGCAAGAACCACTACCGTTACCGGTAATAGGGCCCTACGAGACCAACTCAATGGGCGGCATCCAGCTTTTATGGGCCGGATGAGCGGGATCCACCCCCCGTAGTACTACGTTATTTGTCAAAGTCTCAGTAGTGTTTCTTCCGAGCGTTTTTGGGAAACGCTCTCTTGACCACCAGCAAATCCGTTGCATTGCATTTTCATAGCATTAGCTTTGCATGCTACTGCATTTCTACACTTCATCCTTGTATATCACTTTCGTGATGCCTCAGTTCCAGATTTAGTCCCCGGTCTCTAAGGGCTGGGCCCTTATTAGCCAACTGGAGTTGAAATGCAATGCTTTGGAATGTTCCCGAATCGACACCAGTCGGCTCCGATCGTCGTTACGAAGCAATCGAATCTCGCCGTGCTCAATAAAGGTTTACACACAAACCCACGTGTTTTGGATTCAGACCTAAGAACTTAAACGAGATCGTTAATATGAGTACATCATTAAATGTTTACTTACTACCCCGTATATGATCTACAGTTTAATCAATTGTTTTAATAATATATTATTGGTCAGCGTTACTTAAATGTTTTCCTAATCCTAAATCTTGTGGCAAGGTTAAATTTTCTTAGATTATTTTAATTAATGACAACACTGAAACGCATGTGTCGTTTTGACGTTGACAGTTTGCGCTATGGAAAAGGCAAACGATGAATCGAGCGAATATATCACAAACGATGACAAAATGAATGAAGAAGTCGATAAAATCACTTCAAGATTGCGCCAGTTGACTGCCGAAGAATTAGATCTCCTTCAAAAGCAAGCGGCACGACCTTTAGCCCCGAACATGGTGAAGCGATTTGAAAAAGATTCTAGCAAACACTGGGACTTGTTTTACAAGCGGCACGGTGGCGATTTCTTTAGAGAACGACACTGGGCAGTTCACGAATTGACAGACTTGATAGCCTTGCCTCCGGAAGCTAATCTTTTAGAAGCTGGTTGTGGTGCAGGTGCCTTTTTAGCTGGACTGATAGCTGCTGGAATTCGTTGCAATTTGTACGGTTGCGATTTATCACCGCGAGCCGTTGATTTATTGAAATCAAAGCCACTTCTTGGAGGACGTGTTACGGCATTCAGAGCCGATCTGGTGTCCGGTGAGGGTTTGGATGAGGTATCGTTGAGTTCAATGGATGTGCTTACGTGCGTGTTTTTACTATCTGCGCTCAGTCCAGAGCGGCAGAAGATAGCTCTTATGAATTTATATAAATTATTGCGTCCTGGAGGTGTGTTGTATTTTAGAGATTATGCTAGATATGATATGACTCAATTGCGATTCAAGCCTGGAAGAATGGTTTACGACAACTTTTATATACGACACGATGGTACTGGGTAAATATTATATTTTATAACTGATTCAATCATCTACAAAATAAATATTTTTATATTATAATTATTTTTATTTCAGGAGTTATTTTTTCGAAATGGAAGAATTGAAGAAAATGTTTTTAGATATGGATTTTGAAATTAACACCATTGAATATATCGAAAGAAGGACTATTAACAAGAAAGAAAATATTGATGTGCCTCGGTACTTTCTACAAGCTAAAGTTAGAAAAACATTATTATGTGATCAAAGTAAACATATAAAATGATTTTTGTTTGTCTTCTTAAACCATTCCTTTCCTTATGTAAATTATTTTCACTATAACTTATTATTAGGGATACTGCAAAAATTATTATTATCGATTGGGGATGTATGGTATATATTAATTTAATTTAAAGCAGATTTTGGTACCAGATAATATATACAATGGAACCTTGACTTTAGAGTTTTTTGAAATACAAAATTTTTTCGTGTCGATCCGTGAAGCAGACAATTAATTTATTGTTGTAATTATTGCAAAAAGTGTTTTTTCTTAATTCCTGCAATCACAAAAGTAGCGTCGAAGCATATGCTGAAAAATTATTGCAACTAGCATTTTGTGACGCACAAAACGATTTTGTACGGGTATTTTGTCATAATCTACCAGGAGTGCATATGAGTGAGAAGGTAGTTGACAATTAATTTATTATTTTAATTATTAGGAAAAGCATTTTTTTTCAATTTCTGCAAATTAAGCTTGGATTTCAAATTAAGCACCTCAAAGAGTCAAGTCAAAGCATATTCAGAAAGAAAAAACGCTTCAAACTACCGTTTTTGTACGGGTTTTTTGTCATAATCTACCAGGAGTATAGAATAGGTGAGGAGGTAGTGGAGCTAATAATTTATTTATTATTATATTTAATTGTTAATAGCTATCTGCTATGGAATAATAGTATCTATTTACATATACATAAAGCCTATTATTGCATAATCGTAGTTCTCAACTCGTTTCGACCAATCAGAAAAAATAATTTAATTATTTTAAATTTCCATGGATACGCATGATCTTAGAAAATGGTTACTATGTACATAAATAAACAAAATACACAAGGCTCACTATTGAATGCGTATATAATGTTATTTTTTTAAGTTTAAGAGCTTACAATGATTAATCATACAATATAATTAAAATAATTCATATAAAATAAAAAAGATGGTCGATAACGCAATGACATCTGATGATAAGAGTATTTTCCATTGAATTACTGATTTAATATAATTATTCGAATTGCAAATAAACCAGGTACATGTTAATCATAAATATGTTATACTTATTTAGTATTATGTATGAGGATTGAAAGTTAATGTGGATCAAACTACCTAAACGGTAATAAAACGTATTTTTTATCCTGTGATATTCTGGGATTTGTCATGGCGATCGCGTAACAATGATTATGATCCAGGCAGTTATTTAACTGAATAAGTTTGGTTCCATTTCGGCGTAAAGTCATCTTATTAATAGCTCATTGCTTCTGAAATAATAAAATATAAAATTATGCACAATAATTAGAATCTAAGCACAATGTTCCCACAAAGAACTGATAATGATATGACATAATTTTAAAATTAATTTATAATCATCCTAAAATATAAGTCATAGGTGCTTGTCTTCTTTATTCTTACGTTTATTGTGCCATATAGTGATAAGCAGTGACAGCTGGTGAAAATAGAAACAGGTGGAGCCAGGGGCCAAAAAATATATTTATTTTTTATCAAAGTAAACATAATATGTGCTATACATATAGGGACAAATCATAATAAGTTTTTAATAAAAACAGATACTGAAAAAACAAAGACCAAGAGAATAAATTATATATGAATCCAGAAAAATATAACCAAATTCACTAATTATTTTATCTCATACATTTTTAGAATCTTCTTTCGTGTTTGTTTTTTTTCTTTTTAAATGCATTTCTTTGCTATCATCTCAGGAATAAAATCAGCCATGTGATTCTGTACGAGTTTAAGGGATGATTCAAATTTATTGCAGTTTTGATCACAATTTAATGTATAATATAATATTATAATTGTAAAAGTTTGATTATGGATGCCATAAGTTTCACATAATACAACTTTTGATATGTTATACATTTTAAAGATTTCTAAACATTGTTGTATGACATACCGCTGCACGATCACTTGTAAATGTTTACTGATTGTATTTGTTCCAGTAAAACAATAAATAAATTTTAGTCTACAAATGTCTCCAATTTTAATTTCTAGTTCTTTGGGGCACCCTTATAAATAAAAATAAATTCAATATACAGTAGTTCCCACTAAAATTTGAATGCAGACCATAAAGTATATTTAAAGATTCTTCGCAATGCGGAGAGATTGGAAGCTAAAAAGAAAACATCATAACCTCTTTGTATACATAAATTGAATATGGCTTATTTCAATTTTAACCATTGGAGTTCAATGGCATATGACAATATCATTTATCATATATCGAAATAACTCCATTGTTTCAAAAGATCACAAGCAAATTCAATATCAATTTTCCAATATAAACTATAATGGGAGAATGATTAAGGTAATAACAGGATGCTTAAATGGCAATGGAAAAAACAAGCTTAAAAAAAGAAATAATTTTTATTCATTATCATTTTTTTACAATAAGTCGCTGAGAACAATTTGATTTACATCAGAAAAAACTAATGCAAGGGACAGTCTCGCTCGCTTGGAAAGTTCACGTGGAGACATAGCCGCAATCGTTTCACAAATACCTATACATATTTGAATCATATTAAAAAAAAAATATTAGACAACTCATCTATGTCTCCACACGAGGAACTATAAAACATAACACGATCCGCACAGATTATAATCTAATTCGCAGAACAAACAGGATAATCTCAGTGTTTCCCGCATCTTCTCCATCTCTATCGCCCTCTTGAAATAAATAATGACATATATAAATACTATCAGACATGCCCATGGATCAGATTCATACATTGATCGCATGAAAAAATCATATTCCAACCGATCATACTCAAGTGCTCATAAATGACAAAATGTTTTGAAGATATTTGGTTCTATTTTATAAATTTAATTTAAATTCATAAAAGCTTCTCTTTAGGGATACTACGATACATCCATATTACATTATTTGAAATCAGTCTGAGATGTATAAACGTAACATTTTTACAACTATGACCGTTTGTGTAACCCGTGCGCTGGACTGTTAGTCCGTACTAAAAAAATCATTATAATAATTAAAGTAGGTAAAAATATCAGGTAGACGGCTCCGCTGCACAAATGTCTTGACCATCATCACACTGTTATTATTAATTCACTATATAAATGCACCCAGTTTTCGTGTCACACGCAAAGATGTTTTGAAAGTCTTTTTATAATTGAATATCATTGGACTAGTAGTTTACAGTTCATCCTTCATGTCATCTTCTTGCTCGGCAGAAGGCGGGGGACCACCTTGACCTTGGTAGAGTTTTGAGATGATCGGTTGCACTACGTCTTCCAATTGCTTCTTCTGTTTCTTATATTCTTCGGAGTCAGTGTCTTGGTTTTCTTCCAACCATTTGATGGCAGCGTCGATGGCTTCTTCCATCTTCGACTTATCCTCGTCAGCAACCTGAAACAATCATTTAAAATATAAAATAAAGAGATCGGCCCATAAGAATAGCATATTACTGTCTTATTCACTTTCGTGGATAGATGACATGATTTTAATTATACAACCCAGTTAATGCACAGTAGCAGTACTGGAAAATTTAAGCATTTTTATGTCACGTTTTGCAAGTTTGGTAAAAAAAAAATTAGAACAGAGAAAAGCAAAATAGAAGCATACATCTATTGCCATTTCATAGACTAAGATACATTTCACACTTACATGTCTCAAAATAAGTTTTCTATTTTGACTCTACATAGACAAAAAGTAATTATCACTCTGGGTAAATAAGTAAAAAAAAAAAGAGAAAATTAAATTTTGTCAGAACAATGGTTATATATTTTTTTAAATTAAAAAAATCAATTATTGTTGTTTTTTTAATATTTTTACTTTCAAGCTGAAGGCCCTTTTAAATAATTAAAATATGAACAAGTTTAATTAAAATATTTTTAAACCAGGCTAATGTCTACTATTTTATTAATTAATTTGTCAATAAAATAAAACAACAAATTATATGTAAAATTACACACCGACTTCAACTGTTTGTTTTTTTACATCACTGATTTTGTAACAAATAATAAAATCATTTAATTACATTTTATGGATTGATTGATACCTACTACATATTAATTTCATTCAACGTCAAGATTAAATATAATACTTATGGATTTTTTAATAGAAACAAATTGAATTCTGTATAAAATGTAAAATCTGTATAATCACTACAAAAATATTGGGGTTTTTTTTTTATCATGTCAATGTGTAATATTATATATAAATCAAGTTATTTTATATTGTGGCCAAAAAATTGTTATTCAGTATTATTAATAATATGGAAATAACTCTAATAAATAAAAATAAACCAAAACGAGCCAAGTTATAAGTAGAATATCAAAAAAATGAATACACTCGGTAGGCGTAAAAATTTATCTACTATAATGTATGATTTTGATCTGACCGAGTTTCACATCTCATCGGGGACTTCGTAGTGTCCGTGAGCAGACTGTTAAAAAAAATGGCTTTTCAATACTCTTCTGCCAAATCTATCGGCACTCTCGATCTTGTACAAAAGATAAGAATTTAAAATTACCTTGGCGCCAAGCTTCTCCTTATCTTGGAGCTGGTTCTTTAGCGAGTAAGCGTAGCTCTCCAAGTCGTTGCGGGCTTCGACGCGCTCCTTCAATTTCTTGTCGTCGTCAGCGAATCTCTCAGCATCCTTGATCATGCGCTCGATGTCATCGGGCGTCAGTCTGTTTTGATCGTTGGTGATGACGATCTTCTCTCGGTTGCCGGTTCCCTTGTCTTCGGCAGACACTTGAAGAATACCGTTGGCGTCGATTTCGAACGTCACTTCGATTTGTGGGATTCCACGAGGAGCCGGAGGAATACCGGTGAGATCGAACTTGCCCAATAAATGATTGTCTTTGGTCATTGGACGTTCTCCTTCATATACCTTTGATATGGAAAAATTTAAATCAGTTTGGATTGTACAGAATTAAATCGATATAAAAGATTAAAATGCTCACTTGGATGGTGACGGTGTGTTGGTTATCGCTGGCGGTCGAGAAGATTTGCGATTTCTTGGTTGGGATAACGGTGTTACGCGGAATCAATTTGGTCATGACTCCTCCGACGGTTTCGATACCCATGGTCAAAGGATTGACGTCCAAAAGTACGATAGCATCGGTGTCTTGCTCTCCGCTCAGAACTCCAGCTTGTACGGCCGCTCCGTAAGCGACGGCTTCATCGGGATTGATGCCTCGGGACGGTTCCTTTCCTCCGAAGAATTCCTTAACCAATTGTTGCACTTTAGGGATACGAGTGGATCCTCCGACCAACACAATCTCGTCTACGTCTTTCTTGTTCATGTCGGCGTCTTCCAATACTTTCTGCACGGGTTTCATGGTCGACCTGAATAGATCCATGTTCAACTCTTCGAATTTAGCTCTGGTGAGGGTTTCAGAGAAGTCGTCTCCTTCGAAGAAGGATTCAATTTCGATCCTGACTTGATGACTGGCTGATAGAGCTCTCTTCGCCTTTTCTACTTCACGACGCAACTTTTGAACGGCTCTGTTGTCTTTTCTGATGTCCTTGCCCTTCTTTTTCTTGTACAGTTTGATGAAGTGATCCATGACGCGCTGATCGAAATCTTCGCCTCCGAGATGGGTGTCTCCATTTGTGGCCACTACTTCGAATACTCCGTTATCAATGGTCAAGAGGGAGACGTCGAAGGTACCGCCGCCAAGATCGAAGACCAAAACGTTCTTCTCTCCGTCTTTCTTGTCGAGACCGTAAGCGATGGCGGCGGCAGTGGGTTCGTTGATGATTCTCATGACGTTGAGACCTGCAATGACGCCAGCGTCTTTGGTGGCTTGACGTTGAGCATCATTGAAGTAAGCCGGTACCGTCACTACGGCGTGCGTTACTTTCTTGCCGAGATAAGCTTCGGCGGTTTCCTTCATCTTTCCTAAGACCATAGCGGAGATTTCTTCAGGTGCGAAGATCTTGTTACCTTGGCCGGTAGCGACTTCGACATGGGGTTTGCTGTTCTTTTCGATGACCTGAAATTGTATCAATTTGATTAAATATTCCTCAAGATCGACGTTACAATTATATTTATTCAAAGACATACCTTAAATGGGAAAAATTTGATGTCGTGTTGGACATTTGCGTCAGTCCATTCGCGACCGATCAAACGTTTGGCATCGAAGACTGTGTTTTCAGGATTGGTGGTGAGCTGATTCTTAGCAGCATCTCCGATGAGACGTTCGCCTTCAGCTGTGAAAGCTACGTACGAGGGAGTGATACGGTTTCCTTGGTCGTTAGCGATGATTTCTACTCTTCCATTTTTGTACACACCGACGCTGAAAATTCATAATTATTAAGACACAAAATACAATTTTACAGGAGAGTAAAAGCTTCATACATGGACTTTAAATATAAATAATAAAATACATGAAAAAAAAATTTCATGGTGCAGTGTATTTTTTTCAACAACCTATTATAACCAAACTTTTATGGGTGGTTTTATAATGAGGCATTGCGAACGAAGGGCTAACTCAACGTTAAGCGAATTTTTTTCACATATCTTGGTTTGTAAGACATTAGTGAATAATGGTAGATACTTTTTTTGTTTTCTTTTTCAACCATACTGTCAGCCCTACTTTTATATTACAAAAGTAGCTCTCCTATCTTCTAAGAGCGGTCGAGATCCAGATAAGGGCGAACTCAACACCTTAGTGTCCCTTATACTCGCACCCGCCCACCCAACTCTACTTCTTTTCCCATGGCTTGGACATATTTAGAAAAAGGTTCGGCTTTTTTTATTCAAAAACATCAGAAAACACTACGCTGTTCTTAAAAAATATACGACAAAAGCTGAACTCCAAGGCACCAAATTTAAGGATGGTAAAATTTTTTGAGTTCACGAAAGACTACAAACAGGGGTTTTACATCTACAAAGCTTACAATTTGAACGTCAAAACCACAGAGAAATTTAAAAAAGGAAAGACCAACTCTTATGACCCATTAAAGTTTGATTTGGCCAAAGTTAAGTTACCACATTTTTAAGAGATCTACTGTCGTACATTCCATTGCCATGATCAATATACTTCACAACTATTCTAGAAAATCAACCTGGAGCTAGCTCCACGCTAAGCGAGGGTGACGCTGAGGAAATAAAAGACGACCAAGTGGATTACGAAAAATAAATGAAATACTGTTCAGTTTAAAATCAAGTTTTCTTTTTAAGTTGAATGAGAAAAAAAAATAAAAAAAGTTCTGATTTTTCTATTAATATTTTGGGCATCAGTTTTTTTCATTACAAGTCTGGTTTGCCCCAATTTTTTCCTTGGATAGTTTTGGTCTTTGCTCACTTTAGAATGTTGGTTATAGATAACATTCATTAAAAAATTGAGTTCCTAGAGTGCAAAAATAATTAATCTAGAAACCAGCATTTATTGAGTTCGCCCTATACCGCAACGCTTTAAGTGTACACATGTGTTTGATCGTTTGAAAAAATTAGACATATAGCAAAAAACACATCAACTACAATAGTTTCTGAAAAAATTATCCATTCGTGAAATTCTTTCGTATCGTTTAAACAATAAAAATTATTCATTGAAATATTTCTGAAGTACGTCTATTTGTCTAAAATAAATTATTTTATCAGATACAATCTCTGTCCATAAAGCTATATCTTGAGGAAAATCTAATCGTATTTCATTGTTGCCTTCTATCTGCTCTATTGGTTGCTTTTGCATTTCTTATATTTATTTGCATACTACCGATTGTTTTTCGATGTTTCTTTCTTTTATATCTTTGTTATTTTTCACACATTGTTTGATATATATTTTTGATAAAAAGCATTCTAAGAATTTGTTTTGCTCCATTTTCTTGTTTTTTTCATTTTTAAGCTCCAGGTGCATATGTTCGCTTCATTTATTGGGAGCCCAAGCATTTTAAAACGTTCAATGTTACAGTGAATTTTTTTCATAAAAAATCGTTTAATTGTACCCTTTAATTAATGTTTAAATGTATACAAATATTATAATTTAACAAAATTCGCACGTAAGTTTGGCAACAAATGTCTGATTTAGACTGATTAAAATCAAAGATTATCCACCAATGTCATTTTTGAAGACTAAAATTATTTGTTACCGAATGAAGACGAAAGCTGTGCATTCACATGCATTCTCAGAAATACGATATTTAGAGGAAACAATAAATCAAACCAAACTCAAGACTACAAATAAATGCAAATATGTAGCTTTTGGAAGTGTGATGCATTTAGTAAAATAACGAACGCTTTTTTTTCTACAGAAAGTGATTCAACTTTCATGATGATGCATTGGATTGCTATAGAAAAAGTATAATAATTCAGCAAAAAAATATTTTTCAGAAATGCTAGGGCCTTTTCGGGGACCGAGGCGAGCGCCTCTCCCGTCTGTGCTTAAATCCGCCACTGCCTATATTTTGGATTTGGCAGCCATCAATCAATGCGAGGATATTGTTAAAAAGATCATTGGAGTGAATAGCATATTAAAATTAAAGAACTAGAAAGTGATTGTAGATAGCTCGATACTATTTCTAACCTATAAATCGGATATACAATATCCAGGTCCAGCCAAATCTAATATTTTTTTGCAAGTTTGCATGTGCAATGAACTCGCATGTAAAAAATTCATTTTGAAGAAAAATGAACTGGTTCAGTCGTTTGAGCAAAAAATGTGTTCTTTAGAGAATTAAAAATTGGACGTTGTCAGTCTTCAGATTACGAATTAAAGTAGGTTAAGTTTAAGTAGAGAATTAATATTTACCAAGAGTATGTAGTTCCCAAATCGATACCAATAACTGTGCCGATATCTTTATCTTTCTCCTTCTTTTCGTCGGCCAAAACGCTGGCTACTGCCAAAAGGCAGCACACGCTGATGAAAAACTTCATTGTGCTTCGATTCACTCAACTTATAGTGTATCTGAAAGTATAAATAAAAATAGTTATAAAGTGATGTGTCAAAACGTAATGTAACGGGACCGTACGTCGTAACGGGATGTTGGCCAAAACGGGTCGATTCGCGGCTCGCGAGAATCCAATAGGAATATGACTCGACGAAGACACGTCACTAAGTTCACGGGCCGAAACGCCAACGTGGCGTCAAAACACGCGAAAATTCTAGTTACAACTTCGGGATGAGCCACGTCACGTAAGACACTCGACCGATTCGACACAGGATAGGTTAGGTTATGGCGGAATCGATCGAAATCAGAGGCGTTATGGCCAATTGAACAAAATGGACGATGGACGACGGACGTAAGGGTAAACTGGCGCACCTGGACTCTTCTCGCTTAGGGCCGATCGAATCGCTTCGGGACGAGCGACACTGACAACTGGACTGAGATCTTGGAGAAGAATGTGGTCCGCCGGCGATTCCGCCGGTTTTCTATGCGTCCGGGGCGCCGTGGGCCACCGCAATTGGTCGAACGTTCAGACGAACGCTACTATCCGACCGTCGATTGGTCCACACGCGCACCCCCACCGCGGCTGTCGGCGCCAGTTGTCTCAAGCGGATTGGCCCACGTTTTTCTCGGCCATTCTCACACGTTCCGGCGCCAAACTCAAATTGGGTGAGCTATACAGCGAAATTTTACGTTTTTTTATAAACTGTAACTACCGATTAAACCTAATAAAAATGATACCAAATTCAATACTTTCTATTTTACCAATTGTCTTTTTCATCAAAAGTAAGCCACGACTCTACGAACCGCCGTACTTATTTTAAAATAATAATCAGCATTTATACTCAATATAAAATTCATTTTTTATGTTTTTGTAAAATGCTGCATAAGTTATACAACCGCAAATTATTTATAAAAAGCGCAACAATGATCTGTTCTTTACTATTGTTTAACTAAAGAACTAAAGTGACCAGATTTTAAAAACACCAAAGGAGGACACTAAAAATAAAAAGACCATCTCTGAAATTCCAAGGAGAACAAAACAGAACAAATTGCAATGGGCAGGTGGGGGGGCATTTGCCCCCCACCTCTTGAATTTGACCAGAAAAATGCATGTCATTTAATGAAATACTATGAATCTTAATAAAATTTGAATATTAAGAAAACGATCACTGACTGTCCAACTTTTGCCCCCACCCTAGAAAATGCTGAAATGATGTCGCTGATTCTAAGCCAGAAAATCTCTAGTTATCCCTCAAAGACGATCTAAATAAAAAATAGGCTCGAATCTATCGCAAGTTTTTTTTATACATGTCATTTTAGTGAAATCATATCGGAATAAGTACATTTTCATCGCTAAATATATATTCTTACCAGTAAAATATAGTTTATTTGGCAGGTGCTAGTCAAATTATATGACTTCAACTTTTCCATATGTAATAATATATACGTTTACATACTTATCACTATTTATTTACACTCGATGTATACTTACATGTTAGAGTGAATCTATATATTCAATGAAGTTATATTTTCATTAATGAAGTCTAAATACATTTTCCCAAGTAGATATATATTTCTACTAGCGAAAACATAATTTAACTGATAGGCGCTAGTGAAATTATATGCTGCTCTAAAATGTCTATGAAGCGCAATTTGACAGTTGCGAAACGTCAATTTGCTGTTCAAACCCAAGCATAACATAATGAAAGTTTTAAAACTAATTATAGTTGCAAAACTTTCATTTGGTCAAGTCTATAATATAAACTAAACTCACTCAACTCTCAGGGAAAAATAAGCGGAAGAAGAAGTACAAACAGACGTTACATCTCAAATATGACAGCTATGTTTATTCACATTACTACGGACTTCTGATATTTGTCAAAGTGTATTCAAACCGAATTTTGGTCAATAGGAGGGCGCAAAAATAATTAACACTTATCGGAAGTCAAAATTTCATGTCAAAAGCAATAAAATTGTGTCGGCGCAGTTGCAGTGGGAACGCTCGATACCGAGTGCTTTACGATTTTATTCCTTTTGACGTGGATTTTTGCCTTCTGAAAAGTGATAATTGTTTTTTGCGCTCTGATATTGATTAAAATTTGGTTTAGACATGTTTCATTCGATTCCCACTTACTGTAAGTCATAATATTGTTATAAAAAGCCTTAATATGAACGCTAGATAACCGAGCGTTACCAGTGCGACGGTGACGGCGTGATTTTGCTTTTGTCGTGGATTGAATTTTGCCAGAAAAATGCATGTGATTTATTGAAATGCTATGAATCTTATTGAAATGGAAATATTATAGAAACGACTATTGACTAGTCAACTTTTGCCCCCTGGAAAAAGCTGAAATGACGTCCCTGATGGGACCTAAAAAATATAATTTTAGAAATTTTTGTTCAAGGAGGACAACATTTTTGAAGTGGACGTTTGGTCACCTTAGTTTAACGCTTATCCTAAAACAGTTTTGTTAATATATATGTTATCATATTTAATCCACTTCGAAACATAAAGTGCAGCAGGCGTGAATACGTCTGCACGAGTGTTCTCATTTTATTTATCAGTGCTGATTTTATTATCAGTAAATAAACATTACTTTCTAACTTATTGAACAAAATTATTTTATCATCGGTTTTTATAGTGCAGTTTTATAATTCAGAATGACTATCGATGCATATGCGTTATATTTTGACCTTTCGGTCAAAATATAACTTACCATTTAATTTTAAAGCAGAACTTAACTGCTTCAATAAAAATTATAGTAGATAAATTGTTCTTACATATAGGAGGTATATTTAAGAAGTTACATGTATGTATTTTCACTCTAATACTGTGATTTAAAATTTCGTCCTCCATAGATGAGAATTGTCCTCTTTTGTCCTTCTTTGTCCTCCTCAAACAAAAAAATCCGAAATAGCCTTTCTATCATATATTTAGTGTCCTCCTTTGAAATTTTCAAAATTTAGTCACCTTAGTATGGTTAAATTTAAGCTACAACTAAGAAGACGCACAAAAGGACGTCCGTCAAAGCTCGCACAGAAAACACATCAACTTTCACTCGAATCGCAGAAATCTCATAGAAAAAATATGTTATGTTGCGTCACTCCATAAATCTGAGGATAGTCATTGAGAGTTTTAATTAGAATTCCTGAAACCTTCTACAAACCGTCATTATATTACATTACATTTTATTTTTATTTATGTATTCTTAAGTTGAAGTTACATTAGATTCACTTTCTATAAATAATAAAATAATTGACCCAATAAAGCATTAAGCGTCAAATTTAGAGTTGGAGTTGCATCAGACTCGCCCGAACCGAAATTTAAGTTAACATTTTTTTAACATGTAAGATTTTGAAGTTGTAGAACGAATGTATGTGTCTTAGATATTTATATATAAATAGAAGAATTACTATAAAAGCAAATCTTTCAGTATATATATAAATGTACATGTAAAATTCAGGTAATAATTTCACGCTCATTTAAATCTCGTTATTTTCAGAAAACTTTTTTACTGTAAAATAAATATATCTAGATGTTCTAAATTTCAATAATATGACAATTTCTACGGCTAAATGCAATGATCTGGTCTTTGATTTGTAATTTCGTTCCATTCTCCTTATATAACTGGTGACTAATAAAATACAAATATTCTGAGAATATTATTAAAAAATATGATATATGATTCATTGTTGAAAATTTTTGCGTGGGCATAATCGAGCTTTAACGGGATTTTTTTCAAGCCCTTTGTAATTTAAGGCTAAGATTGAATATTATTTTTGTATAGTTCTGAAAAGTACAAGAATTCTATCATTCTTTATTTTACTAAAACAAATATTTAAAGTATGTTCGAGCATATATCAACAGCTGGTCGTACATAGAATTCGATTGCTAAAACAACTGTCAATTGTCAAATATTTGCTTAAGAACCTTCTGTAAAATTATATTTAACTTAGTCAAAATTCTAATATAACATATTCGAACTATTTATCTTCATAATGACCTAGAAACAGAACATATTTAAAAAATAAATCGAAATAATCGAAATATATAGTTTGCGTGTAAGCTCAATACACGTATACAAAACGAGTAACAATATTGTTATTTGTATTAAAAATAATCAGCAAAGTATCTTATTCATCACGGACACTGGGCATTCAGAAGTAACGGTACTCTGAGCAGAACTAAACAGGAAGTAGGTCAGTGTACTTCAAAAGAACTCGCTTTTTGCGATTTTTTTTAGTCGCTCTTTTACAATGGAACATATGAGACGTTGAATATGAATACGATTAAGTTACATGTGAATCGTAACGAATAGTAACAGTGTAAATAAATTATTTATATTACGTTTTGTTCATGACGTTGAAAGAAAAGACGCATTTTTGTAAACATTTTTTTATTAATAAGAGTACAATATCAGTACAATTCAAAGCTCAACAACCATTGAAGATTAAGTATATTTTTGTAGAATCATTAGTATTATATAATAAACTTCCACTACCCTAGGTTAGGATAAAATATTTTTCTTTACATATATAATAAAATATATGTATTTGTTCGTACACATAGAATACAATGCAACCCGAATTAAAATTAATATTTTTTTAACATTAAACAACAAATAAAATATGTTATGTTTTATAGCCTCAACAACAATATTTAATTATTTTCAAAATATGATCTGATAATACAGTATTAAAAATTTATATTTTATGCACATACATACAAAAAACAATATTGCTTAATTTTATAATTGTTGGCTTGGAATAAGACCACCATAACTTAAAATAAATTGATTTTCAGGAGAAGCATTTAAAAATATGTACATATGTATTATATATACTCTTAAAGAAATGCAGGCATTTTCAGTTATAATGAGAATTCAGTGTTTATTTATATACTTGCTCAAAACATAAATAAATAAAATAAAATATTTTAGAAAAAACGTTAACTATAAGTAAATAATGTTTTAATAGAATTCCTTTGCAATAGAAATTTATGATAAATAGCTGTTTTTTGCATATCGTTTCAAAATTTACATAATAATAAAATATAATAGGAACAATCGACTTTGCATTAACATCATTGTTTCTCACTTTGATAGAAAAAATACACATGCAAGAACCACTTTCATTTCATTCTCCTTACTTGTTCTTTATGTCAAACATAGCAACTAACTTTTTTACTTTACAGCTGATATGTAGATACATTGAAAACATTAAATTTTGATACATAGTAATAAGAACAAGAGGATGCATTCACATTTGACATAAGAGCACTGCTTGCAAAGCATAAATAGCAATTACGCTATTGAGTGACATAAACATAAAAAGCGACGATTCCACAACAACATTTAACACTCAGAATGGCAACATAAACTGTTATAAACGTTATCTAGCAATTTATATACGAGTTAGAACTTGCAACTTTCCACTAAATAAGAATATTGGTCATTTTTTGTTCTTTCAAATAAAACTGTGTAAAATACTATTCTTAGGTTGTGGTGGTTTTATTCCAAAACGGCAACAAAAAAAAACAATGTTTTTCAGATCTTTTATAATATTCAAAATTTATCTATGAAAAAAATATAGCTAGAATAAAAATCCACAATATCTTTCTGTGTGTTAAAGATTTATTAATTAGAAACCGAAATTTAAAATGTATTGAATGTGAAAACGTATGAGTTATGTATAAACACCAAATCTAGTATATTCCCTAGCAATAAGACTAAACGGGCTTAAGATAATCTGTCACCTTATAACTGAAACCTCTGAAAAAATAATAATATAGCAAACTTATACATATATTCTTTTTTAATAAAATAATGTTTATCATTCAAATCGTAGCTAACAACTCTATGACCAAAAGCAGATATCATGAATTATTATTCAGCTATATTTAATCTACTTAGAGATTGAACTCTATTTGTTTTATGTTGCACTAGAATGTTGTCAGAAAGTCAAAAACGAAGCACAATAAATACTAAAAAGTTGTACATTTATTCAATTTGTACATAATAATTTGTAGAATGTTATGGAATGTTTTCTAAGCTAATTAGGTTATTTTATTTATAAGACTATTTATTCAGTATTCATCACTACAATACATTTATGATATTTTACTAATTGGTTCGCTTTTAACTATGAAATAAATGTCATTGATGCATATTGTTCCCTAAAACAATAATAATTAAAGGTTGAATTCGTTGTTGCTGATCCACTCCAGAATGAGTGGCGCGAAGTAAGTGATGATACAATCAGCTCCTAAAAATGATAATATCGTTATAAGTAAAATAGGAAAAAAAGTCATTTTTAAAAATAATGATATACGTATATATACCTGCACGGCGCATTGAATATAATACTTCAATGAGGAGCATCCTGAGCTCTCCGTCTTCTCCCGCTTTCTGCAGCATAGTATATTCACCGGATACCTAAAAATAATTAAAAGATTTATTTTAACATTAAAGTTAATAATTATCAACGTAAATTTACATACCTGATAAATAAATAATGGATGATTTGGATGACGGTCTTTCGTTTGCCTCACAATGTCCAAATAAGGAAGTCCAGGTTTTACCATCAGCATGTCAGCACCTTCTTCAACATCTCTGTCCTAAAAATGAAATAAATAAATTCAACTGACGTAATTTATAAAAAAGCAATTTACAGCAGTGCTATTATAAGACTCGCATGTTCAATTGATTTTTTTCGTTTTAGCTAAAACATTTATTAAAGAAAATATTAATATTTATTTGGTCATACAGCACAAAATTACTGAAACATGAACTATTTTATAAAAATAGTATTTAACAAAATGTTTCAGTAACTTCAGAAACAACATGTTTAAAAAAAAGTGTAAATTAACTATCTCTACTTTTGATTAAAAATTACTTAATAATGCCACTTCATTTCTACCATTTAAATAAACATGCTATGAAAATCTCACTTTGTCAAAATCGCTGACCAAAAGAATTCCCTTCATGAAAGCCAAGAATTAAGTAGATTTCTGTATTAAAAGAGTAAAAAAAGATTTATATTTTTATTTATATATTATTTTAATAAATATCTTAGAATATTTTTGACATATTTTCTAGGATTTTTTAAGCGGAGTAAAAAAAATATTTTTATTGATAAACATTTTTTGAATTGTTTATTTTTTTCTTAGGATTTTATTAAGTTTTTGATTAGTCACTATTTTGAAACAAGATGGCGTATCTATCAGGCTGGCTAATGGGATTAGCCGAAATATTTATAAGATCTATTTTTAGAAAAAGTTTTATGACAATACAATTAAAACTATGTCAGTTAACGATTGCTTAAATATTACATCAATGACAAAAAAAAAATGTTTTTGACTTCTTTACTTATTTCGTTGGGATTTTTTTTTAAATTTTATTATTTCTTAGTAAATCTACCTGAAAATTGACATCTATAGAATCACAGAAAATTAACACAGTAAATTGTGTAATTTTACCATTTTTCTGGACTATTAAAAGTGTTTATTAAATTTTTAATTAGTTAACTAATTAAAAATTTCTGTAAAAATAACAGGAAATAGAAAAGATATATATCTAGAAGAACATATTGTAAAGTTGGCAATTGTGTACTAATTTACACTTATGGTCATCAATATGATGCACGTATTTATATAAAAGTTAACTAATGTGATAGTGGAATTTGATACCGCCAAGCAAAACGAATAGCTTTTGTTTTCACTATGACCCCAAAAGAACCAAGAAAAATAATTTTAGCTCTTGATTAACAGCCAAGTCACACAGCTATTTTTCATAAGCAATATTGAAAGGCAACTCACCCTTTCTTTTGATATATGTATAGTGTGTAACCAAACTGTTTGACAAGATGTCAGAATTTTTTAATTAAAATAGTGTAATTTTGTGTATCACAGTAAATTTTCATATATTTTAATTTTAAAATTATATTTACACTTATTCGTTTTTATTTCATTTTATCGGTGATTCGCAGACCACTATTTAAGTAGCACTGTTTTACAGTGTATGAGAAAACATTAAAGATTAGAGGAGAAATCCAAAGTTTATATTGTATTGTAAATAATTTCTTGCAAACTTTTCCCTTACCTTATAAGTTAAATAATTATAAAAATCCTAGTCAATTTAAGAGAAGAGAGATTCAAGAATCATTACTATTTTTAAAAGGGAAAGATATATTGGATCAAAAATGTGTGCTTCTACCTCACTCTAATACTTACTGCTGCTCGAGCGGCAAGAGTTGCACTACCAGGTGGCAGTTGATAGCATTTTCGATTACCAAACTGAGGAGCAGCATTTGCTGCTTCTCTAAATGGTCCGTAGAGAGCGGATGCAAACTTACATGAATATGACAAGACAGATACCTAAAATTAAAATACAGTAACATTAACATCAATAAATAATTTACAGGTAATCATAATCATAGAATATACTAACCGCATTATGAAGATTATTCTCAAACAAAAGTTTCTTAATGAGCTTGACACGATTATCGTTCATATCAGAAGGCGCTACAATATGCGCACCTATAAATATTAAAAAAAATTACTTTATATTCTAATATATAATATTGTAAGAATTAAAAAATAAAATTACCAGCTTTAGCATAAGCTAAAGCAATCTCGGCGATTCTATTTATGGATGGAATATGATTTAGTCTGCCATCGGATGTTAACAAACCGCAATGTCCCTCTATTGTATAAGGGCACAAACAAACATCGCAAGCAATCACTAATTCTGGAAACCAACATCTTAGCTCCGGCAAAGCTTTTATGACAGGATTAAATTCTGAATCTGCATGAGTGCCCCTATCATCCTAAAAATTGATACATAATTACAATTCATGTTTTTAATATACATAGTTTTTTAATAGTTTGAAGTACATTTTTTTAAATTACATTATTATTAACATTGCATGGTTGCATTTTTATATATTATTTGTGGTAGATTATAATAATACAACCACACAGTTTTTTCAAACATAATCATTTATAAAATCAGAACAGCGATATGAATTTTTTTAAATGATGTTTTGATTTCAACTTCCCAGTTAATTGTATTATTAATGCAACTTTTTTAAATGAAATTATGTGAGTAGGTACTATTTCTTAATATAAATTGAATGAATATACAGGTACATACAATAAATAGCTACAAAACAACTTTTGTGACATCAATTGTGGCTTCAATTCCTAATTTGCCATGACAATAAATAAGCCTTTCAATGTGAGAGGAATTGATTTGAGAGATGAATGCTTCTCTCATCGAGCAGAGTATCCAAATCACTTAGCTGTGCAAGCAGATGAAAAAAATTAGCAAAAAACGTTGTTTATGTATTGAAGGATATGATATAATAAAAGCTGGATAGTCAAACTTAGATAACCTTGCAATAAGGAGACTAAAAACATTGTATATATTAGCAAAAAATTAAATTGTTATTTTTAAAGATAAGTGGTCAATAACTTAAACAATTAGCATATAGTAGATAAGGTCATTTAAAAATTTGTTGATAAAATATATTATATGTTAAATTTTTAACAAGTTGTTTCATAATGTATAATGTCTAGGAATGTATTTTGCTAATTTCTTTTAAGATACAAAGCATCTTTTAAAATATAGCTAATGACCATATAAATATTTAAAATACTGTCCGTTTAATTAAATTATTAAAAGCTTTGAGCTTTAGATTATAATTATGAATTCTTAAAGTAGAAAATGTATAATATTGAAGTATTTTATTTGTTTTATTTTTATTTAAATTAAATTAAAACCATTGTGACCTAACAGGCCAATGCGTCACAATGGTCAAAAATAATGTATAGTATATAAAAAGGCAAAAAACTCCTGAAGGGTTGAAATATTCTTTCGACAATTAGCCAATCAGGAGGAAAACAAACTTTGCAATAAAAGGATGAGTAAAAAAGACAATAATTAAAATACCGTTCCACTGTTCTATAGTTTGCCAGCAAGCAGGTGACCATACATATTAGGTATACAACATAAAGGCACGGCTGTAGTTTAAAATGGCTGCAGCACGAACCAAAGCACTGTCATTAGAATTTTATATGGTAAAGGGTTGAAAAATTTAGTATGGTGACGCATGTCTGATGCTCCAATAAGTATATGAGTGAACTAGTGCATGAAAGATTACGGTAATTCTTTTTCCCAATAAAACTATTTTAATTTCCCCAGGAAACAACTTTGAAAGATTTTGTTGAAACGTGTCAATACTCAACCTCATACCGTAAGAACTGGAAAGCTTGTAAGATTGTTCTTTTGTATATTTAAAAATATTTAGGGTTTTCATTTGATTCAGTATTGTATATATAGAAATATAAACACTCTACAATATATAGTACTTCTATCGAAATCTACACAAAAACTAACAGTATAGCTGAAATCACAATGTAATTGTATTTTTGTAGCGTAATTAATTATTCAAGTAATACCTTAGCTAATGATTCAGGGACACCGAAGAGCAGAATATATTTCAGTCCATTTTCTACGAGGGGCAATAATGCCTGTCTCAATTTAGATAGTCCATAGCGATATACATTAGGCATGCTACTGATTTCCTCCTTAGCATCATCGTTGTCACTGCAATGTGTATTTTATTATTTATTATTTATAATGATTAGATTTTTTTCTATGAATTGGCGAAAAACTCACGATAAAAATACCGGATACATGATATTCATTGGTGTTACCCTAATGTTATTCTGTTGAAGTTGCCGAAGAGTAGGATGGAAAATGCCACCGTGCAACATGTGCTTCGCCTCGTAGTTCATATTTATCTATGGAGGAAATTGTGATATAATTGGAAATTATATGGAGGAAATTGTGGGATATAAATGAATAATGTAATTCAATAAGGTGCGTGCAACATGTTGATTAAATTAACTGATTATTTGTAGTAACATGAGTGACAATGGTAAAGCTTATCAAAATACATATTTTACTAGGTAAAAGTAAGTATTTTTATAGTTTCAATTACATATGGTTGGTCTCGAAACATTAAAAAAATGATTTGATTGAGATTAGAATGTACAATGTGATATACAACATCAAATTATTATTTTTTAAAGTAAAATCGCTATTATAAATCATAGATCTAACCACATCTTATGTTTTAATTGATTTGTATGGGTTTTATTTTATTTATGAAACTAATATGACCTCATTTATAATTATCGCATGCATTTAAGTAAGGTGACCAGATTTTGAAAATATCAAGGGACACAAAAAAAGAGGTCATCTCGGAAATTTTTGTTCATTTAGTAACGTCTCGGACATTTTTGTTCGAGGAGGACAAAAGGTGTCATAATTTTTGAGGACGACGTCTGGTTACCTTAATTTAAGTAACAAAGATTAAAACCAACTAAAAAACATGGAATCATCAATAAATTTTATACAAAAATCAGATACGATTGGATAAGATCCATTTTAAAATTTTAATTAAACATGTCTACTTACATTTAATTTTATATAAAATGATAAAAATGGCAAATCACGCACAGAAAAGGTACGCAACTAAAATATTTTGAGGTTATACGTCAAATGTTCTTGACGTATAGAAAGGTACATAAATTCTATTATCGATTGAGAAGAACTTAATTTTCATATCATACCATATGTTATTTATGTATATATATATTTAAATAAGTCAGCAGTAATAATATTTAGTTATTTTTGAAAAAATGGAAAAATAAGCAAAATTCATTATAAAATTTACAATTTACTTATGAACTGATAATTATCTATTAAAAAAATACTATAAACTATGTGGGGGCTATTCTTCTGTTTATTTATTCATTCATAATTGCCGGCACTCTGGTAACACTGACGTGACAGTGGCGATAGACAGCACATTCTTTTGGTGGACCTTGATAGGAAAACAACGGCCGGTGGTTCGTCGTCCGCCGTTCACTCGCATATATTTCAATAACAAACATGTAAACTCTATATACTTTTATAAAAAACACTACTGCAGCGGCTCAATCTGTGTGTAAATGGCACCCGTCACCATCTGTTCGGCAATATTACATAAAAAACTAAAATTTAAAAATACAATATATTACATCAAAAAATCAAATTTAATTATTAATTTATAGTAAAACGATTCGAAGATTTATGATATACACACATATGTAGCTTAAATGTAATCTTTTTTAAATTACTTTTTAACATATCTTTTAGTCAATTGGCTGTAGTTTCGGCGGCATATATTACGTATATACACCTAGTCTATATTAAGATATGGCTAATCGTCTCAAGTGTCCAGGGGGCACTTTAATCAAGTTACTAGTTGATCTTTGGTCGATTGCTTGAGTACAAATCGAGAAGTGGTGTAGTGGCAAATTAAATAGTGCTAGAGGGGAGGGGTAGTTATTTTGATCGGAACTACCCCCCCTCCTTTTCTTCATAAAATAATATAATTTTGTTTATAAGTTTAACAATTCTGTGATACTCTATGAACTGATACTGTATAGGAGCTTGAAAAAAGTACCAGCACCACTACATTACTGGAATTGAGTTTAAAAAGCAAATGATTGTATATGTGATACAATTTTGATGATCATTTGGTTGCGCATTGATTTCGTTTATGTGAGAAAGGGAAATGGCATTTTAATTTAATTCATTAATTCCTTTTAACATACCATCTAGCTGGTTGTTGACATTTACACTGTAGTTGTTTTCACGGTAATCGAAGGAAAATACTTCTCTTACAATTTTTCTTCGCTTATCAATATTGATTTTATATTCATAAATATTGCTTCAACATTTTAAAAAACATATATAGTCATATTTACAAAAACATACACACTTATTTCATAAATGCAGTTATAAGAACAATACTATATTTGTGATACGTCTTATGTCACTTCCATTTATATTTTTTTAATAAATGAATGTATGAATAAGTTAATTCAAAACAAAAAAGATATTATCCCCAACATTGCAGTATAAAAGTGTAGCTCTTTACCACTTCTATCTATTTCAAAGCTACTATTTTTATCGTAACGTTTTGTGATGTATTAGAAACTATGTTTGATTTTTATTTGTAAATCTTTGGTTGTAACCTGACAGGCATAAAGCTCAATGCGTTACAATGGGAGTAAATCTGTAGCAACTGGGTAAGTCAGACATAATGAATACCTACAAGTATTAATAACCACCAGACTGAAGTCTGGGAATCGGTGACATCTATATTATTAATTATTATGTGTAATATTATTTATAATCAATAGATTTCACTTTGCAGCTTTGGCTGGTTTAAATAATAGCGCATTTTTATAAATAAAAATTCAAGTATGTTGCCGTTGGGGCTTGAATCCGCCACCTCAACGTCACTAGTCTGAAACGTTACGGATTGCTATTCCGACCATACGTGATAAAATATATTTGCTTGAAACTCAGTTTGGAAATAAAACAAAATACATGTTTTTACGATTACTTTTTAAATAGTTTCGGGTAAAAGGAGCAAATAATAATAAACAATTATAATTTCTAAATATTTCCGTGAGTAAGTATACTACAAGACTTTTGCTGTTAAGTATTACAAGCTTGTATAATTATTACAAAGTTATTTGTATTACTGCAACGAAAAAATCGCTCTTATTATTGTCAGGTTATTTGACTAGGATCGATATGTTAATTTTATTTATAGTTCTCTGCAATCAAAAGGAAAAATTTTAACTGATCAGTTCCGAGGTGCGACAACAACGTATAATTGGTAACTCACCCAATTAAATAATAATATAGTGGCAAATATGTTATTTAGAAACATCTTATAAACCTACTGTAGCAAAAGATTCTAGTAACTCTCCAATTTTTTTATATTAATTTAAAAAATCAGAATTCATAAATCAAACAATGTATATTATATGATACTTTTATTTTATAAATCGATTAAAAAGCATAATTATCTCTTAGAAAATAAAATAAATAACATTTTCGTAACTAGTTTTCTTTCATTGAAAAATAGTATTTTTTAATAAACTGTCCACAATTAATCAAAACGATTGTTTTGATACAAATAGTGATGACTATAATATACGCATGTACGTATACACACAATACGATATATTCAATCCGAGTGATATTTCAAGTTATACAATAAAAAAATCCATTGTGTATTTCTTTACTTTTTAATTGTCTATCAGTAATTTTAAGACACTTGATGCAAATTTGATTACTCCAATATATGTAAATATACACGCATATATAATAATTATTGCACAAACGACAAAATCGAAGAGCGTGGCTCAGTAGCTACTGCCACTTAACTCAAAAATTGATTATAACTTCAGGCAAAACTTTTCTTCGAACAATAAGCCACATATTGGTCAAGTTTCAATGATAAAAATATATATATAGAGTATATCATTATTTTTTTAAATTAAGACTCGTCCAATGCGTTACTGTGACTAGGAATACATCAGGTAAAAATTTACAGTCACCAATATGCTTATAAAGCATAATTATCTTAACATATGCAGCATACCACAATTAAAAATCACATTTCAAAGACAAAACACAGAATAATTCTAAAAATAAGTGCGACTTTGTTCAAGATCAATGTTTAGATTATTTAAATTATTTTTTAGAGTAAACTTTATAGGCATGTGTGTGTAAAAATCGTCAAATATCTAGAATATCACAATTGTATAAGACTGAAACTTTGGATTATTGCGCTAAACTCAACAATGATTGTCAAACTAAACTTTCAATTACCAACCGTCCAATTCCCATCGAATACTAGCTGTCGGAATAATTATTGAAAATCATTAACAAGACCTTGCAACAGTGCGGTCGTTCTATTTTTTTAACCATCTAAAGCACTTAACTTCCATTTATATTTATAATTTTCCTAGCTTAATGAATAGAGAAAACAAGCTGTCGTTCTGCGACTGTTAGAAGGGACGCGTCGGCAACGGTGAAGCTGGTAGGCTCCAAGAGTCTGTCGTCCTTCTGGGTGGGGGCTGGGGTGGGACTCCGCTCACTCTGCAAATTATTAACAAAAATAAGTAAATCAAAACATCATATTAGAACATGCATAATGAGGTAGAACAATATAGAAGTTTGTTTCTCTCATGGGATGGTAGTGATATCAAAAATAAATAAAAATAATATAGCACAGATGGAGTAGGTAAATATATAATAACAGGTTAAAATGTGACATAATATAGTATCACGAAAAAAGGGACAAAAAATATATGGAATGCTTTTCTGAAATGGCTTTGCAAGAACGTCGTAGAAAAAAGGTCATCCGTCAGCTGCACCAAACACTTACAGATAAGCTTTTTATCAACTACATCTTACCTACCGATAAAAAGACACTAGAAAAATAATATTATATTTGTAGCGCTATCGCATAATGCAGGAGAATTACTGTTCTTTTGCATAATTCCAATATCTCACTAAAAAACTATAGTGATGATGATTTAGATGATTTCATTGATTTTTTGACTCGATTTTTTATTGAAACTAAACTTATGTTTTAATTTATCGTTTTACTACATCAATACTTGATTTAAAAAAGGGTTTCAGTATAAAATGCGTTTTCTAACTTCAAAAAGAGATAATATCTTTTAAAGCAAGTAGATTAGAATGTTTAAATTTTTAATACAAATATGCTTCTCAACATTTGGCAATAGTGCATTTAATATTTAAATTTGAAGATTCCTAGGTAAGAACATGTTGCAAAATATGAAATTTTATTCTGGACATGATAAATAAAAATATTTAAATACACATGGATAGTATTTTATAACTATTTTTATTTTTTATTTTTGAAAAGAAAACTGAAGTTAATTGTAAAACTACAGCTGAATCATTACGCAGTGTCATCTGTGTAATGGTAAATTATGGCAAATGAACATTTACTTCATTTTTTTAAAATAGCTAACCATATTTTTATGAAGGGCATGCATGACATAAATATTATAAACATATTTTTTTGATAAAATAATTTGTAAATGTAAGCAGAAGCAAGGTTCATCCCCCTCTAATGAATTTATAGTGTTTACTTAAATTCGGGTAATTCGGTATGAGAACTCTGCTATATTTGGTCATTCGGCTAAACATGTAAGGCACCAAAATAACCTTGCAACTGGTGGAGTCATTTATGCTTTGTAATATGCCCAATATTCAGAAGAACAGATGGCTTTGTTTACTGTATCGGTTCATACAAATGCCCTCTTTATTCTTTCTAATGTCACGCGAGCATTTTGTCGCTCGATGCGGTCACAATGCTAGTGCCGTGCGAGACTTTTTTCTCTCACAAAAAAATATAATTTATGCTAAGAAAAACTATTATAAGCCGTGTTGGATTTATAGAATCATCTATAAAGAAGCATTAAAAATTATGGTAACTTAAATAGCGAGTTTTAAAAGCAAGAAAACATTTTTTATCTTGAGCGGTGCCAGGTCTGTCATTACGTCCATACATAACGTCTTTCGTAAATAAAATATAAAATAAATATCAAGCGCTTGACTAAATGATTTACAGCATTGAGGCCTTTTAATGAATATGAATAACAGTTTTAACAGCAGAGGCAACTGTGAGGTCACCGCAGGTTGCTGTCGGTCCAAATCGTGGGAATATGAAATGTCTTAAAGACCTAAAGTGTTGCCTTAGTGGTGGGAATAAGTTATATAATTGCAATGATTTAACATTAAGTTAGCAAATCTAGTATTCACCATTATTTCAAAAATATTTCTAAATTAGGAATTATTAAAAAAAGATGGGAGGAGCAGTTTATCAGTTCAACCAAAGGTTAAATAAACATAAGTTAGTCTCTTATTGTTAAAAAAAACACTAATTATATTGTATTAAACTAATAGATATAAGTAATCATTATTTTTTTTACTGAAAGTAATTACATACCTTACGAAATTATGCGAGCAGTCCTGCATCCGTTTATTAATATCGTCGCAGTCACTGGTGGCAACCCGTCGCGGGAGAGGCGTCAGACGCGACGCCTTACCCGAGCCGCCGACTCCGCTCGGCGACGACGATCTACTACTCCCTGTGTGGTTGTTCGCACCCAAATGTAATTTTACATATGAAGTAAATCTCCTTTTCATAATGCCGGCTATCGAATTTAGCCAGCCTGCGTTCGTTTTTGTGATTTGTTGTGTCCGTTCGTGACAGATAGATAATGACAACAATAAACATCAATTGGTTAGAGATTAAAATCAGATTTTTAGATTAAAAAAATTAATAAAATAAAATTGAGAGCAAAATAGTGATGTATAATAACAATAATAATGATGAATAACAATATAAAAAATAAATCAAAAAGGACATAACAAATTACAAAAATTCGTTTTTTGATAAATTTAAATATTCAATCAATCAATAATCAATCAAGTGTGTGCAATAGTTGCAATAGTGACGTATCAGAATCGAAAAATAGTGTTTTTGTGTTGTATACAATATATAGATAGAATATTTACAAAAGCAAGCAAGCACAAATACAATACAATATACAAGCGTTCGTGTGGTGATAGAGACAGATAAATAGAAGTGAGTAACAACAATGAGTATAAAACAAATAAAATATACAAAAAAAAGAAGAAAAAAGAAAATATGATACAACTCGTTGGCGCCCCCGCGTGCGTCGTTTTTCGTCAATGCGGAGCGATTCCCATAGCCAAAGGAGGAGCAGACCCGAGAGAAGGCAGCCGGATGGTTATTCAGCGAGTGCGCACGAGCGAGACGGGCGAGTGATGGGTGATGTACGCATGATACACACAACAGGCAGTGGTGGATAGCAGGGGGTGTTGTTGGAAGGGACAGGGTGAGGCGGGGGTGACAATAAAACATATAACGTTAGCAATATTTTCAATGTACATTATTTTTTATATCACTAAATATATCTAAAGATCATGTTGGATTTTGATAAGCTTTTACACAGATGTAAGCGAGAAGGTATTTCAACAGCATAGCGTCTGTGATTCAATTCAGATTTTCAATATGCAATTCACAGTGAGACTATAGTGATCTAATATACTCGGACTATTAAATAACAGAGAGTACTGCATAAATAAATAGTAAGGTAGAGATTAAAGCGAAACAATTGTTTTTCCTGTTTTCATAATTGCATACGAGTGTTCAAAATAGTGTCTGAAGAAAATTAAATATATTTTTAATTTTGCAAGCATTCTTATGTCGCTTACATCCAGTGCTCTCTGTTAAAAAAACAACAATATGTACATAATAGTAAGAATATTATTTTAATTAATTAAAAATATAGTCCCATTCCATTGACAAGCATCCACATTGCTATACTTTGTCCAATATACTTAATCAGTTTGAATTTCTCGTAAATAAGCAACAGTAAGAAAGATGACAATCTATTATTATTGATATAATTTGTTTTTCAATGCCAGGTAAGTTAGGAATTCTTCGATTTTTTTTATAGTTTTTCAAATAAAGGCTCAAGTATTGGTAAGAAAATGAAAATGTATTACTTTTGATGAAATGTTGCTGCTAGTGTATCTGTAACAGTGAATACGTATTACCAGTGAAATTATATTTTCACTGGCGTTTCAAAGATATCATATTTGAATACTATTTTCCAGTGAAATTAGATGTTGCTCTAAACTGCTGTTGAAACTCAATTTGACGGTTACGAAACGTCCATCTACTGTTCAAACCCAAAACTAATCTAAGCAAATTAATACTAGATATATGGCACCCGTCAAATTGACGTGTTTCTGATTTGATTTGTATAAGCCAGTATTTTTTCCAGGTTTTTTTACGACTTTTTATATTTTATGTAAATATATTAATATTTTTATTTTCAGAAACTGGTCACTAAATACCTATTTTTAATGACACTCATCAAATTCATAGGTTTATGCCCATAAACCTGGAGTTAATCAAATCGAATATGACCTAATTAAAGTTCTAAAATTAACTATAGCTTTAGAACTCTCATTAGATTAATTCGTTTTCGTTAGGTTTACTTTATTTTAAATATCATACTATTTTGTCGAATGATTTGACATCACAATTCTGTAAATCTCTGATCATGTGGATGTATGTGTACTGAATCATACGTTTGTGAACAAATAGTTTTATTGATACTAAGCAGTGATATCATTTATTTGATACATTTTACTAGCCGAGCTAGTGAAATTATATGTATACTAGTGAAAATATGAATTTATTAATAATATATATTCACTGTAACATATATTATATATATAACACCAGTACTGATTGTGTATAACGGGCAGAGTATTCATTCAAAATTTATCATAATTTTTGGTATGTAAGAAATGTCATAAAAATATTTTTAAATATTTAAAAAAAATTATTTAATTTTCGAAAATCGAAATAACGTAAAGCACAAGAATTGAGGTTAAATTCAAAACCACCTTTGACACTTTATATTTTAAATCAGTGCATAATAAATTACATACAAATTTTATGGTAAAAAAATGTGATCAAATCTCATCTCAGTGAAATAATCTGCAAGATATGTATATACAACAAAATTTATGTCATGTTACCAAAAAAACTAAAGTAACTATACAAAAATTAAATTGAGAATTTTTGTAGTGAAATATTTGCAAAAATAGACGATATCTAAAAAATACATTGTAGGGATGAAATGATAGAGCTAAAATTAGTGTAATTTTAAATGTAAATCTTATTTATGTTTATTTTTAAGGCATGTACAGTTTATGAGATAAAAACATTGCTATGACTTAGTTATTGCTTCAAAATATTCTTGGCTTAATTTTTTTATAGATATAAATACGACATTTCATATACCATTCAATATCTTTCTCATTTCATTCTTACTGTTCTATTAATTTCTAACACACCCATCCCCACTCATTAAAGCAATTGATGAATTTTCTGCATCCAATCAAATTCCCCATATAAAAAAAAGGTACAAACCTTGTTCATCTCTATCTTTTCCGTGTGCCTTTCCATGTTTGCTGTGTAGTATGTGCAAATTATACGAATTTTCTTCTTTGCTATCGGACGATATTCGTTCGTTCTTCTTCTCCTTCTCGTTTGTACTTCTGCTCTTCTCCCGGCTGTTCTTCCTCGCCAGTTCGCTCCTGCTGTGGCTTTCCACATCCGGATTGACTTTATAACAGTCGCCGTTCTGTTCCTCCCTCATGTGATGGTGGTACGTGGACTTTTTGATCTTCGACTCAAACTGCGCGTTGGCTTCGTTTACAATCTTTTCTCTCTCGAGCCGGGGATCCGGAGGCGAGAAACACCTCTCCCTATCACTGTCAGCTCTGTAAGGCTTTATCAGATCGGGCTGCCTGTCACCGTCCAGATCGCATTGAGATTTGTATTTTGACGGTGTTCTCTCTCTTTCGCGCCACTCCCGCAACAACGGGTGCTCGGTAGCTTGAGCTGAAGATTTATTATTATAGAATTTATAATAACTTATCAAGTCAGCATTATCAACAAGGGACGACGGCGATTCCTTACAAGACGATTGATCTCGGGGTAGGCTGGGATCACGGTTAGTGCGGCGTGGTGGTTCTGGAGATCGGCCAACGCTGGTGTCTCTACTAAGGCTTGAACTTGGATACAAAAACAGACATTTAAACAAATTGACATTGAAATATTTTATTGTAGCACACAAGTCTTTATGTCATTTTAAGTAGAAAGATTTTAGATATTCAATTGAGCAACTGTTCTTGTGACCTATTTATTGACATGGCGAAGGCAAGGCGAATTGTGAATAAAACTGCTTGAAGTTAAAACGCAAATCATTAAGAATTCAAGTAATTCTGGAAATATATAAATATATCAGATAGAATCGTTAGCTCAATTAGATAAGTGTGACAACTGAATTATATTTAAGCATAATTCTGTAAATATAAAAATAGAACAACATACAATGCTTGGAAGACATTTACTAAGATTACTTACTGAGCTCCATAGAGTAAGTACAAAGCGATAAATTAGGTTTAGATATAAACAAAATGTTAATCTTAACTAATCAACCATTAATTAAAGCAATATATGGAGTAGAATCTTGGAACATGTTAAAAATAAAAATCTCTTGCTACAATGGGGCGGAAAAATAATTTGATGGCAAAAAAAGGATCTGCAATTGTCACTCTTTACCAGGACAATAGAACTCGGCGATATATTGCCTAAAAATTAAATATCTCTAAGACCACCGTGCAGGAAGATGTGAAATTTTTTAAGGATACAGGACTAAATTATAATAAACCTCGATCTGGAAGTCTTATACTTACATCAAAACAACGGAATCAGCATATAGTAATTTCAAGTAAAATAAATAGAAGGTTTACTCAACAGAAATTTGATTTCAAGTGAAAAAAAGTGGTGTTGAAAATATAGCAGTGTCAACCATTCAACATCGATTAAGAGTAGCAAAACTTGGAGGACGCATTGTTGCCAAAAAGCATTGGTTACGACAAGAAAGGGAAAGAAGAGGTATCACTAGGCTACAAAGCAGTGAAATTGGACCTTTGAAAATTTCAATAATCAGTGTGTCCAATTTCACTAATCAGTGCAAATTTTTATAGTCTGACGAAACCAAAATTTGAACTGTTTGGATCAAATCGGAGAGTATTTGTTAGACGAACTGTCAGCGAAAATATGAGTCCTGACTGCATTGTGCCAATTATAAGGAGCGGGAGTTGAAAACCTTGTGAAAATAAACGAAATTTAAAACAATTTTAGAATAGTAAGTACTACCTATGTGCAGACATTTAAACATGTCAGGTTTTATTTTTCAACAAGACAATGCTCCCAAACACTCTTCTAAATTGTGCAGGGGGTTTCTACAAAAAAAAAGAAATATTATAAATATGATTTGTCCACCCTAATCGCCAGATTTAAATCTAATTGAGCTTTTAGGGGATGAGCTTGATCAGAAAATTCGCCAGCACTCATTAAATTCCCAAATAGCCTTATGGAAACGATTATAGAGTGGGTGGGCTAACATATCAACCACTATATTGAAAAATTTAGTTATTAGAATAGGGTTAATTTTTTGATAAAAAGGTAATTATTTTTTTTTTAATTTGTTGCAAAAATATTATTTTAAATTGTAATTTTAAGTTTAATGGTGAATATGTATTTGATCTTTCATATAATTTTGTTTTCTTTATAATTTATCTAATTTATATTAAGAATATCAACAAAAAATAATTTGCTCTTAGCACTTTTGACCAGTAGTGTACATTAGAAAAATAAACAAAGACTTGTGAGACTATAAAGCATGAAGAAATATACCTAGATTGTCTAGAACTAGAATCCCAGTCTCGCCGACTACGACGCTGCCCTTGCTGATGATAAAATCTCTGAAGTACAATAGGACTTGTGTTACCCTGAGGTAAAAATAATGAAAATTAAACTATATGACATTTAAATCTACTAAGATTTTAGAATGACAAATACCTGCTGATGATGATTGCTTTCATTGCGCCACGAATCACGTTCCCGTTCTTCTTGTTCCCGCACAGCCCACCGATGAGCAGGCTGCGGTGACCACAGAGGAGGCGAGAAGCTCTTTTCAGGTGTTCTGATGAATTACAAAATATTAACCGTTTAATAATCATATAAATATGTCTTGTGTATTGAAAAAATTACCTTGAATAGCCATGTGAAGTCTGTCTTGTATCACCATACGCCTCCAAGCTAGCAGGTTGTGAGCAGCTTCCGCCCGGATTCTGATGATAAGATCCCCCGTACATCAAATTACTCCTGTTCCTTACAATTGGAGCACCCGGATACCTAGACATTGTGCATACTGAGGTAGCTGTGAAGTAGTTCGTTGGGCCGTTTGGTCTGAAGCAAGGCGGCGATGGTTCGATATCAGCTGTGATAACTTCACAACCGTCGTTCTTCAGCAAGACTAAATTTGTGGGCGATCCAAAGGCGTGCGGTGGCTCAGGATCTTGATACCCGTGCTCGTACGCCGTGGATGACACTCGATTGCGTGACGGCGAAAAATATTGCTTTCTATTGACTTCTGGCGATCCGTACGGTCGCATTTGAGAATGCATCAGTTCTTGCCGACGGTTCGGATTCGTATAATTATCGAAGCTAGATGGTCCACCTCCGCCTCCACCACCGGAGAACGGTTGATTTCTTATTTCTAGATTAGCAAAGTAGTTTTTTGTGTTGGGTGAAGTAGCTATGTGTTTATAAGGCCAACGTTCCGGATTGTTGCTATACACTACTGGGTTATTAAAAGGTCTATCTATGGATTTGATTCTAGGGCTGTAATCTTTGGGAGGTGTTTCGTTTTGAGTCTGAGCTGCACATTCAGAGTTCACTATAACGTTACTATCGGGCGATTCTAAGGTGATCTTTTCCGGTGATTTGTCTATTGGTTCATTAACTAAAGTATGCTGCTCATGAGTTATTATAGGATAAAAGGGGTTTGTGCTCGTATCTTGCTGATCTTTACTATTCACTAGAATATTTAATTCATTAGAAAAGAGTTTGTCGCTCGTAGAACTAGACGATGTTGATTTTTCACACACGTTTAAGTTGTCCATGTTCGGTAAACTGACATTATCGCGAGTCATATTGTCGTTTTGTTCACAGTTGTTTTTTTGTGCGAGTTTATTTATACTATTAACACTATTGCTCAAATGTTCGGATGCGTTGTTTGACGTTTGAATAGGCCGTTCGATGTTGGTGCTGAACGAAAACGAAGTCAAAGTTAAGCCATTTAGTAACGGATTTGATTCTTCAGCGTTGTTCAGTTGGTAAATTCGGCGGATAACAGGCGGCGTCTCCAACAATCTGCAATAGCGACACAAAAAATGTATTGAATAAGCACACAAATAGATTAATATTAATATTATAATCAAATTAAAATTAACTTAAGTGTAAATTAGCTAAACCCATTATTGGAACTAGTGTAAAAATATGTATTAGTCTTACCATATAGTTTGTATTAGAGATAAAAGGAATCCACACAACACAATCCATGCAAATTAAAAATGCCTTAATCGCTTCCTTGTCAAGTACAATCAATTTTTTGTTTATAATTGATCATACTTATGGGATGTAAAAAAATCACATTACACACACACAAATCAATACGTGCTATAACTAGAAAAAACAGTAAATTTACCAGAAAATACATTGATAGAGTGAAATTGTATCATTGTTTACGACTATAACTTTCTGTTGTCATACGACAAATAGATTTAGCTAATAATAGGTATAAGGTGAAGCCATGAAAGTTCATATTATAGAACAGTTGTGACTTGTTGTTACTTTGTAAAACACAATATTTGTTTTTACCACATAGATAACTCAAATTATGTGATCTTGCACACTGATTTCAGTTGTATCATAAATTGTTTTCTAATATTTAATATTGTTCTTAAAAATTCGTAATTTTTAAACATTTTTGCTTTGACAAAATAAGAAATATTTTTTAAGACAAATTATGATTAATAGTATATATTGAATATATTTCAACTGGTAAAGGTGATCCAACTTTAGTTTCCGAACTTTTTTTATAAAAACACATAAATTTAAGTCTTCATCAAATTTTTACAAAATTAATCGAACATTTGATGTATTTCATAAATTATGAAAAATAATATCAATTAAACGGGCGCTTTTGGACCTTTTGCAGCAGCCGATCCTTTCGATGATTTTTTCGTACATTTCGGGCGGTATCTCGGCTATAACTTGAGGGATGTTGGTTTTTAGGTGCTCCAACATCTTGGGTTTGTCAACGTAGACACGATTCTTAGCGTAACACCACAAAAAAAAGCCAATGGCATGACGTCACTGGTGACGTCAATGCAATTGACGTCACCAAAAGGTGAAATAATGCGACATGGGAACTTTTCACGCAAAACATCCAACATTGTACCCGATGTGTGGCAAGTTGCACCGTCTTGATGGAATATCTTCGATTTCGTGCCAAAAATATTCGATTATAATGCGACTATAGCACTCACCATTGTATGTATATATGGCCCAATGATGCCACCTGACCACAATGCGCACCAGTCACTTTTGGAGCATGTAATGGTCTCTCGTGAATCATATAAGGATTTTCCTCGCCCCATATGTGGCAATTTTGCTAATCAACATACCCAGAGATGTGAAAATATGCCTCATCAGAGAAAATTTTCTTTGAAAAATCAGCATCAACTTTCTGCTGCTCTAACACCCAATCTGCGTGAATTCTTCACTGTATCTGGGCTTCAATTCTAGTGTTATCTGAATTTTATATGGGTGTAGGTCCAGATGCAAAATGTGTCAAAGAGAGCCATATTAAAAGCTCAAAAGTTGCGAAAGCCAACGAGTTAACAATTCTAGGTCTTTGGCCACACTTTTACTACAGCAGGAATATTCTCAGCTGAACGGATGTCACAATGATGCACAGGCCCTACCCTTCTCCAACGTTTCCAATATCTTCAAATTTTATTACTACTTTGCGAATTGTTCGCTCAGTGGGACGATAAAATTGACCATAATCTTTCCGTAAATTTCAATACACAGTTTGTACAGAATTATTTCTGTAGAGCAATAAAACAATTTTAACGTGTTGAACGTTGATTAAGCGATCCATTTCGTAAATATGTTGTTGCAAACTAACATTCGACACTTTAAAGATTCGTGATTATTGACAGAAGTCTGATTTATAGTGCTGCCATCATAGGAAACTCGAATTGGATCAACCTGTACTAAATTATGAATTTTTCAAGTGGAAAATAATTATTATTTATTTACAGTGGCATTTTTTTCAGATAAAAATATTACTACAAAAAATTTTACTAGACTGTAACTAGTTTTTGCTAGCATATTTTTTAATAGACGATTTTGACAAAATACTTAATTTTTGATTATGATTAACATTAATCTTTGGAATATAATAGGATAGATTTAATGCTAAGTTTTAGGCTAAGTGGAAAAAGGGAAAAAAATCAGTACAAAAAAATGTTTAGCTTTTTTATATCGTATTTAAAAAAAATGCTAAAAACAAAAACAACTAAACATATTAAAAAAAATAATTACAAAACTTTAATAAAAAAAACTAATGAAATTGAAATTAGCATGTACTTTTACTTTTAAATCGTGCTATATTATCTTTATCGTGAAAACTGTAAGTTTTAAATACAGATTAATAAAGAGTAAATAAGAGTAATTAAAAACCAAGGATTTATAAAAAAAAAAATTAGACAATTCAGCAAAAACCCAAAAATATTTATATATCTTTTAAGGGTGTAGTCACTAGTTGAAAGGTAACTTATATTGTAACAATAACAATGATACAGTAAGTTACTAGGGAATGCTTTATACATATAGAAATTTAAGTGGTTTCATTGGGACACGTGATTATTTAATGCCGTCTAACGGCGATGCTCTAAATTTTTATTGTAGAACTATTATTCAATTTTAATTTAATAATCATCATTGTGCCTTGCACTACTAGCTTGACCATATTTAATCATAATAATAATCTAATCTTATGTAATATGATCAGATTTACATTTATAATATAAATTAAAATCTCCCAAGCACAATAGAAGTTCATGTGGGATTTGAACCCGCATACTTTCAAATTATTGTGCTGGAATTATAACATTACTTAAAAGCAATAAAATGCATTACTTTCAACTTTACGCTATCGCTGTTAGGTATAAAAATTGTGCCAACAGTGTTACATTAATTCAATTAAAAAAGTGCATTAATAACACAATTATTATTAAATAAGGCATGCGGAGACTTTTAAGTTTTTCTTTCGAGTTTGAGGACATACGTTAAAGTGGGGAGCATGCATACCTACCGCGGCGAACCAGGTGGTAGAGCAGAAGCGAGCCAATTTCCAACACATGCACTTGTGGCAGTCGCCCGTTTAACAAATGGGTGCTCTAATAAAGCAATGTATTTCGGACGATTTCTATAATCCTTTATTAGGCTGAAACACAATAAAACAACATCACTATTATAGCATTACATGATTATAAATATCTTATTAATATTAGACAGATACCACTGTTTGACAAAACATCTCAGCTCTTCGGAGAATTCGGGGCTATTCGGCAAAGCAGGCGGAGCTTCCTCGATCACTTTTGAGAGTACTTCGAAATCGTTTGTGCAGTCCCTGTAAGGATACCTCCCGGTGGCTAGTTCGACTAGTGTTATTCCTAATGACCACACGTCCGCCCGGATGTCATAATCAGGTTTTTGTGGATCGGGTGGATTTATACGTTCAGGCTAAGAAAAATAATAGCATTAATATTTAATCGGTCGCTGTGGTTTCCAAAATAATGTAATCCAATATATTATTTAAATTGATTTTGAAAGACTTTCAATAAGTCGTTTGTCATTTTATTTGTAATCTCACTAAAAACTTTTCTTATATTATAGAAAGTTCTTTAAATATAATATTATGTAAGTAGCTACTTAAATATTTAATTGAATTACTACATCATAATATAGCTTTAATAACAGGCTATTCAAGCATAAATGATATTTATTATTTTTTCTGCGAATATTTTTTGTCTTAATTTAAAAAAAAATTGTATAAGAATTTAAAACGAACAATACTTAGTAGATGATAAGAAAAAAATATAATACTGGCTGTAACTTTCATTTAATTCAATTGATAAGATAATGGACGAAGAAGCTACAGTTATTCAGTTGAGTTTAAAAATTTTCTGGATCCAAGTGGATTACAACAGCACACATTAACCCTGAAGGTTGGTAGCCCTTTTGTGCTGCTGATGAATTATGAACCACAACTGTGTAATTAAACACGATAAAAGCAGTGAACACATGCTATAGATATAGAGACAATGAATCTGACAATAACAAAAATAAGTATCAAGATAAAAATTACTTCATCCACGACAAAAATATTTTTAAATCTGTGATCTTGTTCGACATTGTACTGTTTGTTAGCGGCTGTTTCTTCACCGCCAAAATTAAAAATTCCCTCTTTGGCAATATTAATAAAAATAATACTCATTCTATTGGTATTTCAAGATATAATTGCTACAAAAAGTCATAGGTTGCCAATAACAGCTTTTGTGTCCATTTATTTAAAAAATAAATATGTAAATACTCACTGCCATATAAGCTGCACAGCCTGCTCCTCTTGTTTTCGCCTTTGAATCAACCAGTCTTCCGCTGATTCCAAAATCGCATAATTTGATGACTCCTCGTTCATCTATTAAAATATTAGAAGGCTTCACATCTCTATGGATCACGTCGTGTTCGACTTTGAGATAAGAGAGCGCCTTTACAGTCTAAAATAAATGTTAATTATATTTATTAACGACACTCGTGCAGTCAGTATTGAGGAAAAGTAAATTAGGACCAAGTCTGAATTATATGAATACTCACTGCTACAGTCAAATTTCCGAGTATATCTTCGGGAATGGGTCCACTGAGACGTTTTAAGATCTTATCAAAACAAGATGCCATCAGTTCCATACAAATCCAAACGTCAGCTTCTGTTATAAAATATCCTAAGCAGCGTACTATATAAGGGCACCCGTGCGATCTCAATACAACTTCCAAATCCATCAGTATCCTTTTATTTTCTTCGGAATTGCCGGACCGCCGCATTTGCTGCAATATCACTCAACATTAATTATTTCAATAGGCTTTAAATTTCACCACACCCAATAATCACTGCCTTTAAAAGATTGCAGAATCATCAGTTATATTACCTATATGGGTATAATTAGCACACGCAGAGTTTTAAACACTGCTATATTGTTTTTAAAATGCGGTTTTCAAATAAATATAATACTAACAACGTATTATATTGTATCTTTTTGTAAACTTTACTTTGTAAATATCTGTTAAATTCATCAACCATCTTAATTAAAAATAGCAGTTGTATAAGAAATTAAAAAAAATATGTTTGTTAAAAATAATAATCTAATTGAGATGTCAAAAATGTTTTATAACATATTTTTTAACTAAGAAAGCATAATAATTTAAACATTTTTACACACAGAAGTCTACCGGCTTCATGTAACATTTGCCGGATGGAATTTTTGTGAGGAAAACCTTTTTGGGAAAAGTAATGATGTAAGATTTTATATAATATATGTAATTTTACAATGCTTACTTTTACTGCTATGATGGTGCCGGAGGGTTTGTGCAGCATTTTGACTACATGGCCGCATGTGCCATTTCCCAGCTCGCCCAGATGCTGAAGGTCGGTTGTTTCGGATCGATATTTCTTACCATCTATTGTCAATAGGCCGCTCATTTTGTAGATCTCTCTAATTTTAGCTTCCGTTTCTATGGAGGCTTGAGAAACTGGCGGCGCAGGTATTGACGATAGTTCTAATTGGTTTCGTGGTCGAGTTCGTGCACGCATCTCTGAAAAGGATAAAAAATTAGCTCAGAATAAGACATGTGAAATGACATATATTATATCTTAAATAGCTACATTGTTAAAATGCCATGCACTTTTCAATTTGAGAAAATACCTTGTGAATTTGTGTGGGACTTCTTACAATCTAAAGACAGGTTTTATAGAGTTGAAGATTTCATAAGTTGCTTAATTAAATAAACAGAGAGTACTCTGAACATTGTTTCACAAAGCTACATGTATTATATACCATATTTATAGATACTTATACTGAGAGATAGAAAGAGAAGATATTATTGCTTGCAATCTTGGACATTCTTGCGATTGATTTGTTGTCCAGGTGATTTATATTGAAGCCTAGACAGATTTAGGTGGAACCTTAACTATATGGAACTATCATAAGTAACTACGGTTTAAGATCATCCTATATAAAATAAACTTCCTATTATAAAATAATAAACATGTCATGGTTCTTCCTGAGTTTCGTTTACTTCGTTATGCTGTTACAAATGTATAATTTGTATACAGTGTATATAACATATATGATCTTTATTTTTTGAATTCAAAGACCATATAACAGTAATTTTCTTAGATTAGTTGAATATTTAAATAAATATGATTCAAATACGAAAATCTAGTTTCATTATCTTTCAATGACAATATGGGGCAAGAGTATATTTGTGGCTCCTTTGTACGAAACTCAATTATCGGGAAAGTCAAAATGATTAAATATTGTTCAGATTTATCTTTTAAGGAACAAACAACATTGATTATTTATTATGTCAAGTTAAACAAATTGGAATTTTTAATTCAATAATGTTTTATTAATTTTGCAAGTAAAACCAGACAAGTGTACAAGGTTCCGATCAGTTCCAATTATAATGTTATTTTACAAGAAAATATCAACGGTACATTCTGCGTATATTATACTTTAAATCGTGTCAGATTGGATTTAGCAGAATCTTAACTTAATGAAGCTATAACATTTTGGTACTGTTTAGCAAATTTATAATTTCTTTACTTGTAGACCAAAAAGATGGGTATTAAAAAACATTTTGATTTATTTTACAAAATATCTCAAAGACAACAATCTGCTTTAAATGATATTGGTGTAAAAAGCTTTCTAGTTGATAAGCAAACACAGATTCCTTAATCTGAAGTTTTTTTAGCAAAATTTGAATGTGTTAATAATATCTATAATAGTTAGATTAAAATTGCTGGAGTAATTAAATCAAACGAATACTAAATGTAGAAAAATATGTAACTGAGAGCCTAACTAAACATATAAAATAATTTAAGAAAAATTTGACAAAATCATTTAATAATAAATGCCTAAATTTCAAACTGTTTTTTCTAGTTGTATTTTTTTAAGAGTTAATAATTTAATGAAATGGATTATGGGTAATAAAAGCAAGATTATTATAAAAGTAACACGAAAATGAATAAATGAAGAAGATTGTTTACAAATCCAATATTAAATCAGCATTTTGTGTTCTTAAACGGATTATAACCTTTCTATAATCAACAATGAGTCAAGAGCGACTAAATAAACATAAATTTGGATAATTTTTATTAAATATTTTTTTTATAATTCAACAAATATTGAATACCACTGAAAATAGATTACAATTTTTAAATTTCCATCTCCATAGTTTTAAATTTTAAAAATCCACAAAATATCATTTCCCTATAGACTCGCACTTTCTCTGAAAAGCATTCTTTCTGTTTTTAATGCAGATTGCATTGAAAAATCTAATTAGAATATCGAATTTGTGCAAATCAAAGTCGTTTACTCGTCAGTGTGAAAATGGTACACTGGGGGCAAGGTACGATATTGGAAGTTACGGAAGAAGGTATTGCGAGGCGAAAGGCGCGCGGGGGGCGACGAAGGCGTCGCGGACAAAGGAGGCGTTCGCGTTATAGTCGGCGGGCAGGACGGGGAGCGACGGCCTCACCCATTCTGGGGCGCTGCGGCTGGGGGCGCTCAGCGATGAGGCGCTCCTCCAGCACCTGCAGGCGGCTGTTGATCGAGCGGCCCGACATCTCGCACACGGCACCACTGACAGCGACACCCGCACCCCTCCTCTCTATTATTCCCACGCAGTGTTGCCGCGCTGTAGAATCGACGGCGCTTCCATCCGAAGGAAACTATTTTCTTATTATAGGATTATTAACTTTTAACGACAACATTTATCCTACAACTATATTATTATCATTTAAAATCTCACGTTCAATTCTGCTGCGTCATTATTTTACCCCCAAAATGTCTCGTTTTTAAAAGCAATTCAAATATAAAACTCAATTTACTTTTTCATATTCAAATTATATTTTTTTAAGCTTTCATTAAAATATCGTTTAACACGTTTACTTTTAATATAATATTAATGTATGAACACCCTTTCGAAAAATAATTATAAAATTCTTCCACTTCGCGAATAATTACCGATGGGTAGAGTAATATAAATAAATAAGTGAATAAATTGAATAAATTATAAATGCGGTTATAAGTGAATACAAAGATACATTGCTTACTGCAAGCAGCTTAGCAAAAATTAGTATATAACTATTTTTGCAATCAGTTGTGTTTATTATCATATTTGGGGGGGGGGGGGATAAAACTGTAAGTAGGGATTTCTTCATTTGTTTATTGTTTATTGTCGTGAGTGTGAACTCAACAAATGTAAAGTATTTCTACGTGCACGCGTATATGTTTAGGCCGGTTTCACACGTGCCGGATGGATTCACCCGGCACCGGGCCGGCGCCGTTTACAAAGCTTTCACACGTGGCCGGTCTCTGGCCGGTTTCTGGCCGGTTTCTTCCCAACCCGACCTATACCTCGTCAACTGATGCCAGTCATTTAGGATTAACGGCTTCACATAAGTCCTTCCACGCATTTCGCGTTATTTTTTTATTTTTGTATGTATTCTACTAAGATAATTAAAAGAGATTACATTAATATAATTAAAATTTCGAGGTCTATTTCTTCCGCTATTGCCTAAACACGAGGAATATATTTATTAATTTTATTACAAGATACCACAATCACTGTCAACGGCCCGGTTCATGTTTGAGTTTTACCCCCACCACACTCAACTCGGTACCCGGCGCCGGACAGTTTAGTGAGCGCGACCGGCGACAACCCGGCAGTCAGCGTCGGGCCGGCGCCGGGTAGATTTGTCCGGCACGTCTGAAATGATAGGTACTAGCCCATACAACACCATCCCCACTACACGGCGCCGGCCCGGTGCCGGGCAAATCCACCCGGCACGTGTGAAACCGGCCTTACTGAATAGAGTGAGAGACGGATTTTCAATGTTGATAGCCGTCGTAGGTTGCAATTGGGGCAGATATTTCAATGAGAACTACGGCTGGGAAGAACATTTACAAACTCACTAAACAAATGGAATCCACACTTAAATTATACCCACCAAGGGTAATAGTGTTATTACGTATTTTAACTACGTGGGTGAATACGGGGATGTGGCAAAATTTAATAATTTGTGAAATTTTATTTGCTAATAAGGATTTGTTATGTATTTGTTATGTGCAAAATAATTGGTCCATATTTATCTATTAAAATTAGCTGTTTTCTTAGTTTTTCGTTCATATTTTGCCGACGGAATTGTGACGGGTGACAATTAGATACAGATTAAGCGGCTGCAGTAGTAATTTATTGTGATATGGAGGTGTTCACATGGTTTACAAAGTACGGGGCGGGCGCGCCACGGTGCGCGTCCGAATCCCTAAGATTGCCAGGTGAGAGAAAAAACCATCACGCCAGTGTTACCTGAGTACCGCCAAGTTTTGGGCATAATGAAAATCTATATTTAAATATAAATAAGCTTCAACAAGAGGAGGCGAGAAACAGTCATTACAGCAACTCAGATACCACAACAAGAGCACACGCGGGAGCACGAATTTCCATATGTAGATTAGTTTCTATCAAAGTTATTAATTTATATTTGTTTGTAACGGTTATTTTTCTACCCCAAGATAAATTTTGAAAATTCGTATCGCCAAAATGGATTTTTTAAAATCATAATTAGATTGTTTTCTAGATAGCTGTTCTTTTTCTAAACGCCTTGTTATTCTTTTTATTGTAACAGCTGCATTGTGTCCTAATTTAAATTCGAATAAAAAAGACTCGCACAACATATTTGTAAATTACAAATATCCAAAGGGGTTGAAAATTGCTTAGAACGTTTCTCAATCGCAATACGGTACATACATTTAAAATGTATCACTAAAAAACTACTACATATAAAAACAACTAATAAATATTACAATATTTTTGGGTTGCTCGTCTTCTGTTTCTGCAAGAATTTAACACATAAAAGTTTTGGTCAATGGCCACTAAAAAAGTTGTCAGGGCATTGTGCGAATGTCAGCGTCGAGAGTCGAGTAATGGAGACGGTCGAGGCTCATTCGATCGAAGAAACGGTCGATCAGCCTTCGACGACCCCCGTCGCTGAACTAAATAATGCATCAACCACCAAGTTCCGTGGCAAAAAGCGTAAAACGAAGACCCCGAGAGACGTGACCGCCCCCAGGCAACCCCTCACAGGCATGTCCATTGAAACGGACAACTTTCAATGAAAATCTTATTTTTATTTAATAAAATCGATGCCAAATCGTCGCTTTAGGTTACGTGCGATATTTGAACGAGCGCCGAGAGACTTTGAGGGCTGCAAATCCTAGATTAGGTTTCGCCGAAGTCACGAGACGGCTGGCGAGCGAATGGAGTCAACTGCCGGCTGAGGAAAAGCAGCAGTACTTGGACGCCGCCGAACAAGACAAAGAGAGGTATTTAATAACTGTAAGTTGTAACTTTTGGTTATTCGAATGATGATAACTTTTATTCGGTTAGATATGTGAAGGAACTGTCAGCTTATAAAGAAACTGATGCTTATCGAGTTTTTCGTCAATTGCAATTGGAGCGAAAAGAAGCTGCTAGTGGAGTTTTAGGAAGCGCACCTAAAAAGCCACGTAATTCGACTGTTGTTCAACCTAATAAGCCGATAATGGAAAAACCTGGTATTGTATTATTACAACTTATTTTACTTGTATTATATTTTCATCAAGTTTTTTAAATTAGCAAAAATATTTTTTCATATCTAGTGGAACCAGTTAACATGAACGGCAATGCTGTAGGACCGTTGCCGATCACACCACACATACCACCGCTGCCAATAGCAAAAATAGTAACTGCACCAACTGTACGTTTTTTTCTATTATGAAAATATGAGCATGTATTTCAATTAACTAAAACTTTTTCTCTAATTTCAGACTGTTGTGAATCCTCTACCGAGTAGAACGGACGGATTACATCCAGAAGTAGACATTCCTATATTTACGGAACAATTTTTACAACATAATAAATTGAGAGAGACGGAATTACGGCAGCTTCGTAAAGCTAATACTGATTACGAGCAGCAGGTATTATTTTAACCCGATTGGTCCAAATCGACTCAATAAAATATGCCTTTACAATCCAAAATAAATATTTTTTTTTTGTTATGAGCTAATTAGTTTGTGTTTAATAATTATTCTTTTTAGAATGCCATTCTACAAAAGCACATCGAAAACATGAGAGGAGCTGTAGAACGATCCAAAAACGAGACTACAGATCAAGTGGATCGCACGGCTGCTCTTCATTCACATTTCAACTTTTTAGTTGAGAAATTGGTGTCTGTTTTTGGGTCAATTGCATTACCAGGTATTTTTAAATAAGCATATCTATTAAAAATGAAGTAGTACTTAATATATAATCGCGTTCTAGGCGGACCGTCAGGAGCTACGAAACAAAACATCGAACAATACATGGAACATTTGAAAACTATCGCAGTCGAAAATAAAAATAACGCCACAGTCAAACAGGCGAAAGACTTATTAAATAAGATCGATATTACTGTATAATGTGTATTTTAAGTTTATAATGTAAGTCTTTTTTATTGATTGTAAATATTATATAGGGTTTAGTTATTACCAATTATTTTGAGAGAGAGAGAGCATGTATTTTTTATTTCAATTTTTGAAGAATTATCTTCTTGGACAAACTGTCAATTTCCGAGAATAGAGATTGATCAATTCAGTTTTGTATTTATATGTACCATATAAAAAAAATGAATTCGTATGTGTAGAGAGTTTTGTGATTGTTGATTTTATTTTATACGTTAATTAGTTTTTATACGTAACGTATTAGTTCAGTAATAAATTTATATAAAAAATGGTTCGTTTAATTTAATAGGCTTATTTTGGATTTCCAATGGGTCTTAAACTTATTTTTTTGTTAATTCGGTGATTAAAAATTCAATTGTGTTAATGTTAATTTTGCTAATTGATTAGCTATTTTGTAGCACAAAAAGTGACATGAGTAAAAACAGGGTGGAAATTTTGCTAATTGAATGAAATTTAATTTTAACAAATGATGTCTGGATTGCTTAATTTAGGCTTAAAATAATTTTATAGATCACAGTTAATTAACTTACTATTATAAATAAATATTATTTAGAATTGTATGATTAGAATAGTTCATTAGTTGAATATAACTTTATATGACAATCCTAATATTATTTCAAAATTTATTCTCTGCAAAATATTCATCTCGTAAAATAACCAATACTTAACAATTGTGTCTATCCAAGTTCACATTTAAAAAATAAATCTATTTTACCTTACATTTAGTATTCCTGCTGTTCAAATTTGGGCAGTAAATTAATATTTAGATTATAGATTCACAAACTTAATTGACTTGTTGGCGACGAAATTCTTCATTGCCCACTTTCGGAAAACATTTCATTTAATAATAAATTGTAATCGTAGCAATGCCCGGATATTTTTTCAATTTTATCAAAACATTTATGTAGCTTGTGAAATTTTAAATTTTCAAATAGCAAGTTTTAAAATAAAACCTTTAAGAACTAAAATTATTTACTGAAATAAAACAAAAAATGCACACTTTTACATAAGGATTTCATTAATAATATATTATTGACTAATATCAAAGTAAGAGAATCTTTTTTGCTATTTAAATTTATTTTTTGTATTATTTAAAATTAAAAATGATATTTATATTAAATATTTGATACTTATAAAATAATAAATGCTATTTATTAAAATAGTATTCGCAATTTACAAAAACCAAAATAAGAAAGTAAGCTAATTCACGTGTATTTGGAAACAAAAGTTAAAGCGTCCACTTTCAAAAAATCCTAAAACGCATTATATTTTATGCAAAAGATATTTACCTATAAAATGGTTAAAACATTTTCGCACAACAATAATTTTTTTGATAACTTCTCCGTTGCCCTCTATGGCTCCTCCATCGCTTACCAAATTCCTCAGAACCAGCATTGCCCACTGAGATTTGACCATCGCCCACTAGTGGGCGATATTGCCAGCTTTGAAAACCTTTGATTTAGATGAGTTATAAAATATTCAATTCGTCTCCAAGCTCGAGTCAATTTCTAGTGATTCTAAGTGATCACCTGATTGGACCAAATCTGACGATCAGAGTGGAGTGACTGTTTTTCTCCAGATTTTCACGTTATTGTCTTAAGGGACTAGGCAGATTCTATATGAGCTCCACTAGTGCGAGCATAATGTTTGAGTTATAGTATATTTTCCAAATTAGAAATGATAATAAAATTCCGAAACGACCCTTTTGTAGCTACTGCCTCCTTCTTAGATATTTAAAAATCTGGTCACTTTAGTATTGGGACTTTGTATTTTATTATATACATAGATTTTAAATAAATGCTTCGTTTTGACTGGCAAATAATTTTATAAAATCCGTACTGAAATAAATGATTAACTACCTATATTAAAGTTATTTTCTTTCTTAGCCTTTTTATAAGTAATCCAAGCTTTTACCTACAAATTCTCAAAGTTCCCGTAGTTTTCCGTTCCGTTGAAAATTTTCAATTTTGCCCATCATTATATATGAACATACTGCATGTACTAATGGGGTTATATTGAACATAAAAAATAAAAATATTTCAAAATATAAGTTTATTCTAATTATTATTTAAATTTTAAAATGTTGTTAAATTGTTTATTATTGGTATATAATTATGGGTTTCAAGATAAAAACAAATAATAGGGTAATACCGAACACTAAGAGAGAATAAAATATTTTGTTTATAAATTTGTTTTATTTAAATATAAATATGGTTAAAATGGTCTGTTTTAAGTAAAAAAAGTAGAAAGAGAAAAAAATAATCGATTCGGTGCTGGCCGTTAGTTGGCCGAAGAGCTCGTCGGCTCGTCGGTTCGCCGTGCGGGATCGATTAGATCGGAGCTGTCATGCGGTAGGGCGTCAGTGGTCAGTTGTCAGCAGTCAGTTTGTAGTTCGCGATGTCCGGTGAGGTGTGGCGCGAGTGCGCGTCGTGGCTGACGCGATGCGGCCTGCTGAGGGCCGACCACCGCGCCAATTGGCCCACCAGCTCCATCCACGACCTGGCCAACACGCTCAGGGACGGCGTGCTGCTGTGCAATCTGCTCAACGCGCTCGCTCCCAGCTCCGTCGACATGAAGGACGTCAATCAGAGGCCGCAGATGGCGCAGGTATTATGCAATTCTCTCTAACTTATGATGCACCTCCTAATCTTTCGATTACCGATTAACATTTACAAATACAAATTTATTAGGAGTAATTTGTATATGAATATTTTGTTGATGTGTATTGCACAAATGTTTTTCTTTACTAAACTCGTATGATATTCATTATATTTACAAAAATAATTAGCAAAAAACATTTTGATTACATATACTATATTGAAAAATGTACTTAATTTATTCATGGAAAAGTGTTGCCAATAGCCATAACATGCTAGGCCTGCCGCCGATAATTTTGCGCTATGCCCTCATGAATTTCCGCTTCACACTCATAATCTCGATTCATACTGATATGCTGATAAAAAATATAAGTTCTTCCTTTTTTTAAATTTATTGTAAACTTCTGTATATACATATCAACCTTTACATTAGAATGATTTTCAACAAAAAATCTTCAATAATTTACTTTTGAATAACATAGGAACATACAAAAAAGGTCGAGGAAATTTAACACCTAAGTGGTTCATTATTAACTTTTACAAAAAAACAAAAATTAATAGAAAAATTTAATTCTATACTTTTATCGTTTCTTATGTTGATAGCTTATACCAGAGATTCTCAAACTTATTTTGCTTATCGCTCACTTTTCAACTATGATATGTTTCATCGCCAACTATTGAAGAACACCTTTCTATCTCACATATTCATAAATTATAAGCGTAGCTATGTCTATATATATTATATTATAATTTCACTACAATATTCATGTAGCTTGTACAATTTTAGAATTTTAAATAGCAAGTTTGAAAATAAAACAACATAGATTTTAAATAATAAAAATATATTTAATAAAATAAACAAAAAAATACACACATACATATATAAGATTTTTCACAATGTTAGTAATGACTAACATAAAATAATTAAGTAATATAATTAATCTTTAATGAGGAAAATGAGCCGGGTGTTTTAATACAAGTTCGCCTTTTTTGTTAGCAGCATCCTTAGATCTGTACATGATGGAAAAATCGCTATTTACGCTTTGCATCAAGTTCTTAGGTTCTAATCTAATATTATTTATCTTTTATAATTACATGGGAGATTTACTACACAACCTGGGAGAAATAATACTTAAACCCGGAGTCTGGAGACAACTAGCTGAATCCCTAAGTCTCCGGGTCAAACCCAGAGAAGTGACAACCCAAATCATAATTATATAAAATTGCTAGAAATTTATATTTATAAATAATGAAAAATAATACTCACCTTGAAATCAATGTGTATATTATTAATTGATGTTAAATTCTTTCGTTAACTCGCAACACTTATAGTTTTCGTTACTTATATGCTCACAGCTAAAATTAAATAAAGGAAACTATACGATTAAGTAGATTATTAATTATTATTGAATTTTATAGATGAGATGATAATCTAATTTAAAAAAAATAAGTCATAGAGATAAAAATATGTGTGCATAAGTACATGTAAAACTAAAAATTAGGTGCTACGATTTGTAAACAGCGTATCAAGTATAAATCTATTAATCAATAAAAATACGATAGCTAGTCAGCTAACGAATTGGAAGGATTAGTACTTTATCATTTTTTGTAGCCTTATATTATTGATGTAAATTTCGTATGGTTCGAGCTTAACCTCTAAACGTAGATTCTATATGAATAAATGTAGATCAGATTTTTCCATTCAATTATTTATTCTTAATAATTTATATCTATTTAAAGGAATAGATAGAAATATGTTGAAATAATCATCACTCACTAAAATTGTTCCTAATGGCCAGTTCAACTTTAGACAATATTTGGCTTACAGAAAGATTTATTAAAATTTCATTTTTGTTAATTCTTTGCATCTATTTATTATAGGAATTATATCGGTGTTAATTTCATCATAATTATTCTCAAAATATTCTAGTATTTCATTGCCTTGAACCATTTGCTTGCTGAATTTTGATATATCGGCTTTTGTTACTTTGGTAAGAATTGACAGATATCATAGATTATCATTGAAGATAGAATGGAATACGTTTACTTCAGAAGAAAATTACATTTTTTTGATAATATATTTTTTTATTACGTAATATTTAGATAACAATTGGTTGGGAGTCACTGAAGTAGGTCATTGTGATGCCTGATAAACTGGGAACAAAACATGTATCGACATTTTCTTGCTGTCAAGAGTATCAAAGTTCATGAGCGGTAGTGCGAATATCGCCACGTGGTTCGACTGTAAAGTGTTAAAAATAAAAAAATTGTAGAGGTCACAAAGTTTGATATTTGTTGTTTTAAAAATGAGTGAAAGCATTTCATCATCATTTTATCATAATCTATCGTTTTTATTTTTAAAATATGTGTATTTGGTGAATCTAAACGTAAATTATTTTCTTATATTATTGGTATGCGATCCATAGTTTAACGGTCACTGATTTTAATATTGTGAATATAAAAAACAATCATTACGAAACTATTCTAAATTTGACGTAAAACTGTTAACTAATTAAATTAATTTAGGGTTTAATTTTCAAATTAAACCCTAAATTAATTTAATTAAATTAAATTATCAATTTAAAAATAAACTCTCTTAACAAATCATCCTCGATAATTTCGACACAAAAAAAGCACAACTTAAACACGAGGTATCATAGGTTTGACTTTTCTGAAGGGATGACCTTCAGATCTTATTATATAAGATTGATATTTCTAAAGACATCATTCTCATTTTCATTCATGTTGAAGTAATAAAAGCAGTGATACGACACTTGCATACATTTTACATATTGCGAATTGTCAGCACGAGAGCATACTGACTAAAATTGAATGTTATTGTACAATATGTAAATTAATCAATGTGAACTCACAACTTGACCTATCGGTTTGAATAGTGTATGCATGCAGGCTACATCACACTATTAGCACTCAACTTTGTTTATTACTTCTATTAGAATTAAAACTGAGAATATCAAGAAATCAAATAAAAAAAAAATTCTAAAGAATAATTTTAGTGAGACTGTGGCTTTTTTGTCAATATACATTTGTACAAAATACTCATGTGCTCTACATATCTCTTAAAATTTGTATTATTTGGATAACCGCAATCGTTTCTCCGGTTGAAACATACTGTGTAATAAAATGAGTATAAGATAATTAAATGATAGTCGACCGCACATTTTTGATAAATACTTTACATTTTGCTTCGTAGATATGTTTATAATTTTCGGTCGCACTTATTAAACTGCTGATTATGTTTGTTATCGCTTTACAGTTCCTCTGTTTACGCAACATCAGAGTATTTTTGCGTGCGTGCCACGAAAAACTGCAAATCAGAGAGGCAGATCTTTTCGATCCGTCCATGCTGTTCGATTTAAGTAACTTCCACCGAGTGTTGTGCACCTTGGCCAAGCTCAGTCAGTGCCCGAAAGCAATCGCCAAGAATATACAGTAAGATTTCGTTTTATTAAGATGTACATTTTATATAATACAGTATGTATAATGTGTGAATTGTTTTCAGGGGATTTTCAGTGCAACGATCACAGTCTCAGGAAGATATCTACAAAGATTTGCAATCTATGTAAGATTTGTTCAATTATATTTGATGTATTTAATGTAAGAATATTTGAAGATCTCTTGACAAAAACGCTTAGAATTTCTTGTGGGATCATCGTTTATTTATTATCATTTGAAAAATTCGTGGAACCGGGTATTTTATTTTTCACACTGTGTAATATATGTATATATAGCGATATATTTTGTAAATGCTACTTGAAAAAAATACTAGCATATCCGCTTCCAAGAAATTTCCTGACAATCCTAGTAAATGAAAATATGTAAATACAATCAATGTATAATTTCCGATAGCTATAACAACGAAGAAGACACTTTAGCTTTAATGTCGTCAAACGACGAGTCGATAGTATCGACAAATGAGTTAACCGCCACTTCGGAGTCACCGTGGGTGCAGTTTAAAATACCCAACGTGGCTCATTCTCTAGAGCGCGTCGAAGCCATTTATGAGGATTTGTGTTATGTGCACGTCCCGGCTATCCGACCAGAGGTTATTATTATAGCAAACGACACTCCTAGAGCGAGTTTTGTCTTAATTTTTGTGATGATCTGTAATGTGTTCAATTTTTTATGCTTCATAATAGAAATTATAATTTGAGTATTACAATTGATGATTGTTTCTTAGTCATTACTGTTGTTGGTACACCGGGAAGAAATCTTATAAAATTGTTGATTCTAATTCTAAAGATATTTTCTCTGTGGATTAATCGTAGAATCATTCGTTCATTTCATACTAACTGTGTGACTGTTCAGTTTGATTCTAAGATTTTATTTGTTTAGTAGTTATATAACTTGATCATTAGTGAATTATTGTCAGATAGCTTGCTTGTATTTTGTGTTTTGATTTTATTATCATTTTTGTGTGTTTTTTTTTTCAATTTTTATTTTAACCGGGTCAGTAGCACTCCACCGAGACCCAAGAAGCCTGCCATCGATCCACACGAAGATGATCTGACCGAATACACGAGCTACTGTACTAGAATAAGAGACGAGGAGATATACCACGACCTCTGCTCAGTAAAAGGCACGTCGGCGAAGCCGCCTCCGGCTCAAAATGGCCACCATTCCGGTCATGTCTCTCATACGTTTGCCGCTACAAGGGAGTTTGGCGCCTTTGCCGCTGTATGTTTTGATTATTTTTATTTTTATTGTATCAAAAAGTGTTTACAAAAGATAGATTCAAACAAGAAATAGACTGTTTGTTTTGCTAGTAATGTTTTGTATTAGTTCAAATTAGAAGTATATAAAAATTATTTATATTCAATGAACCAAAGCAGACATGGTTTAAAATTTACAATGTTGATAGTTTCCCACTGCAAAACTTGTTGATGGTGTCGAGTCAGGATGTTAGTGTTTAAAAATTAAATAAAACAAACGATAAGACATATAGGTTGGTTTATCGAACACATTAACTTAGTGTCAGATTACTGTTTTATGGTCGTTCTTGTTTGGTATTAGATAAATAAGACTATTTTTATAACAATTAATTGTTGGATGTATGTGCTTACCAGTGGAAGTGCAGTAACAATCAATCTTTTTGTTTTGCCAAAACAGGAATACACATGAAATCAAAATATCATTATTATTTTTGTTATTGCTTTTAAGCAAAATAGGCAAAGGTCAAAGATACATTGCCAGTCATTAGATTATCTTAATGTAATTTCGATAATTAATTATTATTCAAGGTCATTGTGCTTGAGATAAGTCATGAATTCAATCTTTAATATCAGTAAAGTATTTTTAATGTTCCAAGTAAATTACAATAATTAAATTTGCAATGATATAAAGAAAGATAATGGACAAAAAATTCAATATTAAGATTTTAATAAAAAAATAATTGAGAATGTCTAATCAAAAGATAGGGTTTAACGAGTATGGTAGTAGCCATAGAAGAAACTTTTAAACTATTATATAAAAAAAAAAGTAATATAAATATGAGACCGTTGCGCAGGAGCAAGATCATTAGTTTACGTTATTGCATAGGAATAAATCTAATAAAAAATAAAATAAAATATTTATTATTTCACTCATGTTCGACTTTATTCAAAGCATAAAGAAATAAACGTTCATAGCTTAAGTTGATTTAAGTCACATTGAAACTTATTTATTGTCATGGTGAAGGCAATGCAAAAATCTTGTATATTTAAAATGTTCTGTGTTGATTTTTCGTCCGTATGATGTTAATTATTTTATTAGCTATAAAGCAAAACAAACATTTTCATTGGAGTTTGATTCTTGATATTTGAGATATTAATTGTACGAGGGTTGGTTTATAATTATTGTTATTAATATAAAATATTTCCATTACTTTAAATATCATCCATTAAAGCTTTGCATGATTTTATTATCCAAATAGCATGTTTATTTACAAATCAAAATAGTTATTTAAATTAAATTATATTAAAGTTATTTTATGTAACACGTAGAAGTAATTAATTTAATTTTGTATATGGATAAGTAAATATATTATTTTATTATTATCATTATTATTAATATGTAAAATATCTTTCAGCTTGCTACTTCCACACACAGTTTGGAAAAGCGCGATTATGTGATACGAGAATTAGTAGACACTGAATCAAACTACGTAGACGTGCTGGGAAAAATTGAAAAATATTACATGAAACCTTTGGTCACATGTATGAAACCTCAAGATCTCCAATGTATATTTTACAGAATCAAAGTATGACCATTTTTTTTTTTTTTGTAAAATTAAATATTTTGGATTTTGTGATGTCTAATATATTTTTTAGGATTTATATGAAATCCACTCTGGGTTTTTGGTGCAACTGCAACAAGCGACTGCCGCCGGAGCTGGAGGTTCTAACAATATGGGAGCTCCCCGGCTCGGTGATGTATTTCTCACCTGGAGAGAACGGTTTTTACTCTACGGAGATTATTGCAGTAATCTTACCAACGCTCAGGATATGTTGAAAGCCTTGTGCCTTGTGAGAGACGATACATTTTCAAAGAAACTATTGGTTAGTATTACAATAATTATATTGTTTTATCTATTTATTATTATATAATTTGCTTTGTAGAAATGCCAAAAGGAACATAGTGACGGTCGTATTCAGTTGCGTGATATATTGTCAGTGCCGATGCAAAGAATCCTCAAGTATCATCTATTACTCGATAAACTTGTCCAGGAGACACAGCCAGTGAGTTTAGTATTTTTATGTAGTTTTGATATTTTTTGTATTTCATATAACTTGATTTGTTATGATAGAATCATGAAGATTTCCGAGGACTAGAACGTGCCAAAGAAGCTATGGTAGACGTAGCGCAGTACATAAATGAAGTAAAGAGAGACAGCGAGGTCTTGGTGCTTTTGAACAATGTGAAGGTAAGATTCATGTTCAAAACTATTTTAAATTGTATCTCTTGTACGTGAAACATATAGTGAAATTATCAATGTGAATCAGGAGAGCATACAAAATTGGGAATTGCCTAATGGTGGAAGAGTGGCTGATTACGGAAGACTTCTACTTGACGGAGAGTTACGAGTGAAGGCACACGACGATCAGAAGCTACGCTCAAGATACGTGTTTGTCTTCGATCAAGTCATGGTTATGTGTAAAACTGTTAGGGTCTGTATTTTTTATTATTGTTGCTGTACGATGTTATGATTTAATATTTGTGTTTACGAGTTTATTTTTTTTTATAGGAAAATCAGTACTCGTTTAGATGCATTTTGCGACTGAGTGAATGGCGCGTCGACGAAGGATCTAGGGTTGGCGACGTAGGCGGAGGACGATGGTCTGCTAGATGGTTTTTGGTGAAGCGGTCTCAAGATGGTGCTTTAACGCTGTTTGCGCGTACAGACGATGCGAGAAGACGGTGGATAGCGGCGATAGGCGAAGCTATGTGAGTTGTATTATTGTGTATATTAAAATCAAAAGCAAATTGAACCTATAGGAGTGCTTTTGATCAAATTATTTTATTTCAAATTCATTACTATGAACCATCTCAGAAATTTCAATTAAGCTGGAATTAAGTGTTAGTCTTCAGCATTTCGACATATAATATTTATCATTGTTTTTATTGATCCAGAGACAATATCGAACCAGGAGGATGTCGAAGTACTGATCATAAATTTGTCCTGCACACGTTCGAGAAACCGGTTACTTGTCACCACTGTTCTAAATTCTTAAAAGGGAGAATATTCCAGGTTAATATTAATATTTTTAATCTACATCATTTAAAATTATGCTTTGTATTTATGCTATGGGTTATATTTTCAGGGTTATTTGTGTACAGTTTGTGGAAGTAACGTTCATAAAGCTTGCATCGTCATGTCGGGTCGTTGCGGTGCACCACCTCCAGCGCCACCGCCTCCGCCCTCTGCCCTATTGAATAATCCTCTGCCTGATCACAACTTGCACTATTACATGTGGTCCGTTTAATTAATTTTAAATGGTGTTAATGTAGTACTGGTAATGTTTTAAGTATATATTTTTTATTTAGGTACGTTGGTGAAATGGGCCGAGAAGTTGCGACTACGCGATTAGAACGCCGACTGGATGGCACATTCTTGCTGAGAGTTCGTCCTCATCCTGCTTTAGGACCTCAGGACACTCATTACGCATTAAGTCTAAAGTAAGATTATAATTATTTATTAGAAAAATTCGCATCAGTGTTGCTTTTATTCTGAGGTGAATAAGAATAAAAGTTCAGTATAGTGATGCATTATCAGATTGGAAATTTCCGAAAGATTTTTTTTCTAGAGATATCCATATATTGGAATATGTGTGTTGTTAAAGTTTTACAATTGTAGTTTATTTAATGTTTTTATTACACTCACCCTCTTATTGGTTTACATTTTCATTTTGTATTTTTTATAATGATTTTAGAACCGATAATACCGTTAAACACATGCGGATATGTCAACGGCCTATTGATTCAATCCAACACTACTTCTTGTCGGAGTCTAGATTCTTCAGAAGCGTTGTAGAGCTCATTTCTTACTATGAAAAAACTAGTCTCAAAGAAAATTTTGTCGGGTAATTAAATATGAGTAAAATGAACTTTGTTTGTGGTCTGTAATTTTTTAACTGATTGTTGTTTTTTGAAGGTTAAACGTCGTTCTACGTTGGCCGTTCCGTAGAGTCGTAGCAACTGCTACGCATGATTTTAGGCCTTCCGAAAGCGGACAATTACCATTGCGGGCCGGAGCTAAAATTCTAGTTTTAAGTAAAGAAGGTGATTCGCGCGGATGGTGGAAGGGCCGACCTCTCGATAGGGTAATTATTAATTCTAATAATATTCGGAAAGGCCTCTTAATAATATCCTAATACATACTACTGCACTTGTATGTGCGGAACATTTTTAAAAAATAAATTAAATAAATTGTTACAGGAAAACATTTTTTTTGCCTTGTTTCAAAATTTTTTGCTTAACAGAATTTTCAGATCACAGTCTTAAAATTCGAAAGCAATATCTTGAAGTTAAATACATTAGAATTCATTTGATCTTTTTTAAAAAAAATTTAAAACATCTCAGCACAGTTTTTACGAAGGAAATTTTTGTTATCAGTGATTGGTAAAAACCTAGCCTTAAAAAGCTTTCACACAGCTGTTTAATTATTGTGTATTTAGCTTGTTTATTAAAAGCATTCAGCACAATTGTATGATAATTAGTGGTAATCAACGCAAACAGTGTGGTTACAAAAAATTACTTAAAAATGATTAGTTTTTAATTCAACATTTTTGTGCTAATAATATTTATTTTTTCCTTAGCATTCTGATTACCAGTCTGGATATTTTCCTAAAGATTGCGTCAGAGAAGACCTTGAATTTTTAGGCACTTTGGATTGAAACAGCATGTTCGTACAAGATTTATATTCTTTTGCAAAACTGAAACGATGCCATTCGCACGTATAATGTATTGATTATATATTTTTATAAATTTAAACATATATTTAGATACATATTTATTTTTTGAATTATTAAATTAGACTGCATTTTTTCAGAATGATTATTTATTTATTTAGCGTTTTTAGTCTACATATAATATAAAAGAATTATGTATACATTACGATTAGTTATAATTTTAAACAGAAAATAAATATTTTACTCTTTCTATATATTTAAATAAATGTAACATGACGATTGGAAGATATTATCAATGGTCTAAAAAAGTAAAAGTAGGTTTATTTTTTTTATTTTTTGACATGAGTTCAAATACGATTTATGTAATAAACAATATTTTTTAGGATATATTAGGCACAATAATTAAATTGTATGTGTAATATTATAACAACAAAAATCGAAGAATCGATTGTCAATGGTCGCTCTTGTTTTTGGGCTAAAAATGAGGCTTTAATTTTTGGAAAAAAATGAATCTTTAAATTTAGATTAAAATATCATAGTTGTTATAATATATGGATCACTGTGATAATTACAGATTTTTGTAACGCACATGCACATACATAATGAATTTTATTTATATACCTATATGTACGAAGAAAATATTTATAGATCAGAATGAATTTTTTTTTAGATATTTTTGGCAATTTTCTAAAAATTGCCATGAATGTGCTTCTTGTGCCAAATATGAATTTGTATTTTACTATTATGATTAATATACGCAATGAGCGTCGAGTCCGTTGAATGTTTTATTATTAGTGTTGATATAAATTGTATACTATATATAAATATTAGTGTTCAAATGTTAATTTTTAATACATATTGCATCTTCTGCAATTATTCTTCTTCCATTTTTTTATGACAATAGTATCAGCTCAACTTTCGCTCAATTTATCTTTGAATAGTATTTTTACTCATACCATTTTTGTACGTCTTCCTGATTCATTTTAAATTTTTAGCTATTTTTGTGTTCCGCTAAAAATATATATATATATTTCACTATATTTATATGACATAAATATCATTAGATTTTATGCGTATTTTTGTAGGTCGGGCTTGGTAAAAAAGAGTCTAAAGATTGAATTCTTATTTGAGGAAAAAGTTTATGTACAGTTGCTTTAAAATGTTTATAGTTATTTAAATAAATTGATTAAATGTTAAAAAATCTTGATACAGCGAAAATTAAATTTATAATGTACAAACTATTTACAATTAAATATACAAATATCACACTGCTAAAGTTTTTTTTGAGTAATTAGAGCTTAGAGGGTTTGTCTAGCAATAAATATTATTAAGACGTATTCCTAAAATCGTTCTTACAACTGTATCATAAAAGTGCGTAGAATGAAATTTTTCAATCCGACTAATATGCTCAGAGGTTAAGTTTGGAGCATTAATTTAGAAAATATTATGGTTGATCAAGATTCATTTAGACATAACTTTTGGCAATAAATGTCATTTTCTTTTCCTTAAAATAAGAACTCAATTTTTATTGTACTTGTTTTAGATGATCCCTAGTGTAACAGAATTGTGATAAATTACATATTGTAGTTTTATTGCAAGGTAAACAAGTTTGTCTTTCTCTATTGGTCAAATATACATATATTTAAAAACAGTGATTGCACTATTAGTGACAATATGTGTATTTGTTAGGTTTTTTTTAGTTTAATGACAAAAAATTAAGTGTGTCTTAGATGTATTATATAAAGAAAAAATAATTAAAAACTTCACATCTGATGTATTCTCTCGATGTGCTTGGATATTGAAATGTATTTTTTACATAAATGATATAAAATATGTAAATAATTTAAATATATATATATAATACTATGAATTTTTAAACATGAAGAAATGTATACTTTTGATATTTTTTAATGTGAATCAGATTCGTCTTTTAATCATGATTTTTTTTGTACAATTATTTAACGCATGTGAATCTATTAGATATTTTGATACGGATTTGTAAATCTATTTACAAGATTATTTTTAAATGGACGTATAAATCGTTTTATTCCTTGAAAATATATTTAACGAATTTAGAAATATACGTATATGTATATATATAAAAATAAATATATCGATGTTCTATCACTGTTCCATCCAATGTTTTGTGTCAATCGATTATTTAACAGTGAATATTAAACTTTTATCGGATGTTGTGTGTATTTCACTATGTTGTATAATTTTGCACAAATTGAATGTTTACGAGTTACATATGAAATATATATCTGTTGTATGTATGTAATCGTCCATGTGTTTCTAAGTCACTCGACTTGAATGTATCAATTATTGTAATTTGTTACATGGCAATTTTATGTATTGAAATAATATTTATCTATATATAAATCTCATATGTATGCTTTAAAATATGAATATTTTTAATATGACAAACCTTGGTAATCAAAAATGCTATAATAATATGCGATTAATGTAGATCTCAGATGTGAAATTGATTGTCGAGGTTTGATCTTGTCTATAAATAAAATGAAACGAAGTGATAATCACGGTAATGTTAGATTTAAACGACGAGTAAGTGTGTTTAGCACTGAGTTTGACTTGTAATATGTAAGATGTACAATAAAGGCTAAAATATATATGCCATTCTACGATAACTTAAAAAGTATATGGAAAATAGCTAGTCGGCATGCAAGCTAGAATGGAGTGATTAGCGCTCCCGCCAAGATCTGACTGATGTGGTTTGGCATGCTATTTAGTTCATTTAAGCTTCAAATTCAAGTTTATTAGATCTTTTTCCTATTTTTCTCACTTATAAAGATCGTGCATTACAATCGCTGTTTGTAAATCGATGCTATTGGTCGTCATAAATGTTTAAAAAAATTTGGGCTCATGATCTTATCCCACTACAACATCAAATCTGTCCAACTCTTCATTATCGAGACATTCTTAGCTGCCTCTCTTTCTCTCTCTCGCGCCAGTTCAGGATTATGATCCTTTTATATAATTGTGGTTTGTATTGAAGTTATCGTAGAATAGTAATATTTTATGCTTTTTGAATTATTATTGTCGACAGCCAAAGACGATCAAGAATGAGAATATGTTAAGAATAATATGTATTTTAATTTTCTAGATATAAAAATATTGAAGTTTAGTCGAATTTAGATCTTTGGCTAGATTTTTTGAATGGCTCTATATATAATATATATATACATACATATATATTTTTTGAAACGAAAGCTAGATTAATGATTTGTTGAAGTTTGGCCAAAGATTTGCGGATGGAATGCAAATATTGTGTGTTTTATTTAAAGGCCAACTGTGGCGCTAACTTTCTATCCTAATAGCAATACTATTTTTAATTGAAAAACTATATCATTCTTGTGCAATATTGCTATATTTGTACTATTAGTCTCCTAGGCTACCTGTCGTACCTTCACGCACCCAACAGTCAATTTATAACAATCTGAAACGTGCACAAATTAGTTATTATTCTAGTGAAACACTTAAGTATTATATATTTTGTAGAAATGTCTATATATTTAATTTGATTTTAAGCAATAATACTTAAGAATTGTTTCTCTATTCCTAGATTATTTATATAATTTAGTGATTTCTTCATTGTCTTTATTTTATATTCAACATTCCGATTCTGATTTTTTAATACATAGACTGATAACAAGGCAATTATTTGTTGGGTATTCGTTATACATTTTTTAACATGCTGCTATTGCTATTTTCACTTTTAGGGTTACCGTGCAATTTTTATACAATCAAACTGTTCATGCGTCTTGTGCTGTGTTTACATCTTGATGTATTTTTATCAACGAATGTATTTTTTAATATCGAGTGAATTGGATGTAAATTTAGTGCAGTCGCGTATCTTGTTTCTTTTATTAAATATGTTTTCGGTAGTCTTTTAGTGATTCAGACGTGTTTGGTGTAAGGATATTAATAACAAGGTGTCATAAATGTGTATATTGGGTGAATTCGGTGAGAAATGAAAAAATGTAATTTTTTGAAAGACGTGATTAAAAGCAGCTTTATGAAATTTAAAAATGATAAATAAGCACTGTTACCACTTTTTAGTGTAAGAATTCTTTGCTTGTCTGATGTACAGTTAGTGATATTAGCGTGTTAAAAAAAATTGAAGAAAATGTATAGTTAAGCTAAGTCATTATATTGTTAAGATGATGGTAATTTTTGGTTTATAAATGTATATCTGGATTGTTTTTTTTTGGATGAGAAATTGAAAAAAATCTATGTATTTTTTTAATTGTAACAAATTAAATAAATGATTGTTAAATAAATATTGTTTTTATTATTGTAGATTATTAAAGTTACAACAATTAAAAATAACAATTCAATAAGAGGACTTCAATATTTGCTTTGAATGCTTTTAAATTATTTAATATAATACTAAAAATGAGATATACTTGCATCAAGTTGAGGAGGAAGACGATAACAGTTTAGTTCTTATATCCCCCGAATTCAAGTGGATTATTATAATACAAACTAGTTCTCAAGCTAGTTCTATTATAATGCTAAGGAACTTACAACTGCGAAAAAATGTTTTTATTCCTAGAAATCCACTCGCCTATTTAGTTTCAAGCAGTTTCAACTCCTTATTCGCATTGTCTTAGCCATGACAATACATAACTAACAAATATGGCAGATGAATGCTTCTTTCATTGTCAATTTTATATCGCAATGTCATGAGTGGAGCATCTAAAACACATTCAAATGTTGCATTCATTTTGCTTTATATCTATTTTATAGTTTGGAAATGGTACCACTTTAGAACTAGACAGAGGTTTTCAAATCCGTTTGTGCAAAACTTTTGCACAAGCTGCAATAGAATTCGTTTTAGAAACTAATAAAATCAAATATATATAGGTGTGTCGTGGATGATTGTAGCTTAAACTATTCACCAGGTAATTTATCACAAAATTAATTTGTAATAATTAATATGCATGGAGATTTCTGATTGCATTGTGAAGAGAAAACTAAAAAAAATACCTCATGTCATGTCAAACGCTGCTCTCGTAGAACTGTGTGAAAAAATTAAGTTTAGTTCTTTATTTTATGGCGATTAAACTTCCATCTGAGTCACGGCTCAGATGGAAGCTTAATCACCATAAGTAATAATTATGAATTAAATGTGATCGACAGGTGTGAGTGTCCACCTGTCGATGATATTATTTAATTAAAATTATCTAGTTTAATTTGGACATTAATGCTGCAATTAATAAATTATTATTACACACGTTTAAAGACTGAAATTGGACTGCTTTGGCCATGTAATCGAGCATTCTTAAGTTGCCAATCGAGCCAATCGAGGATTCTTAAGTTGCCAATGCAGGGTAAATTGCTTTAAATATGTGCGGTAATAGGCAAATATCATCACGCAATGTGTGATCTCCCATACTCCCACCACTTTGTATTATGACTCGACCCATGCGTTCAAACACAATTGATATGAATAGCACCCGTAATGCTTCAAATATCCTTAGTATTTTATTATTTAAATATAAAATAATATATGCACGTGTGAAAACTATAAACGAATAAACATGTTGCTTACACGGTCACGTTTAGTGTCACTAGCCCAACAAATTTGTATTCATAATTTAGACAACGCGTGCCAAGCAAGAATATTAAACCATGTATCAAAAGTTTTTAATTAAGTTTCGAAAAGTTTCCTCTGATGGACTGAACGTGGGCAAATTTTGATTTCGCACATTTGCTATGAAATTCCGCTATGTTACAAAAAACAGAAAAATTACGCACTACCCTTTCGGCTACTTGAGTAAGTTTCTCTGAACTGGTACTTTTATTTATATTAATGCAATCGTTCTCCTTGCGTTGTCTCAAAGCTTAATAGGTGTGTTGCAGTTTTACAACCGAATTTTTCAAGGGGTTCTAATTATACTTTTTGTGTAAAGTCTCGTTAAGTTTTATAGCCACAAAAATACTGTTGAGGGTGCTGATAAAAAAATGAGATCTGATTCAAATTGTAGAATAACATAACTGATTTGAAATTGTAAATCCAGGCGGATTCTCATCAACATTATAATAGTGCTACAGTTCCAAGTGAGCCTTGCCTTCAACACCCCGCTCTATTCTAGACCACACAGCGCCAGTCGCTGATGCCGAGCACTTGGAGATATGTTTGAATTTCATCTAATGTAGTCGTGGTCTATTTGTGTTCCTCACCCTCAGTTTTATAGAACGTTATTCTTTTCAGTGGATATCAATTCATTTATACAAGACAGTTCAGCCCATCTGAAAAGTTTTTTTTAATATACTTGACGATGTCAAGCTCATGAGACAACTCGTAGATTTTATTGTTATATAGACCCTCACACGTAGGTTTGAAAGTTTTACTCAGGATTCTCTGTTCGATAGTATGCAGCCACTGAAAGACACTGGTGCCGTGTCCACATCTCATCCGTATACGAGAACTAGTTTAACAGGGATCTTGAATATTTTTGACGATAGTTTATTTTTTGTAATTATTATTAACATCATTATGTATAACGCCACTCTACTTTCTTTGGCGTAAAATTACACCCCTCCCCTAGATTCCTCCAAAGTCTACATCCTCCAATGAAAATGCAGCAAACCTAAAATTGCCTTATGATTGATAACTTACACCACAAAAAGAAATATGAAGAGGAAAAAAGATGTATATAAACAACACCTAGTAACACTAGGGTCACTAATTTAAATATCAGCTATAAATAATGTATACTGATTACGTTACAGTTGCCATGATGAACGAGCTAAGCGGCGACGCGTGTATTCTTCTAATTAATAATTTAATTAGCAAAAAATATGCTAAATTAAATATGCAAATTATAAATATTTGACCTGGCTGTCTTGGCAGCTTCCCCGAGCGATTCGCACGTCTTTGCGATGCTCGTAAATTTTTAACGTCTCGCACTTTCTAGGTGCTAATTAAATATCTTATTTTGCCCTTAAGGAGTAATATTTCGGGTGGGGAGAGGTGTTTTTCCGAGGGTACGTGCGAAGCAAATATTTTTGAAATTCATTAACGATTCACCCCGAGGGGCTGTATTACACACACACAATGTATTGTATTATACAGGGTGGTAATAAAGACTAATGCTTTATAGGGTATACGTATCGTATACAAAATTGTATAAGCAATAACCGAACAGAATTTAAATGCCTATATTTCATGAACTATTAATATTATAAAACTTAATTACTTATAGTTGTCACGTATTTCAACAATATCATACATTAAGCTAATCTCGAAAAAAATCTCATAAACAATTAATGGCTGGAAGAAAAGTTGTCATAGTGCAAAGTTTCATCGGCGTTGACCGATGTGGTTTGCCAAGCGGTTTTGTCAAGCTATGCTTTAAATCCGAATGTATTAGGCTGTGACCCACAATTGAGTGTATATATTTATTTAAGATTCTTCTTTACCTCTTCAGAGACTACGAAGATCTGTGTGCTTTTGCTAGTTGTAGTCCTGTAACATTTAAGTTTTAAGTGGTATGTCGATCCCAGGAGAGATCTTTCTCTTCCACTACTTGACTTTTTACTTGTATTTTTGTCTCTGCGATATATGTATGTACGAATAATTGAAGAACTATTTTCATTATTGTTGCTGAGATAATTATTTGAATTACCAACTCTTTTATTATGGCGAAAATGGTTTTAAATTTTCTTTAGTATTATTGCGTTTAGGTAAAGTGTCAATGAAATGAGTGATTATTGTTTTTAAGATAGCATTTTCACCACCTTTTTATTTTAAAAATACATTATTCGATTACATGTATTATAAAGGTATAAAGAAATAATGCAAAAGTGTTATGGTTCACGCCTACTATTTAAAATCATGATACATTTTATATATTATTTACCCACATCTTACCTTTTGAAATAATATGTAAAACTATATCACCATCCTGTATGTGCACATACATAAATATGAGTATATAACACAACGCGCCCACCTAGTTAAACTTGAAGGGTTTATCGTTTCGGCGAAAAGTTGCCGAAATTGAAGAAGCAGTTCAAAACGGAAGACTTTGAGTTTTGGATTTTATGAACATTAATTTTGCAAATAAACAGGCATGATACTTTCAACTTCGCGGGAAGTTGATGAAACGTGATACAACTTTCCGGCGCGAACTTCCACCGAGTGGATGTGTTTTCTCTCGCAGTCTCGGGTCGCACGGAAAAGGGTCGGATGCGTGCCGTTTTTGATATACCAAAGCCTACCAGCGGTGACCCTAGGAGCGGACATGTGAAAATTAACCCTTGTTTCCACCTCACCCCTACACGCGCCCCACCCTGACATTAATATTCGCGCCAGAAGCATCTGAAGTTATTAGCGAAATGTGATATTACCACTGGCGGTGATCAAGTTTGTGATGTAATTTATTGTACGCGCGCAAAACATTTGGTTCAAAGGGTTTTAGAGTTAAAAACTAGGTAAATGGTTATAACATACAAGGTGATTCACAAACTATAAAAAATATTAAATAGTTTTATTTTTATTGATTTTTACATAAATCTTTAAAAAAAATCTATTTAAATTTGATATTTTATAAATCATTTCTCTTTTTTTTGACATGTGGATAAATTCACAATTAGAAATTTATTGCATTATTAGAACTATATATGTATCTCATTAATATAATATATACAGCGATACACCAGCTGATGAAAAAAATACACAAAGTACATTCATATAGAGCCAAATTATTAATTTACAAATAATTGAAAATAGTGACAAATATTTTTTTGGCCCAGTTTTTGTGCGCCTATTGCATCTGGCACTTATTATTTTGCATTTTTTTTGTTAAAGTAAATTGCACTAATAATTTTCAAATATTTATCAGCAAAAATAACTATTGCTAACATATGTATTTTGTACTGTGAGATTTTAGTGGACCAACCTGTATAATATTCGAGTATTATATTATATGTATGTATAGAAAGATCTAAATATATCAATGTCAGACTTGATAGGGTAGTTTAGGATAGGCTTCGCAACGTAAGGAGACATACTGGACGTTAAATTTGCTGATTTGGCCCTGTCATCATTGGATTTGTTACTCTAATGTGAATATACTATGTGAGTTAGTGGATGATAATTAATATTCCTATAGTACATATCTGATGCGTAAAATTAAATTATTTAGAATTTACTAATATTAATTTTAATTTCTGGGTTCGATATCGTCTATAAAAAAATAATTACACGTTAACATATTAAAGGTTTATATAGATGATCATAGTTTTAATACGTTTTAGCATGACAAAATTAACTAACTAACTGAACAAAATTAACGAACTAACGTTGCATTTGAGAACATAGATAGTTACATTTTTGACGACATAGTACATGTTTGCCAGTTTGGCGGCGAAAATATTGTATTGTTTCACCCAGTACCTATCTAGATCAGTGGTTCTTAACTTGGGGTGCCCGCACTCCTGGGGGTGCGGGAAAGTATATTGGAGGTGCGGGAGAAGCCCGTAACAATATAAATTATTAAATATCATGCAAAATGTGCCGATCACTAGCACACACGAGGACATAATAAGTGCGAATGAGCTAGGTAGATCTCTCCAACAAAAGATAGTGATGCCGGGAGACCATCAGTAGCTCCAGACCAGAAAACTAAGCGCGGTCGTCCATCGGAGTGACCCAGGTTGATACCGGAAGCCAGGGCCGGCCCGAGGGGCAGGCAGTACAGGCGATCGCCTAGGGCAGTGGTCGGCAAACTTATTGGCCGAAGAGCCAAATATGTACATTACAACGACTCAAAATAATTCTGAGAGCCAAATCTGTTTTTTAATTTAGTAAACCGGTAATATAATTTTAGACCTTCATTAAATTACGGGTACACTGAATAAAACTGGATTTCACACTTAATAAAGATTTATTCGTTGATAAAAAAATATATGAAAGTAAGGTATCCATAAATTTAAATCATGGCAATGACTGACAAACACTTAATGCGAACAATGTCCTTGCATCTCCTTGGAAAGTTTCAGTAAGTCAGGTTTATATGTTGTTGTTTTTAATTTTAGGCATGATTCCAGGTTCTCATCAATAAGACGACTTCTCAGTTTACTCTTTACAGTTTATGCTTGAAAAGGATTATTCGCATGAATATGTAGAACTAAAAAGGGAAAGAACAGCAAACGCAAGTTTTTTTAGCTGATCGTAAGAGTCAGGAATACTATTCCAGACGTTGAAAATGATCATGTCTTCATTCTTCAGGTCTTTCAAAGCAGACTACTTGTGTTGTGAACTAAGATCACATTCGTTCTTCTCCATATTTCCAAATCAATACAGAAACGTTGAAATTTGGAGCTCTATATTTCCTTGTTTTTTAAATCCTGCAATTGTATTTCAAAGTTACCAATGTCAATGCCAAAAGGAGAAAATTTCAACTCAGTTATTGTAGCATTAAGAGGATTTTTGACGAATGAAACCTGCTGAGAAATGCTTCCCTCATATTTAAAATTATTGTTTTGAAATGGTGTTTGTCAATAGAGAAATTATTTTCTTGGCGATGCTTCAGCAGGCTCGGAAAGTGAAACAAGGTTGGTCTTTCAAAATCTTGATCAAAAAGGCATAATTCGTTTTCGAATGAAATGACTTCTTCTAACATCGAAAAAATTGGGTTTCCTTTCCCTTGTAGTTTACGGTTAAACTGATTTAGATGAGACGTAACGTCTACCATGAAATGAAGATTGTCTGTAAGTTCTGGATAGTGATCACCCTTCTCAAGGAGAAATGCTTCAATTTCTGGCAATAGGGACGCGAAATGTTTTAAAACGTTTCCTCTTGATAACCATTGAACCTTGTTATGAAGCAGAAGATCAGCGTACTCACTCTCCATTTCAACTAAAAATTCTTTGAATTAACGATGATTAAGAACTTTAGCTACAATGGAGTTGATGATCGTGATCACTAATTCCATAACTTTACTAATTTCTTCCGGTAATGTCTGCGCACAAAGCGCTTCTTGGTGAATAATGCAATGATAAACCAATATCTCGTGATTCATTTATTCTTTCAAAATGGCAACAAACCCTTTTCTGACGCCGGTCATACTTTTGGTCCCGTCTGTAACCGCCAAATACGCAGATTGATAACTGTCATACTACTACGCTGCGCTGCGCCCCTACCGAACGAAACAGGTACTACGTCAACGCTCACGCACACATTCAACGTTGCATGGAAAGGACACTCAACCAAAATTAGCGCCCGGGCCCGTGGATATTTGTGCCAGAGCCGCACTCAAGGAGCCAAAGAGCCGCATGCGGCTCCGGAGCCGCACTTTGCCGACCCCTGGCCTAGGGCGCTAGATCTTGTGGGGCGCCATGATACCAAATAAAGGCGCAATATTCACTTAGAATTATCAAACAATATTGTTAAAGAATATAATCTGATATTATTTTTTTGTATCCACTACTGTGCACTCTTTAGATTATTTCACGAACAAAAAATCGCAACGAAAATAAAACTACAAATTCTTAAATACCCACAATCTCAAAAAATAGTATGGTGTCAAATATCATATTAAATTACTTTAATTTGATTTATATTTTTGTGCTCATGTAATGAGTTATTAAAGAATTAATAGGGGGGGGGGGGAGGCGCAAATTTAGTTTTTGCCTGGGGCGGCAAATAACCTAGGGCCGGCCCTGCCGGAAGCAGACCATCGGCCCTGTCGATGGGAAACATGTGCTCAAGTGCTAGGGTCGCTAATGAGCCGAATTCGGCTTACACACGACCTGAGGAAGCGGGTGGGAGCACCCGGGGACTGTCGTCCTCATCGGCATTTTGTCGAGAAACCTATTGAAACAATCACGTTTACGCATTTAAACATCCGATTATGAACATAACTACCTATTTAATACATTATTAATTGGTCAGTGACTCAAGCCGAATAGGATACATTGATAATACAAACGTAAAAATTTTTCTCACTAATTTGAAATAATATTTTGTTATTTTTTGAAAGTAAGTAATATTTTGGTATGTATATATTATTTAATTAAAATATTTTCTAAAATGCTACTCTTAGGCGCATAATTATTAATGATTTGTGAGAGAAATCTTTGATCGACATGTGTCTATAATACAAATTGTGTGATTTAAATTTAATCGTATATAGTTGATTACTACGAATATGATCATATAATCGAAGAGAGGGTTAATATATATAAGAGGGATCCCTTAGTTGCTAATGGATAAACACTGGACCGAATGAAAACAGATCTCTTGGTTTAAGAGTGAGTCAATAATTAGACCGATTAAATCGTAGAAGGTTTGTTTAGGCTTGTTTAAGACAGAGTGAAATATAGAAATTGTTTTAAAATATTTTAAATTTTACTTAGTCTTTTAGTTAATACTCACAAGTTTTAAAATCCAAAGTAAAATAAAGTAAGTGGAATAACATTAAAAGTGCTAAATTATGATTGTTTGTGTTGATATTTTTTGCCACCGGAGACAAATCCAGCAAACTAACTTATGAAAAAACTATGTGTGTGTGTATGGCGAAGATAGTACATGATGGCAGTTAACTATGATTGAGTTATTGTAAAGGCGGACGGTTCACCTGAGAGCTACCGTCAATATTGATGTTTGAAACAAGTTTGCCAGTTTAAGTAAACCCGAGACACAGTCAAGTGTACGTGTACACTCTCACTTAGCGCGCGCCGAGTGCACGCTTTCCGATGGCATATTTGGAAATGTTTCACTTTTACCGAAGGACTTAAGTGCTTTTGCCAATACTCGGCTACGTGCGCGCAAAGTGAAAGCTCCGTAATTGCAACAAAGTCAACATACACGTTTGAAATTAGACCTCATTAAATTTATGCCGTTTTGCTTGATATGGCGTCCAATAGAAGCGGAGGAAGCGCCGCTTCCCTATTGGTAATCTCATTTTTATTATAATTGATTCATAAATGAAGGAAAATTTTTTTAAACTTCGGTCCATAGTAATTTTTTTAAGTACAAAATAACTTAAAAAAACTACAGTGGACTAAGATTTGATATTTGTAAAAGTCCAGACCATTTTTATGTACATAACTTATGTTAAATAAATGTCATTGAATAACTTTTATATGTGTCAACATAATTTTATTTTAAATATATGTTGTAATAATGTCAATACATAATTATATAAAAAATAGCGTTCATGGTTAAGGATTTCTTGACTCATAATGGAAGCAGTGTAAAGACTATAATGCCTTAATATATGTATAATATGTATATACAATACTTCAAACTAGCAATTTGTAAGGCAAACGGGAATTCACCTTCAAGGTATGATTTTCCAAAGTGTCTTTAGGAGATCTGGTACCGTAAAATATATTTTGCCTAGTTAAGTGCTTAAATATATTTGCGTCTATGAAGTATAAGGTTCTTTTTGGCACTGTTTATCTCAAGAAAAACTGCTATATCAAAAATGATTTTCATCTCTGTGTTTTTCATACCCTTTGATAGGGATTTTAATATTTTTTCATCTATTTAATATTATACACTCTTTTGTTTATATATCATGGTTACCCGTTTTTCAATATTAAATTTCAATAATACAAAAACTCGTATTGATAATATACTTCAGTGTCTCAGGTCCTAGTTGTAGATTACTAACAATGCATATCTTCTTTCGTTTACTTAAAACAACTTTAATAGCAAACAATTACAAGCTTAATTAGCCACTATCCGCCATCAACTTAATCGACTACCCTCATATATTGGAAAATGCAAAGTCTGAGTTGTGAATTTCTAACTTAACACCCCACTAAGCCACTTGAACTTTGTGCCGGGGCTCAAAGCGAAGATTTCACACGTGGGTTGGGTTGGCTGAGACCACATCTCCCACACGTGCGAGAGTGTATGTGCACTCTCATCACACACACATACGTGGGTGTGTGTTCGCTCTCATGAAAGTACTTCGACTTAACTACACGGTGATTACCATTTATATTGGTCTCTTTTCCGACCATACACACGCCCCCGTCGCCCCTCACTTCGTTCTTGGAGTTTTAATGAACGGGGCGGGCCACCCTGTATATATTTTGTAACGCTCCAATCAACATCAAAAAGCCCAACTTTTTGGACATCGAATATCTGACGGATGGATGTGTGTTCGGTCAACGGCGAACAAAGTGTCCGAACATCGAGCACCATTTCAATATCAAACAAAGGCTTTTGTCGATGAAGCAATTTTACTGCGAAATTTGATTGCACGTTTAAAAATGTATGGAACTCTTTTGTGTGCAAGTGATTATGATTGGGAGCGATTGCAGTTCTGGCGTAATAAGCAATCTTTTTAGACGAATCAAAAATGCAGGGTTTAAATATAAGACTGGAAGATTTGTAACATTTAAAAGATTTGTCTAACTGACCACCATGACTTGATTAAGTCAATCGATAATATACAAAAGATTGCCTTGCATAATCGTTTCACTTGAATAATAATAGAGAATTACTTAAAGAGAAGAAAATCAACTCTAAATGCAAAATTATTAGAAGTAAATATATTTGGATCTATATATGCATATAGGATCTGTTACAATTTCGGCATAAAATATTCAGCAACGTTAATACAAGAATAAATAATAATTTATTTATTTCTAATTATTCAATGAAACAAGAAACAAGTTGTCTAAAGTTTGATAAGAGCGCTGCATTATGACAGCACTCCGTTCCAGTTTGTGGGCGAAGGGCATCAGTGATGTTTAAAATAGTAAAGGAATGAAAGAAATACTTGGTGCTTATCAACAAGCTGGTCAACAAAATCTTTAATCTATAATAAGAGATATCACTAACAGAAATGGGAGGAATGTAGTCCAAATCTTTATATAATAGAATAATATTAATGAAAAATAATAGTATTAGATGTATTCGCACAATTAAACCAGTCTGTAGTGATTTTAAATGAGATATTTAAGCTCTGTTGTGACTCATACAATTGTAAATACTAAATTTAATGACATGCACATGTATACAACCAAAACATAAATAAAACCGATTAATATAAAATTTATTTAGTATTTCAATTTTAATTAAAAATGTATATTAATAGAATTTTTTTTTCTTATTACAAAGGGTCGAAACATGGATTCTCTTTAAAATATTAGCTTTTTTTAAACCTGCTGCTAGAATTACAATGAAGTAAAAGACAAATAAACTCGAGTCTATTCATCGTCAGTACAAACCGCGTTCTGAGAAAAAAAATCCGCAATCCCTTGCTTAAAATTTATTAGCACAAAAAATTACGTTGTTTTTTAATAACGAATATCTAGCTGTTACTTTGCTTATAAGACAATTATGTCGCATGACCTGGTTAATTTTTAAAAATCGCGTTTCTAGGGATCCTAACTTTACCGAGCAAAACTTAGGCTGTGGCGCAAACTTCATTTATAATTGCTATTATACGGTGGTTGCGTATTATACTGTAAAAACATTGTTATTATGGTTTACTATGAATGTACTATTTATGTTATTATTTATTACATACACAATACTCAATACACATTTAATAAAAATAACTTCTAATTGAGAAAACTAATAATATCAAGTATAAATCAGATTATCAAAATATTATTTTACTGCAAAATTATTATGAAACATATTCAACTAATAATTTATTACTTTGTACTGATTTTTCAACAAGTTTATGCAATTTTAAAATAAATCAGTGGTTAGCATCTGTTTCATCCGTAGCTCAGTAATGCAGTATATATAAATTCAGGGGGCAAAAGCAACTAGAGTGCACACATGCACTCGTTTCGGCAGACAATTGGATTCGCGTTTGACTGAGAAAACTTTAATAAAGGATCACTGGTTTTTCTGGTCATTTTTTAGAGAGACGTGCCATTTTGACTTTCCTCCTGTCCGATGCTTTTAGCCGTAATGGGCACGTTAGTTTTTCTTTCTCACCATCCTGAAAGACAATGGCTTTCGTTTCCGATCAGGGCACTTGCGTGGCTTTTATAAAAACAGTACGTAAGAGGGAGACTCAATATATTATTAGAAAAATATGTCGTAGTAAATTTACTAAAGAGAACACTTTATTATTATCCATTTTAGTTCTTAATAATTTGAAAGGTTCTGAAGCATGTTTAAACTTTTTATTTACCAAAATAAAATAACAATTTAAAGGATTGTGCAGGCTAACTAGCATTATATTTTTTTCTTGTCCTTTAATTACATGCTTCTATAATAATGATAAACCCACAAAAAAGTAAATCATGCATCGTTGAGAATTATAGGAAAATAATTATATATGTATTTTTACCAATAATGTAATTGCAAACATAAAGTAGTAAGGGTAGAGATATTTTATCTGACAGCGAGGATAAACTTTTTGACAAATTCTGCCGTGTACAAAGCTATCCAATTGTTTGAGGTTCTCTCTAGGGATATCGACATTTTTGTAATTAAATATAATTCTTTGGTAGATAAAGTTAAACTTAAGTTACAGTTGGATATTTTATTTTAATGTATTTATTATTTATGTTGCCATTATTTGTATATGTTACAGTGAATAAGTATTACTATTTTCATTGGCATTTCATTGAAATTATATCCGAATACATTTACACTGGTAAATATGTTTCTACTATGAAAAATATTATTTAACTGGTAGGCGTTAGTGAAATTATATCCTGAATTAAATTTTCTATGAAATTACGAAACATATATTTGCTGTTTAAACCCAATTAAACACAATGAAAGTTCTATACCTATAGTTTGGTTAAATTTATTTAAAATATTGATGTAACATCACAGTAAATATGAGTACTAAATCATACGTTTTTTAGTAAATATACTAAGCAGTGAAATTTTAAATCAATTGTTTGTGAATTATACTTGTTCAAATATAACTTCACTAGTGGTAAAAAATCACAATATTTAAAAAATTTTAATTTGATTAAAATATAATTGGCATAAATTAAACTAGTTTTCTTATATAATGCTGTAGCGACTCATATGTAATAACACCGGTCTGAATTTCTGCGAACGGTGCCTGCCGAACTAGCAGTCGACGAAAAATACGGCCACACTCTTACGATTCTCTTCAACGTATGGAGTGGGGTTTACGCGCATGACAGCACAACATCATTTTTTTTCAACTTGGATCAACAAAGTTCGTACGAATTTTAACCAAAAAGAGGCTGTCCCATTTCAGACCATTGAATATCGTAAAAGCCGCAGCTTCTCTCTTCGCTTCCACTGGTACAGCTCGACGGCTGATATCCAGAATTGAATTCAAGAAACGCCTGAAGCCTCTGGATGTATCCATGGAAATTTAATGTATAATTTACTATATAAACTGTATGTGACGACTTAAATTGTCGCACAAAAATATAATAACAGCAAATTTTGTCTATAAACAAACATTTCTAACACAAAGATTAGAACAAATTTTTCTAAAAATCAGTCAGAAGTTAATTTAGGGATTTTATTATGGAAAATTTTTTAAGTACGGCGATTATTGCCGTATTTCGTAAAAAAATAGGATTTGGTTGCGTCAAAGGATTTGCCGATGCTAGATTGCTCTCCAGAGTCACAATACTTCGACAAAGTGAAGCTATATTTTAGAGAAGAAAGTTGGTTGATTAAACTAAACGGAAAAAAATAATATCGCGTCATCGATGGTGAGTATTCGCCTCCATCGAACGAAATGTGTTTTTGTTTCGCTTTGAACTCTCAACCGCAAAAATCGAATTACCATCGCCTACAATGATCTCCCCCCAAAGCCCCCACCGTTGTTCGCTGCCAAAGCCTCCATCGCCGGTGTGTACATTTTCACTTTGACGACAGATGACTCTGCTTGTCACCGGTTACATATTTTAAAAACTTTGTATTATATCGGCGAAAGTTGTCGGAAAACTTCTGCAGGTGACACCGGCCGTTTATTTTCTCTCTTCTCTCTCTTTCTCCCGCTCCTCCAAGTCTTCACCTGGAGATTCTTCTCCACGTCGAGACGCTCGTAGGGTGGGTGGTTGGAAAAAAACACATTTCCCAAAGTATTCGGCGTTATTAAACGTATATAAACCAACCCCTCGGTTTTTGCGGTTTTTCGCGGCGCGAAAATCTGAATAATTTATTCATAACACGAATAAATATATTAGTGTGCGACGGCGGTTATAAAATTGATTCTTTTCCCGTGAAAAAATCTTTCAGTACGAAAACATACATATGCATACATATATTGAGCGCGTATCGAGAGTAAATTTTCAAGTAACGCCACACACTTTAACATCATTTTTATGATAATTTTTATTTAACATTTCTGACAGTAGTTTTGAGATTTTTTGATATTGCATAGGTTCTTATTATGTGATTGTAGGAAAGGTGTTATAAATTACTATATCCAGATTTATATAAGACAATGAAATCTCAAAGAAACATATGGAAAGAAACGCTAGAAATTCTAAATTAAAAGAAAGCTCGATTACACTCATCAGATATTATTACTGAGTTGTTTTTTAGAATAAATATAAGTTCAACGTCAACATATTTTTGTGTGATTTTTTTTATTTAATTAATTCAAATGTTCTGCAAGAGTGTATTTTTAATAATATCAAGCTAGAGATAAATACGAGAACATTTCTTAAGATACTAATTAAAATAGTTTTTGAGTTTGTGGTTTTATTAGATACCGTAATAATGTACTCGCTACCTGGAAAATAATTATAAATTGCAGGACTTGTATTTATAGATTTATAAATTATTTTTTTATTTTATTTTCATATATGCTATACTTATACGACAAAGAAAAAATAATAAGTGAGCTATTTTATTCATTTTATAATATTTCTTTACATATTTTGGCAATCAAGAGGTTTATTACATAATTTGATAACAGAAAATGCATTTGTTTTACTATAAAAAACTAAGAAGATTTTAAGATTTACAGTCACTAATCATAGGAACATAAGGAGGTGATATTGTTTTTATGAGGTTAAGTTAGAGAATCATCAGTATCGCAAATAGAGAGGAGCTGAAAATTGAACCTTGAGGAACACCATTAGATAAAGTCAGTTGTAACATAGTAAAAACAGTTTAATAACATCGTATGCAAACAAGTACTGAACTTAAAACAGAAAACCGAAATAAAACGTTATTTTTGTCAGAACGAAAATTGGCAAAAATAACATTGTATTATTTGCAGCCCAATTGTGCTCTTTTTAGTTTTGCAAAATCTAAATTCTTATCTATATGTTATTAAAAACATATATGGCTTAATTTCTCAATCAAAAGTGATCATCAATATACATTTAGGAATAAAAATGTAAGATTCAATAATTAAAACATATTAACGGGCTAAGACAAATCTAAATCGAAATCCTCGAGGAACTTCTAATGTGAGAGTATATTATTTTATGTATGGGAAAAAATCTGTGAGGTGAGATTAGTTACATTTAAACATTTTTTGTATAATCTAATTAATTATTTTTAGGATTAAGGTATGATTTACTTTGTTAAAAGCATTTTAAAATTTATTGTGTGGATAATAATATACTTATATTTAATTAAGATATATTACTTCAGTAGTCATATAGATGTTGTTTATATACAGTGCTATTTTTTATTAAGAATAATGTCTAGATACACCCCCTCTCTCTATTTCTTATAATGCAAAAGGCGCATAATTTAAAAAATAATAATAAAAGAAATAAAAAAATAATAGGGACTTGAACTAACTCCATCTATTTTTATCGTCCATAACTTTTATCATACGGCATAATGTGTACGAGAGAATCGTCTGAAAACTTATCCACGATGCTCAGTTTGCATTTTTAATTTTGGCGACGCCGTTTCTTTCAACTATTTCTTTTTATTTCCAACTCGGAGCGAAACTTGCCGAAGAAAACACCGACCAACTCGGGCCCAAGCCCTTTTGTCACAAATTTGTGTATTAGGTAGCAAAGTTTTAATTAAAATCTGTTAACTTCGCTTTATAATAATAATTTTGCACATGATACTTATGTACATACATACACACATATACTATTAAACATATTCTAAAGTATAATCGGCAGTTCAAAACCGGTCACTAACTAATCCTTAAAACGCAAAGAAACATAACTGCATATAATATCTACATCTGTTTGTCGGATGTATCTGATATCAAATGACAAATTGTAATTATTGTTAAAAGTATAATAGTGATCATATAAAAGTTAAAAAGCACCGATATATGGTAGGTATATTTAATTACACGTCTGAACATTTAATAATTGGTTGCTAATCGCGTCTCTCTCACTCTTGTGAAATTCTGCTTTGCCCCATAAAGGCGGTCGAAAAAGGTGAGTTGTAATTTAATTTTTCTACATCCCCTTTTAATTAGAGTCAGAGTGGTAGTCCGTAGTAACACAATCTTAATATCTCTGTACTAATTACTTATTACGCGGGTCGCCATCGTGTACATTAAAAGATCAAAGTACACGCTTTGTTAAATATTCAAAGGACACCCTATAAAATGAAAGCTCATTCTCTCTCTCTCTCTCACGCTTTCTACAGTTCACTGTAGCGAATATGCAAGTTAAAGCGATAACTGCATGTATACTATATAGCAAATCCGTTTTTATATAGTTTATACTAATTTAAACTGATATATCTGGTTGAGTTCAGAGAGCAATACAAAATATCGATAAACACAAAAATTTATTGCTTAATGTTGATGTGAATACTAATAGAAAAGTTTCCTATACAAATTTATAGGAAAATTTCTAAATTGTTATGTTACTAAAATTTGCCGCTTTTGAATTTGTCGGCTCCTGTTAAAAGTCTGTGTTTAGTAGTTCTTTGTCAAAAAACTTTTCTGAGTAAAAAAAAGTAAAAATCAAAGGATATGAAATACACATTTGTATTTCAATATCATTTTAATATTTTAATTCTTTTATAGTAAATAAAACATAAGTATTAAAAAATTTTTTTTTTACTAGTAATACAATCTGTTTTTTGTACTACAATATTAAAAAAAAGTTTATTAACATTCGTGAAAAATCTAAACTAAACTCAAGGATTATTAAAGAAGGCTTCTGAGAACAAAAACTTTGTATATTTCATTGGAGCGTATGACAGTGTCATCAGCATGGTTTGTGCAATTAATGCAAGTAGTTTGTATTCTTGTACTTTTGGTATTATTATGATACAAATATTTGTTCAGGGGTAAAGGAAAGGGCGTTGGCGTCGGTTTATAGTTTATTTAGAAACTGTGCATTGCAGAGGTTTCGATGTGGCCATTTCAGTTGCCCAGGAGGCCTTTAATGGTGCCGTGTAGCGACTCCCGTGAGACGCACTCAAGCCAAAGTTTCCTTCTTTTTGTCACAAAATAATCCTTGCAAGGATTCCCCCAGCCAGCTTGGCGCGTAAGTCTTCCTTGTCTTCAATTAGTAAAGTTCACTCCAGACGAATTTCATCCGAATAGTTAAATTTATCGAACGTGTGTGAAGCCTTGCGCCAGACTAAACTTCATTAAGGTTGTGAGTCAGCCGTTTAATTAGTAATTGATATTGTTATTAAGCAACATCATCTTATTCAGTCCGTTTACACACTGGCGGCTTAAATTAAGTAAATAGCTTGGGAATTAAAAGAGGGACTCAACGGGAGTACTGCACTATATCAACACTTCGTTCCAGCTCACAAGCAAATTGTTACTATTCTATTTTATGTAACAAAGTGAATCGTCTAATAAATTTTGGATATATTTAATAAGCGAGTGTCCTAAAATAAAAAGGAAGACAGAGATGTTTGTCTGTTTAATTTGTGTACTGTTGGTACTGTTCTTCTGGTTTATATGCATCCGGTTTTTCGTTATATACAATTTAATAAAAAAAAAACACGCGACGTTAATTTTGTTTTATCTCACTTTCAACGAACAGGTGCTTCATCAGATATATTTTCGCGAATCCTGTTTGGTAAAACCTCAAAGTCGAAATTTCCTCTCTCAATTCCATGCCTATTGTGGCGTCGAATCCTGTTCAAATTCAATAAATTCGTTTTTTTCGCGAGGACATATTCATCAGGACACGAAACAAGCTTGTCGCTTTGCATACTACAACAGCGCGTCCAAATATCGAACAATTTTTCTATTAATAATACATATAAAAGTGTTCTCTTTTCTATTTTTAATAACATATTTATGTATGTAAAAGATTTGTTGAGATAGTTGGCCGATATTCCGAGAGCATTGTGAATTTATGAATAGGCTCCGTAAAAACCTTTCAAACGTCTTGTCACGCTTCATTTGCTGATTTAATCGGAAGCAACAGACGGAAAAGAGGAAAAGGAAATTCGAAGTTTTCCCCCCACTTTTTCTGCGAGAGAAGAAGAAAATACCGCCCGTCAAAACGTTGCTTGTCAAATGGATTTCAATTGTTTTATCTTAGAATATATTTTTAAAATATTCAAATCGTATTCACGTATACGCATATTAGATACGATGTTTATAAAAGCCTGAACGGTTATGTACATATGTAAAATTTATCGTGAAAATAATAACTATTGACAGTTAGGTCAGTTATTACTATTAATTTATTTAAAATAAATTAAGACTTTCGTAACCTAACAGGTTACCCCAATGCGTCATCATGGTCGATAACAATACATTGTACTTTTTCAATACACAAAAAAATATATGATTAAAATAATACACAGAAAGAAGCACAAAAAAAATCATTAAATATTAAAATCAGCTTATTGTAATAGAGCATTGTGCAATATCAGCGTATTAAGGAGCCGGATGGCGACAGCCGATTGGCGATTCGGAAAGTGCGGACGTCTTAGCCGCAACCGCAATCAAACGTTCTGGAACGCAAAACTGGAACTCTTTGAGAACAGATGGATTGTCGACAGAACCCTTCAGTAGTTTGAAGAAATGTTTAGCGACATACAACTTTCTGCGAATCGTATCTCAACGCTCTTAAAAGAAAGGCGCTGGGATATAAAATCGGATAATAACCAAATATCATTTTATAAAAGTATGTATCTTGAGAACATTTTTTGAACCTTTTCGAATATTTGGTTATTCCAGGATTCCAAATATACATCCAAATTTAAGAATGCTACGAACTAAGATAGAGTACGCGAAAAACTGACGGATCGTCAAAATGAAAGGCGTTCCTCATAACAAAGCTAAGCATCTTGGAAGATTTATCACAGACGTCGTGTATGTGTAAAGAGAATCTCCGCTTGCTCTCAAAAGTGATTTCGATATTTTTAGTACAAGTTTTACTATTGTATATAAATTAATTAATAAATTAGTTCTAGATGTCATGGAATTTCAACTAGAGCAGCGGCTCTTAGGCTTATATTTTTTTATTAAATTAAATCTTCCGTTGTAACCTGACAGGCGTAAGCCCAATGCGTTACAATGGGAAAATCTGTATTAACTGAATAAGTCAATCAGACATAATGAGTACTTACAAACAAGTATTAACCACCAGATTGAAAGTCAAGGAATCGGTGACATCTATAATCTATTATTAATTACAAATTATTATGTGATATATAATTTATGAATAATATATGTTACTGCAGCTGGGGATGGTTTTTTTTAATAATAGCGCATTTTTATGAATAAAAATTCGAGTGCCCCTGCCGGGGCTCGAGCCCGTAACCTCAGAGTAACTAGTCTGAGGCGTTACGGTCTACGCTATTCCGTCCTTATGTAGTATATATGGACAGAAGGCTCAAATGGCGGAAGCATATCCTTACTAAAAGGAGACAACTTGCAATTCAACATCAAAAATTTCACTGGATCTGGGATGAAGAACCTACTGGATAACAAGTTATAATCGTAAAAGTCAATTATCAATTATCTTTGGGGTAGTGTCTGTGCTTCCACCATCACCATCATCCAGAGATTCGACGCTCTCTGGTATGTTCCTAATGACGTAATACATAACGACTTTTACATAGAATCCATAAAAGACGAATTAACGAATAAATAAACGACTTATGGAGACGGACTAAAACTCCACTCAAACAAAATGGCAACCGAACAACTTGACTGTAGATATGACGACACTAGACGATTTAAACGGTTTAGAGCATTTTACATACCTGATAGACACAACAAATAATAAATGTAAAATAGTAAAACAGTATAAATAAATAAATTAGTATTATATAAAATAAATTAGATGTTATTTATTATTATTATTTATTTTATTAATTTATTTAGCTTTAACAAACTTAGTAAACACATATAAAAATATATAAAAAACACATAACAGAAAGAAAAAATAAAAATATACAATAATAAAGTCTTAATATTATAATTTATTTCTATATGTACGAAGGTGTTTTTTTATTCCATTTATGAAACCCGTTATATTTTTGCTGTTTCGGATTTCTCTTGGAAGACTATTATATAAATCAAAACCTCCGTACATAATTCCCCTAGCCGTACTCGTTTTCTTATACTTAATTATCTTTAAATTTTCTCTATTTCTAGTATTATATTTATGTACATCTTTATTTATTATTAAATACTTATTAAAATATTTTGGTAACATATTATTTTCTAACTTATATATAAATACTAAAACATTCATACTCAATATTTCTTGAACATTCAACCATTCTAATCTATCAATCATACTTTTACAATTAGTTAATCTATTTTTATTTAAGATCACTCTCATTGCCCTATTTTGTAATTTTTGCAACATTTGTTTATCTAATTTATTTAACATATTTAATAGTGTTGCACAATAATTAAAATGGGGCAATATTATACTATTGTAAATTATTTTTTTTGTATTTATACTTAATATATTTCTTAATCTAGATAATAAACCTATTTTTCTACTAATTTTTTTTAATATGTAATTACAATGTTCTTTAAAATTTAATTTTGTATCAACAATTACTCCTAAATATTTTATATTATCCACTATTTCTATACTAGAGTTATTTATTACTATTTTGGTACTATTATCTAACACATTTTTATAATTAATAAACATACATTTAGTTTTATTCTCATTTAATTTAAGTACATTATTCTTTAACCATATTTCTAATATACTTAATTCATTATTTAAATTATTTACAATTTCTTTAATGTTATCACCTATGCAATACATTAATGTGTCATCCGCAAATAGATGAATTTTACATTTTTTCACGTTATTAACTATATCATTAATATACAAAACAAATAACAATGGTCCCAATTTAGACCCTTGTGGTACTCCATAAGACACTAATTTCTCTTCAGAATATACATTATTTATTTTAACTTTTTGTTTTCCTTTATATAAGTAATTATTAAACCATCTTAAAACTATATCACTTATACCTATACTCTCCAATTTCTTTAACATTATTTTTCTGTCTATTGTTTCGAAGGCTCTCTTGAAATCCAAGAAAACTGCTCCAATGATTTTGTTTGTATCCTTAGCCAACAGCCAATCATTTATCACTACTTGTAATGCAGTTTCAGTGGAATGCTTTTCTCTGAATCCCGATTGTTGTTCACATATTATGTTTTGAGAAGTTATAAATTCCTTTAATTGTTTGATTACTACTTCTTCTATTATTTTTTCTATACACGCTTGTTTTTGTTGTAATAATAAATACGGAAAGGCATCCATTGGGATGTTTTCTTTACATGCCAATATCATAATATTTTTTTTACTTATTGTTTATGAATAAGCATACAAAAAAGTCAAATAAAAGTATTCAATGTGGAATATCAGTGCAATATTTATGTATATATACTAGTCTAAAATATTTTAAAGTATAAGGAAAATTTGTGTGAGCGTAAATCTGGAATTTATCCAAGCCGGGTGCTTCACACAGTATCAAACGTTAAAAAATATAGTTAATAAATAAACTTATTTATACAAAGGTATATTTTAACATTTATGTATATATACATGTTTATTTTTAAACGTTAGTTGAAAGTAAATATTATTTTAAAATTGCATTGCAGATTCAAGCATAAGATAAATTTAATTGTAAATAATATATTCTTCTAAATTTATCGTTTGGAGTTCATCATGTACATATATAGAATACATACATGCATCATATTCAGAATTACCCACAAAATTAAGTGCCACACCGCTATGATATGCGATAGTAACCAGTAGTTACATGCTGCAAATTCTGAAATCGCAATTTACTTTGTACATGACCGAGACATTACATTATGCAACACTGACAGCGCAATTAACCTACGTAGCGAACTAGTCAAAATATTAATTGTGTAATAAGATTACTTTGTCGAAAATTATCCAAAAATTTCGACCTTTTAAGTAGGAACACATGGTGCCACCAAAAGGACCTCACCTGGGCGCTAATGGATCTTCGCTCGGTGCGATTACTTAGGAGCGTTTAATGGCTCCTTATTAAATTTGGTGGCGCCAGACGAAATTATACGCGGAACAATAATTAACTCGATTAAAAATTGCCCCTCGGCTAAGTTGATCATCGGATCCATTAAGACGCATAATTGGATTCCGGGGACCTCGGTATATGAATTACTAATCTGACAATTATAAATGCACGCGTGTGTTGAAATTGCTTTTGCCGTCCGGATTTTATTTTCTCTGCCCTCTCGCCGAAACTGCAATAGAAAGCGTATAAACATTGCGAAATTGATGTTTGCAGATTAAAAATTCAATTTAAAAACGTTGGCTGGTCGACTTTGTAATGTATATGTGCAGTGGCAATTTTTTAAAATATAAAATATACAAATAAATTGTTGCAAAGATTAATTCTATAATAAATAAATTTTATATTTTTTATTTGGTAATTATATTTTATATTTAAATATTTTTTTTATTTAAAAAAAATTAAGTAACGTAAATCACTTCTATTTACCTAAACACAAGCAAATATTTTTTCATTTTTAAAATTTATTATATTTAAGACAAAAAATACTGACAATATTTATTGTTAAGTTGGGAAATAACATTAGTAGTTGAATAAAAATTGTTAAACTTTACATTTGCGGCGTTAATAATGGTAAATAGGTTGGCCTAAATAGTTTGTAAGAGCCTATTTTTATTAAATAAACAGTGCGCTTGTAATAAAGTTATATAAACAGTTAGTTTAGCAATCGTAAACTTTACATTTAAGGCGTTTATCTTGGCTTACAAGTTTATAGTAAGAGCGCATCTCAGATGCTTATTTGTGTTTCCTATTGAACGTACGCCTAAATTAAATTAAATTTTGAGTTTATAAGCAATCTTTAAATGCAGTTTGTTATGACATTTAAGTGATCAAGTTATTTTAAAGAGCGTTTCTTTTATTACTATTTTTTTTGAAAAAATAAAATTATGTTGTAAATTAAAAGTTTTAATAAAAATTCTTAAAATTAATATTTGTATCGTTTATCTTAGCGAATTAGTTGTAAAAACGTATTTTTTTATTTATCAACAAATACTATAGCCCCCATACAAACCAAAAGTTATAACACTACATATGCCAAAGTAGCACGGAACACATTTTAAATACAAGCAGTAAAAGAAGCCATAAATAATCGAAACGCAAAAAATATGATGACATAAAGAGCAAGATTGCTGTAAGTCTTACTAAACAAACAAATTTCATAAAAAATACTAAAAAGAGTAAAAAAACAGACCTAGCAACAAGATTTGTCAACTAATAGCTGCTGACTGAGAGCTGATTAATGGAAAAAGCCAAAGGACCTCTAACCCACAAGCCAGATTCATATGTCATATATCCTGCTGATTGTCAACAGAGGACATATTGCAGAAAAAAATCAATGGATTGAATTTTGGATTTGTGTATTCGACTTTCGGGATTAGACTGAAACCGATTCCAATATTTTAACAATACAAAGCTTGTAACTACGCGCGTCGGAAAATTATGATTTGGCCATTTATTCGTCCGGATGCTGATTTGAAGCAGCAGTAGCAAAAGTGCCCTAAATTTTGAAATAATGTCCTTTCGTTGCGCATTTGCATTGTCAATAAATTAGCGGGCGCGCGCAAAGGCGAGCAGGTAGAACGCAATTAAAACACGATTATTGCACCGCCCCATGTTTTATTCATCCACGCTGTTAATCAGCCCCGGGTGCAATTAGCGTGGTCATATCGTTTTTATTTCATACCCAGAATAATCCGTTTGTTTCGGCCAGGCCTGTTGTTCTCTGACCCCGAAGAGCAATTTTGAGGTTAGAATTAAGCTCACCATATTTATTTAAATGTACAAAATAAAATATTATTCAAATTAAAGTATTCTAATATTATATTTGACACGATACTTTTTTTTTGCAATTGTGGGTATTTAAGAATTTGTAGTTTTTTTTCGTCGCAATTATTTTACTTTTATTTCTAATATAAAACATTTTTACTCTCTTTACTTTTTTCTCTAAAATGATTTTTAACAAAGATACGATTTTTTTAATTTTTTGAATAGCCACCATTTTGAAACGAAAAATTGGATATAGCTGGATAACAAATATATTTGAGATGTTGACAAGGTCTATTTTTTGAAAAAAAAATTATGCTGATATAATAAAAGCAGCGGAAGTTATCGTGTCCTTAATTTGGAGTAAATTATATATATAAACCTATTTTCAGGCAATATTTGAAGAAATTAAGTTAGGTTGAGTTAGGCTATGCTACGATTTAACGTAGCATAACCTCACTATTGTAGCATAACCTAACATAGCCTAGCTCAAAAGATTTTTGTTTAGGGGAAAATACAAATTTATGTAAATGCGTTCTCAATGTTATACCTTTAGATACACATAGAAGTGGTCACCAAGACGGGGCAATGAATGCAAGGTATTCAGGTTGCATATTATAAAAGGGTCTAATTCAAAAAAAAATTTGAAACTTAAAAAATGAATAATTACATCTTTCTATGAATTTATCTACATAAAGGGGCAGTTTCAACAACGGTGAATCAAGTGCAAGGTACCAAGGTTCCACAGTATAAACAATTGAAATAAAAAAAATTGATTTTTATAAAAAAAAAATTTAAAAATATAAAATTTAAAAAAAAAAAAAAAAAAAAAAAAATTAATTTGAAGAAAATGAAATAATTGATTTTTATAAAAAAAAATAAAAAATATATTTTTCTGAAAAAAAAGTTTGAATTTTTTTTTAAATTGGACCCCCTTATAATATGTAGCCTGAGTACCTTGCACCTTTTGCGCTGCCCTGGTGACCGCCTCTATGTGTACCTGAAGGTATAACATTGAGAACGCATGTACATAAATTTGTATTTTCCCTTAAACAAAAATCTTTTGAGTTAGGCTATGTTAGGTTATGCTATAATAGTGAGGTTATGCTACGATAAATCCTAGCATAGCCTAACTCAACCTAACTTTATTTCTTCAAATATTGCTTGAAAATAGGTTTATATATAGAATTTACTCAAAATTAAGGACACGGTAACTTCCGCTGCTTTTATTATAGCAGCATATTTTTTTTTTTAAAAATAGACCTTGTCGACATCTCAAATATATTTGTTATCCAACTATATTCACTGTTTTGCTTAAAAATAGTGGCTATTTAAAAAATTAAAAAAATCGTATCTCAGTTAAAAACTATTTTAGAGAAAAAAGTAATGACAGTAAAAATGTTTAATCTTAGAAATAGAATTACAATAAAAATTAAAAAAATATATTTTTGTTTACATTTTTTACAGTCAGTCTCGCCTATGCGACCTTTATGTTCAGTTGCGCGATTTAAGCGTTTATTTGCCGATATATATATATATATATATATATATATATATATATATATATATATATATATATATATATATATATATATATATATATATATATATATATATATATATATATATATATATATATATATATATATATATATATATATATATATATATATATATATATATATATATATATATATATATATATATATATATATATATATATATATATATTATTTTAATAATTTATTTTTGAATATATAATAAACATTTAAAAATGCTTTTAAAACACAATTCAAGTTAATCTAAAAGGGCGAATATAATTTTATTGCGTTCGCATATTGCATATTATTGATTGAATATATCGAAAATCAGAAAACATAATAATTGTTTACGACATGTTGTTGAAAATGCTTTGAAGTGGTTTAGCAAATGGGGTTATTACAAATCAAAAGCAAAAACTGAAAGAAAATAAAAAATAAGTACACAGGAAGATCAAATTTTGATTTTTGAGTCACTTTAAAATCGTTGAAAAACGTTTTCAAAGCTGTCTGCTGAAATCTTTGTAAGCGGATGGCCATACATTTATTCGCGGACGGTAAGAAAAAGGCTCAACAATATAGGACTTAGAGGTTGTAAAGCCCGACACAAACCGTGTCTATTAGAAATAAATAAAACTCGAAGGTTAGAGTGTATTAAACACAACTACTAAGTAAGTATTAAGACACCAGACTAAAATCACAGTCTGTAAATTAGCGACATATTATTAAAAAGCAATATTACATGAGTCTCAGCGATATTTAATTTTAATAAAAGCTAATACAAATCCTTATTATTTATATGATATTTATAGTCCCGTATAAACTAAATATATTTTTTTTAAGCTAGAATTTTTTTTTAGAATTTGATGCTTTTTCCACATATTTTAATAAATGTTTTACAATTTAAATTGATAAAATTAAATACAGCTTAGATTTGGTATATATAAAAAAAAAGTTTAAGTCACTGTCAGCAAGAATTAACTTTTTATGAAGAACATTCTACATAAGTTTTATGTAACTGAATATTTTGAATTCGACTATTCCAAAAAAGAAATGATTGCACAGAAGAAAAAATTATAAAAAACCATGACGTAGATACATAGTTTGCTACATCAGAATTAAAAAAACTACTCTTAGATATTTCGGCTATCGATTATTCCAGGTATGCAATTACATATTTATAATCATTGTAAAATGTCGTTCATTAGATAACATTCAAGAAATTGGTTGGCTGATATATATAAAGCGTTTCCACTGCGACAGCACCGATTCGATCGACATTAACTTTCAATTCTCATACATACTAGGGATATGTTACACGTTCACGTTTAAAACGTACATGGTATATTTGCAATTCGGCAAATCTAACAAATATATGCATTAAATCAGAAGCAATGATAATTTTAATGTATTGTTAAAGGAAAAACTTACGTTATGCCCTCGGAGTCCGTCAACGGGAATTTAAAATTTGAAGATTTCGTTACTTAGATCGTTTTATGATTGTTCATCTAGTCAAATGAATGTATTCTTATAATCCTTACACACGTTATGTATATATTTCATTTTTATAGTTATAACATACCTAATTAATTTGCAATCCGGATATTTATATTCAGTCAAATCAAACAACGTGTATGACAAATTAATGAAAATTATTGTCGCATAGCAAAATTTTGTTTATAAATAATAATTATTTAAAACTGTTGTCACGTTACTGTCAGCCATCTTGTTTTATATTTGAATGCTTATTTTTCATTGGTCGACAACAAAAGAATTCATTAGCGGATGCTCGAAAATCATTACGTCAACTCTATTTTTGTTTTTTTTAATTAAAATTAAATATACTTCCTTTGTTTACGTGTATTATTATATACCGTTCATACAAGCGATACGATTTATAGAGTAGAATATTTAGCATATAACGTTTAATTTTAAGTCCGGAAGCGGCTTAGAAAAATTATATATAAGATGTAGTGGACCGTTTAAAATTATGTACACCTTAGGCCATACGTTTTTGCTGCAAATTCATTAAAAAAAACTACAAGCTGTATAAAAATAAATATTTATTTCCTATAAAAAACACAATTAGGAACATAATGTCGTCTTAATGTACACCATGCTGCCACTGGAATTCTAGGTTTTGAAACACTGACACAATGCGCGTGAGATGTTGGCTATCTCTTGACGAATATTTGCGTTAAGTTGGGTTATTGTAGCTGGTTTAGTAAAGTAATAATTTTTTAGATAGCTCCATATAAAATCGAGAAGTGTGAAATATAAGCTGCGAGGGAGGGGGGGCATAGGATGTCACATATATGCGATATTAGTTCGTTATGAAACATTTCTTTTACCACCAGTATAGTTACATTGGACGTATGGAAAGCTTCCTCGTGCTTTGCTTTGTTGCATCAAAGTCATTTTACCCAATTATTATTTATCGAATTAGATAATTTCTGTAAACTCATCATCTGACTTTAAAATTTTTTTTAAAGCTATTTTAACTTAACACATCCAAGAGGGGAAGTTAAAAATGTATTTAATCCGTAACGCGGGGGTTACCCGTTTGATAATCAATGGCGTGGTCACTTTGGCATCGGCCAAGGGTTCATCTTGTATTCCCGCGGGATATCGCGCTTGGCTGCCCCTAATTGCAATTTTCAACTCATATTATTCTGCGCGGTGGCCATTCATTAATCTCTCTTTTCTTTGCCGCATTCAGTTAGCTTGCTCTCTTTTTGCACACTCTTGTTAACGTACCGGGAACCACAGTACCACCAATACCAACACATTCGTTTATACCTAATGCAACAACGCCAAAATAATGTTTTTCAGTAAAGTGCGAATGAGAACTTAATTTTGAAATATAAATATATATGTCGAAACTATGGATTAATACTTTACTTAACAAATTGTTAAAATTGATTGTTAATTATCTTTACAATTTAAATTCAACCTAGTAGAATAGGAACATGAAAATTTTTTAAATATGAATTATCCACTTCATTTTTGAGAATATGGTAAATATTCATTAAAAATATAAAAAAACCTTTGTTGATGGATATTTAATTAAAGAATAGTTTTTGGCGGCTGCAGATTAATTCTTATCAGAGTGGAAAAATAAAAAATATATTATTGATCTAATTAAATATAACCAACAGTGAAATATTTGTTTCATATAAGACTATTATTTTAAATTGTGTACAATATTAAATTTTAATAATTAAAATAAAAAATACATTATTATGTTAGTTATGATAAAAAACAGCTACTTGAACTTGGATGTAAAATGAAATATTTCGTGAGCTAACCAGCAAAATAGGCAAAAAGTAAATTTATGTTTGTTGTATTTGGTTTCCAATTTAAATAAATGTTTTTGTGACTTATAAATAAGTTAATTTAGGCTACATAATCACTTTTGCAAATAAAAACCTCCTTTAAAACATCGCAAACGAATTAAATCTCACAAATTACAAATTAAATGCTAGATAACCACTTTTAAATTAAACGACTCTTATATTATACTTAAAACGAATTAAATCTCACAAATTTAAATTTATAAGTAAATGTACATACTAAAACATCAATAAATAAATAATAATTATAATTTTATATCATTATAAATATTTTATCGTACTATTATATTATAATATAACAAACTAGCTGTCGGTATCTCACTATCGTGAAGTGCCGAAGCTAGCGAGTGTGCGAGTACCGGACCCTCAACTTTTTGGGTTTTAAATGTTATTTTTGCTTCGTTCTGATTTTTTAATTTAGAATACTGGATCAATATGTAATGTGTAAGGTATTAGGATTACTTAGAGTGGCTCTTTATGAAGCTCTAATCAAAAGATTAGGCCTACTTAAACTGATGCAGATATTTATTTTTATGAATTTGTTATCTAGCTTACCAAATACATTAAAATCTATGAGACAAGTGTTTTAAGGGCATTATAATTAGTAGTATCAAAATAAAATATTATACTTACATTCTTAATATGCCTTATAAATATAATATATGAATGCTCGAAGATCTTGAGGCATACAAGGTTTCTGAGTCTCTTTACTAATGTGATATATGGACCTATACTAACGGCAAATTTTTGCCCCATTCTAACGTGTTTTACACTTCTTAAAAAAATAATTGGGTTTGCTTTTTCATATTTATGTATATGTGATAACGTAAAAACAACATAAACATAACGCAAGATACATATACATTGGAAAATATGCCATTTGTATTTTCCAAGACTTAGATATAGAGACAAAGACAGAGAGAAAGAGCGGGTGTTAGTAATGGTTTTAGAAGCACACAACGAATTCCTTTGGCTGCCTGGGCATAATGCCACTGAGACTTTAAAATTGTGAACCCGGGTGAAAACCTTTAAACCCGCTTATAGATCAGCTCTCCAATTTCTATGTATGGAGCGACCGACGACGCTGCCACTGCAGATTTGTACAGGAAACGAATCGGAAATATTATCGTGGCATTATTTATTAGTATTACTGTAGCGGAAAACGTCTGATCTGCACTACCGAAGTAAATTCGTACAAGGGGAGAATAAAAAAGAAACACCCCAGTACGTGGTGGTTAGCGATGGATTACGGGGAATCTGCCCGTCGGGGAAAACAAATTTATTTTGTACATTTTGTGTATTGGGAAATTATAATAAAATTGAGTGTATTGTTCGGATGTGGTACAGTTTTGGCTTGGCGCCCGTGAAAGAGAAATAAAAATAAGGAAAAGCGATCGGAATAATAAATAAAAATAGTGGCGCTTTCACTATTCAGAACCGATAAATCTTGTGCAAAAATTCGCCTCGGATTTGCTCCAATGCACGTGCAAGAGTTTTTTAACCGATTTATTTATTTACTGGGTACGTATGAAACTAACGTAACGTAAATGTAAACCTTATTATTACGGGTAAATTAAGAAGTTCGGTGGAAAAGCGGCGTAAGTGATTTAAGGGCTATTATCAATAGATTACATTTTGATTTTTTTAAACTTTATTATATTAGGTATGAAAATATGTTTTAAATAAACGTTTATTAGACAACAAATATTAGCAGTCAGTTTTTTGGTATTATATTATATTAAAAAAATAAACATATTATTTTATTATGACTTTTTTTATTAAAATATAATTTTATTTTAATATTGATATTTTGATATAAATATTATGCAATATGTTTTAAGTTTATTATTTTTTATTAAATAATTAAAAAAAAATATATTAATAATTCGCATATATAAATATTATCATAGCGTAAATAAAATATTGCATATGTGATAATTTTGATAGACGGACACAAACAATCTTTTTATTTGTTTATATATTCCACTTTGTCCCTTTCTACGATAAAACATATTTACGTCTATGGGTTTCTGAAGATCAATAAATGCTTTTGTGTATCGTTGTCGTAATGGAATATTATTATGAAATAGAAAAGGAGACCATAGTAGCATAAACAAAAAAATGTTATGAGATACTAGTATATCTTTGTCAAAAAACGATCTGGCATAATTTACCGCAAAAAAACCCTTGGCTATTCATAAACGGTTCTGCGTACTGCCACTCGTCGTCGTGCTACGTCGTGGATCGTTATCGTTAGCAAAAATAGATGTTTCCAGTTATTATTGAAAAATCCATTAATAACTAAACTATGCTTTTAATGTGGGTAATGGTTAATAACGCGATTCTAAAAAATCTTAGTCTACATTTGATAACGACTAACTGAACACTAATTGAATTTTAATTACGCAAAACAAATTATAATTTTGCACAAAATATACCATAAATCAAACTTTTTTGGATCACTTTAAACAACTAGAAAAATGTTTCATAGTAGCAAAAGCATAGAAGCAAAAAAAAAAAACGCTTCTTTTTGGTTATATATATTTGATCGTAAATGTGATAAAAGTAGATCCTTTACGACAACAAAATGAAGGTAATTGAATTGTATTTAAATTGAAACAAAATTGATCGCAATTATTTTGTAAAGCAAACTTGTTTGCAAAATAACAATATATATAAATAATTTTTTAAAAATTATTTTCACTCTCAAAATGATAACACCTGTATTCTTAATTCCTTTAGTTTTTAAATTTAAAAATATAATATCATACACCATTTTTTTTAATTTTATGAAAATCCACAGATTATTAGATAAATAAAAAATATTCTATATAATTGTCTAAATATATCTTACCACGTGACATTACATTTATTTTTGTTCGTTATGTTAGCAGTAGTCAAAGTTTGATATAATATTTCGAAATTCTAAATGCACTTTTTCTCAAGCCGATGGATATTTTAATCCTTTCTAATTTATGAGAAGACCTTTAGACTTAAGCTGTTAAAAAGTTTCTCTCGGTTGTGTCGCATTTTATCGATGAAACTTATCGTTTTTCAGGCCGTTTAATTAATGTTTAATTATTGTAAAAATAGTTTAATTAATGAATATGATAATAATTAAGCTGCACATCAATATTTTTATTTAACTTGAATATTTATCAAAAATACAGTTTATATACAGGTTCTGTACAAAATATTTTTTACTTATAAATATAGCAATATTTAATATTTTAACAATAATAAAACGTGTATTTTTATTGTATGGTAGTTAAAATAAAATATCGTAAACAGAAAATTGAAGCATCGCGGATTAGGGTTAGCTCAAGGGTAAAAAGGAATGACGCCGATTTGATCAACAAGTGGAAAAGGAAGGGAACTCGATTTAAATGTGCGTTTGGTTCAGCGATATTTATGACATTCCTAGATAAATTATTTTTGAGCTCATATTCACATGAAATACTCAACTTTTATGGAAATGCACTGGAGATGGTTTTTAAATAATATATTCTACGTTTTAAGAATTATGAATAGTATTATATATTAAGATATATTTTTTATCATTTCTTAAAAGTTTTATTATTTATACGCAGAATGAGCTACGTTCATCTACAACGTAGCGATTACGTGAATCCAGGAAGGTACCTCCGTTTCCGACGTAACTATGTTTTATTGTCGTCCACGTAGAAACGACGTTGGAGATGGAAGAAGAAGAAGAAGCGAATGAAAAAATTGTATGAAAATGACAGTTTGTGGTCACAATAGAAGCATTGAGGTTTGAACACAAAGAGATATCATGCTCCATGCCCTCGCTAATAGTCGACGCTGCTCTGTGGATGACGTCGATGGCTATTCCTCTCGTCTCTTCCTTACACACGTCTCCAGCATCCGCAATCCGACGCTACAGTAACCACACACACGTACCGTATAAATTCAAGAAACCTCTCGTATGTATTTCAGCGTAAAATCCATATATAGCTATATGTATTGAGATGAAACGATATCGATAAAATATTTAACAATGCTTTATTGAAGCGGTCTAATGTCACAAATCGTGTAAATTTAAAAATAAATTAAAATTCATACGCAATGCTTTATGTTACATTAGCTGCTTATACAGGATGATTTAAAAAAATGGCAAACGATATTATGGGCGTTATTAAGTCAGCATGATTATATTGCGACACAAAAATAAAATTTCTAAAGCGAAAGCTAACAAAGCAATTGACTCCAAAATTGCTTATGTGTTTGTTTACGAAAATATCGTACTAATTGTATAAAAAATCTATAGTTAATATCAAAAATATCCGTGGCCTTGAGAAAATATGCGAAAATAACGCGTGCATTCGCTTGCTCTCGAAACAGCCGTTTCTAATCTGTTCTGGTGGTAAACAGCAATCTGCATTGAAAAAACTCACCAACTTTCTGTAATAAGTTATCACATAAAAAAGGTGTGAACCAAAAAAATATATAAAGGGGGCCATGGATATAAATACGGAAACGCAGGCAGACATTATTAAAGTCACTTCTGCTGACATTAATACGAGCCAAGAACGCAGAATCTGCCGCTTCCCTCTTCGCATTTACGTAATCTTCAACTCAACCCACTTTGGAGACGCCTGTGGAAGTATTTCTCAATTGTTGCATATCATAATAAACAATATTTTTCTTAATAAAAATAAACAAATGCATTGTTTATTTCTGGTTGGTGTAGTTATCGATTTATTTTTTCAGAGATATTATGTGGGTTAATAAAAATAAACAGTATATCCATTTTTTATACTCTATTCGTACAGTTAGTTAGCCAGTGTCGTTTAATTCAATTATTTTACATTGCACTTTGAATATAAACTCTCTGTGGATACGATCCATTTAAATTTCATTTCAAAAACCTGCCAGCGAACATTTTATTAAACTCCATAAATATATTGCATGCAGTATTTTGCAAATCGAAAAATGTAATTTATATAAAGGTTGCTCCGCGAATTATTCATGAACGTGAAAAAGTCGGCCCTGGAACTTGATTACCATTAATTTTCGGTTAACTCTCATAAACTTTCATAGATTTAATATGACTTTTTTCTCTATATTATTCTCTTGCTCTCGATCCGAGCTTTTCAACAGCGCCCCAAATGTAAATGTGTATAATGTGATTTTTTCCGAACAAAGGCTTTTCTGAGAATATACAAAGTTTTTGAGGGGGTGGTAGGGTCGGGGCGTGTAAAACGTCGGAAAAACATAAAAATGTTGTTTACGGCGAATTTGTTTCCTAAATCTCTCACCTTAAACGAGTATGTATGATGCAGCTCAGAGAGCAAGGTCTTAAGTGCCAACAGCGTACTGAGAGCCAGACGACGTTTTGGTAATAAACAACACTGAATGTTTAGATGATATATTCAAGATGAATTTTTGCCGTAATTTTAGAATGCATTCCGCGAAAAGTCGCACTCAAAAAATACAGGAATTCGAGGATTAAATGTCTTTTTTTCATGAATTATTTAAATATATGCTTTTTCCTTTGAACTTAGTGAATAATATCTATGTGCTCCTAAGATAATTATTTACATACAGTAATGTACGAATAAGAGTTTCATAACATAAAAACACTCTAATTAACAATAAACTGTCTGGGTGTTTTGAAGAAAAAAATGACTTTTCACTACGTTGTGCAATTAAAACTCGGTCATTGAACTTGAAAATATGTAAAATATTGTTAATAATCCTACATATTCCCTAGTAAAAGTGACAATCTACCATAACTACTCAACCAAATAAAATACCTTTACATGTATTTTGACAACAATGGTTTGGTTTATTAAGGGTCACCCATGAAACATATTCTTGTTTTATTAGAAATGTGTTTACCAGCTTAGCCATTTATATAAGTAAGACTTTCTATTATTCGTCTAAGCTACTAAGAGTAAACGTATAAAATACTTGACACTAGGTCGCAGATACGCAGGACCAGAGGAGCAGTGGGAAATTCTTGAAAGAGGCGATGACCCATCTTAAGTAATGACTTAATGAAAAATTAATTTACATTAAATTAGGAACTAAAAATATAATGTAACACATTATTTAAAAATAAATAATGTAATAATATAATAACAATTTTAATAATTTAACAACTTTATCCGTCACGATCGACTCTAAAAGATTTAAAATCAATCTTTCGCACGATGAAGATAATGGCTTTGAAAAAAGGTAACAAGGGTGGATAACCCTCGTTTTGCCACCGAGCGCTGTCATCCCCGCGAACAGGAACTTGCACAACCCTTACATAAATATTTTACTTTTATAGCCCCGCTTTTCTAGCAGGTAAGCTGATTTTCACCCTCACAAGTGGGCCCAGATTATGTCGAGCGCTTTTCCGCGGAAAATAAGTTGTTGACATCGTAAAATAAAAAGGAAGAACAGAAACGAAAACCAACAACACAGAAGAGAGCACCTAAAAGAGTTCCGCCGTAGCTCGCTTGCATTTAAGCGGTTAAGGAATTCATGTTTCGCTGGGGAAATTAATTTGAGACCCCAAAGGTGGTGGGATCGAATTTTTTCGTGGTGCGCGAATATTTAAGGTGGGCGCCGTAAAAAAGTTAATAATAGTATGCATCTCGGGGCGCCACTGAAAAAGTTACTTTTTTTCGGGTGGCTCACCTGAAAACTTGATTATAATCTGTGGACGATGGGGTCTGATGTGTTGTACTATAACAACAACGGGTAATTTTTGTATAACGGCTTTGCGTCACTGCGGCTTCGGTGGTGCTTTATACATTTATGTATGTATAACGAAATGCTTCTTTAGAATACATTAAACTCGAATAAAAAAATTGGAAATCTCTAGCGTAAATAATTTATAGTAATACTATAAAAGAATCAGTAAATAACAGATTGAATATTAATTTAAAAACCATCTTTCATATTTACTTTCTTAGGACATTGATACCTTAGTTGTCGCATTGAAGCTTTTCTTCTTGAATCGATTTTTGCGAAATCAATCACAGCCATAAAATATATTATAATGATTTTATTTATATATTACGTCTATCTTATTATTGTCAAAATTATCGATAATTATTAATTAATAAGAAGTAATAGTGTATGATGCCGTAATAGGCTAACAATAAAACATTTAAACCTTACATATAGGCAGTATACGTATGTATTGATAGTTATGACGAGATACCTATATTTTTATATAGTATATAAAAATTGAGGTATCTCGTCTACGTGGCAGAAAAATGTTCAGTTATTTACATTTAGGTAAATTTTTAATATTTTATTCAAGTTCTGTGTATACAGTGGGTCCAGGATTTTACGTGGAAAATATACTACGTAATATAGTTAGTTTGATTAAATAATTTAGGCTAAAGCGGTAGACCACAAACATGGTATAATTAATTAGTAATTGTGCATAATACTAATAGATATATTTCATTTGACGGCAATGTTGTATATGGTTGTGACAAATGTAGTTATTTGAGTCCTGATGATAGTTTTGCTGAAATAAAAGTTATTATTGATTAGTCGCTTTGTAACTAAAACACAATTATCATTTGCTTTCAATTGAAACGAATCAAATTTATTATATAGGTCGGAAATAATAGTATATCATTGATTACAGTATATATTGCCACTGTAATTTTTAAACCTAATAAATCATAACTGCTATTTTTTGCGTATAATACATTTTAATAAATTTGTGAGAAATTTCTTATAATTATCTAGTAGAAAGTGTAAATTAAACATAGTTGTTTTACAAATAAACTTTAAGAGAAATTGTCATTCTAGAACACAAAAACGATAACTGAAACCGAAAATTCTTAATCTATTGTTAGCACTGAGTATTTTATACTTTACATTTTTTTTGTCTATTTGCTAAAGGGATGGTGCACCTTTTTATAAGCGCGTGTCAAAAATTTACAAATATTATTTATTGATGTTCATGTCCTATTAACGTCCAAAAATTTTAATAGTAAATGAGTTTCAGTAATGATAACTAGAGCAAATTACAAATACTCAGTGACTTTTAAGTGCAAAGTTTAAGTCTCTAGAGCAGTGGTTCTTAACCTTTTCAAAGTCACGGTGCACTTTTGATCATGGGAAAAAGTGGCGGTGCACCAGAATTAAGAGGTCGAAAAAAATATGTGGACATAATTTTTATTACATATTTAAAAAAAATAATAGTTACATACAAAATTACATACAAATTTCTTACATATTTTTTAAAATTAAATTATATAAAAAAGTTTAGTATTGAAAATAAATTTAGGTAGTTAATTTTGCCCTAGAACCAATTCTTAATTACGTGTTTTATTAAAAATATTTGTATTAATATTTAAAGGTACTCTTTGGATGGCAAATCTAAGTGGTGCATTTTCCCCCCTTTGTTTACCCAAAATGACGTTCCTGCTTAACATAATAGAATTTATATGATCGATCAAAAATTAATTATTGTGATACCTGAGCTTGTTGGCTTTTGCAGATATCAGAAATATTAGGTCGAATATTTTATGTAGTTACCCTGAATTCTTCGTTTAAATTTTTTTCTGTCTTTCTCGTTTTTTAGTTTTCATATTAGTTGTTATTGAGAAACCAAGCTCACACAAATATGATGTTGAAAACTGTAACAAAATTTTCAGTGCCTTCATGTAAATAACTGAATATTCCTCTTGGACAGTAATCGAAAAATTCTTCACAGTTATTTCGGAAAATTTATTTTTTAGAGTACGATCAGTCGACAATTAGACTAATTTGATGATTTCGTATCCGGTCATAATTTTCTATATTTAAGAATGAAATATAATGTGCAATCTTTTCTTCCAATAAAGTTAAATATTCTATTATTGCGGAAATAACTCCCTTGGGAATGTTTTCGTTAAGTGAAGGAAACATATCTACTTTTTTTTCTATTATTCAATTTTTCCAAAGAGTTATTTTTTTCCGAAATCCTGTCAATTTGTCAATAGATGTCATGAGTTTTTCGTTTTTTCCTTGAATGCTTGTGCTAACGTTATTTAAGTTATTAAAAATGTCTGCTAAATATGCCACTTTAGCATACCAATCATTATTTTGAAGACATTTTACAAAATCATTCATACCTTCATTTCGAAAAAAGATTAACAATTCATTCTTAAGTTCTATGAATCGGCATAAAACTTTACCCTTAGATAACCACCTGACTTCAGTGTGAAAAAGCAAACACTCGTACATAGCTTCCATAGAAATGCAAACTTTTTAAGCATGCGTGTTTTTAAAGGTCTTGATTTTATGAAATTCACTATATTTACAACTTGATTTAGTACAGGTTTTAGTGTTGCTGGTAAAGTTTTCGAAACTAAAGATTCTCTATGTAAAAAACAGTGCGTAAATATAATATTAGGTTTTCTTGTCTTTGCAAGTGTAACAAATCCTTTAAATGAGCCTACCATTGAAGGAGCACCATCGATACAAATTCCTAATCATAACTCCCATGATATTTTAAATTGTTCTAAATATGAATAAATAAGATCAAAAACATCTTGTCCTGTCGTATGCTCGGTAAGTTCTTTGCAGCATAGATATTGATTCACTATTTTGTTTTCATTTATGAAACGAACGAATCCTAGTATTTGTGCCTTACCGCTAACGTCAGTAGATTCGTCGACTTGTAAAACAAAATATCGCTTGGAAAGTTTATCGTTAACTGTTTTCTCAGTATCATCCGACATATTTAATTTTTTTTATTATTGTATCGTTTGAAAGAGGAATTTTCATAATTTCCTTTTTGCTTCATCACCAAACATAAATTTTCCTATTTCACAATATGCAGGTAAAATTAGAAACTCTGCTATAGTATGTGGTTTTAATTGTACAGCAATCAATTCAGCAATTTTGTATGACGCCAGTTGTGCCTTATCGGAAATTTTAACAGTTTTTTCAAAATATTTCGCTTGTTTATTTTGCATGCTTAACAATCTTTTGAAGTTATCTTTACTTTTTGATGCAAGATTGGCGTGCTTCGTAGTGAAGTGGCGATTTAACTTGTTAGTATACATCGCGCTATTGGACAGTTTTTCTCCACATACAACACATAGTGGAATGTGATATCCTTCCTCATTGATGCTAGTAAAACTGAAACGTAAATATTCTTCAGAATACTGTCCATTTTTTTTTTATTTTACTGGATATATTTTCTTTTATATGAGACGTATGATGTCTAGTAACATCTTCACGACTTCTTCCGCTTGTACTCCCAGTGTCATTAATATTTTGTTCTTATTCACAATTTCGTTTGGTAATAAATGTATCCATTGTGAGGTATCACGACTATAATAAAATATAAATTAATTGAAACATTAAAATTTTACTATTTTGCGGAATTTTTGTTTTTACCAATTTTCTCGCGGTGCACTTGCAATAGGCTCGCGGTGCACTGGTGCACCGCGGTGCACCGGTTAAGAACCAATGCTCTAGAGAGTCGCGATCGCGTCCCTTTTTCTTAACCGTCACGGTCAGGACCTCAGCGCTTGAGAACTATTCAGCTTCTTAAAAAGTTTGGTAAACACAAGCATGCTTTTGGAGATAGGTCAATTGGGCGACGGCGATTGGGCGACGGTCAAATGGGCGATTCAAAATGGGCGACGGACAAATGGGCGATGGTCTTTTGGGCGATACAATAATAATGCATTACAAATAAATGTGATGCAAATCATGATCTTATAATTAATTAAATAATTAACATAATTTAATACATAGTAAAATATATATATATATACATATACGTACATACGAAAATATAAGTTTTATTTTTAAGAATATAATTAAAAGATGAAAACATTATTCGGTCTAAACAAAATATAATATACCTACATAAGATATAGTATGTATATATTTACTTATCATTTGTGCTTAATTAATCTAAAAATATCACTTAAACAGTTTGATTTTTTTATTCAAGAATTTAAGAGAGTTACCCGATATCATAAAACACTTGAAGCACACGACTTAAGTCGGTAATTTTATTATAAATACCTACCTGATAAATGTTTATAGTGGGCCCTTATGCGAATTTTTTTTATGTTTTGAGCCTTGGAAACTACTGTGAGAACAAACTTTTGGAATTTCCAAAAATCGCATGTTTTGCAGTTATCTATTTTAAATTAGATAGGAGAGTTATATATAAATATAATAACACAGAACTAACGATGATAAGTGTTTATCGTGGATTTTACCCTTTACGCAATTTTTTTATGTTTTGAGACTTATAAATTACTGTGAGAACAATATTTTGGAATTTCCAAAAATCGCATATTTTACCGTTATTTATTTTAAACTGGATAGGGTAGTTATATATAAATATAATAACCTAGAACTAGCGCTGATAAATGTTTATCGTGGATTTTGCCCTTAACGCGATTTTTTTTATGTTTTGCGCCTTGGAAATTAGTGTGAGAATAAACTTTGGGAATTCACAAAAATCGCATATTTTACAGTTATCTATTTAAAACTAGATAGGGTAGTTTTATATAAATATAATAACCCATAACTAGCGCTCAGTATACTTTTGAACTTTTACTGAAAACGTTCGCAAAAAGTTTCGTTGCGTCTTTGAAAATTATTTTTGTCGTGGTTTTAAAACACTTTGTCACAGTGTCATTGTGTGTTTGGTAAAAAATTCAGTACAGCAAGAAAATAAGTACGTGTCTTTTTATTCACATGTAGGTTATATTTTATGTGTTGTTTATAGATAATTGTTTTTTATAGATCATTGTTGAGAGCGACTAATTTGAGTTACCACAGTTTAAATTCTTCATAAATGGATAATTCAGACATATTAAGTCAAAAAGACAAGGAAAAATATTTTTGGAATGGATATCTTTATGAAAAAAATAGACCAAAGAATGTTTATAGAAGTTTTGAGGTACAATAGAAAAAATATCATAGAATATTTACGTGGTATTGCATATAATTATAATATTAGTTAATAATTAAAAAATAAAATTGTTTTTCATTTAATATACATTTTCGTTTTAATGTATATTTTATTAATATTCACAATAAAGCAAAGCGTGCAAGTTTTTTAAATTTCTGTCGCCCATATGACCGTCGCCCAAATAACCATCGCCCAATTGCCCGTCGCCCAACTGACCAAAATCGCCCATTTGTCGTGTACCGCTATAAAGAGCTAGAACATTTTAAGTGGGATGGTGCTTAACTATTTTACGCGTCTACCATAATGTTTTTTTTATTGATAAAATTAGACATTTCGTGTGAATTTTTAATAATATGTATGTTAAAAAGTGTGTATAAAGCCTTGCGTTTTTAAGGTGCTGGTTAAATGATATAAAAATGACTCAATTATATATTCTTCATCTATTTCTACAATTATTCTCTACGTGTTAATTAATTTTTTATGTGATTTGAAAAAAATGTATTTTTGAAAGCAATAATCTGTTTTTGAAAAATATTTTTTTTACCCTAAAACCGTTATGGGTTTAAATAGATAGGCATTTGTAGTAATCTCTGAAGAATACGTTGGGTGAGAAAGGAGTTCACAAAAAAATTCATTCATAAAAAATAATATATTTTTGCAAATGTAAGAAAAAATGCAAATACTTATGGGACAACCTGATATATATATTTGAAATATTAAAATACAATTTAATGTATTGAGAAATGAAAATGCTAGAGAGATTTGTAATAAAAAATAGAATAAAATAAAACATCTCTTAAGATGCTCTTACATACACTCGATCAAGATTTTGTCACGTGCCACACAATAGATCAAGTATTAATTAACCGGCCTTTAGATAAGAGAGCATTTCAAAGGAAATTGTTCACAAAAGGTTCATCTTCTCTATCCGGAAGCATACAGGAATTCTTTTGATGCCGAGGCCTTCAGATCAATACATAAAATGCAGCATCCAACTATTCCTCCAGAGGGTGTGAATCCATCCCGGGCTGGCTGTCTTTCGAGAAACGACTCCATTAATCTTGGCTGGTGCTGGAATGCGGGTGCACATTCGATATTGCCGCTTTATGTGTATATCTGAGCATCTGGCGGGTATATCTGACGATTCCCTGTGGTGTGCTCGCCTCGCGGTCTTCGGGTCATACTAGTAGGACTTGTGATGTAATGGCATATATCACTCGAGTTTATCGAATATCTTGGTATACTACACCCCCAGATAAAATGCATTGCTTTCAAAGTTGAAAGAACGAGAAATTTGCATAAAAACTTTCCTAATATAAAACCAGCATTGGACTTTTATCTTACTGCGTATTAAGTAAAAATCTATAGATGCCATTTTTTTATTTATAGTGCATTATTAAGTTTTCTGAGGGGACCCGATTCCATCAGTTCAGTTATTTATCTTAAAATATTTACGAGCAAATAATCTGACACATGGATACAAAAAAGGTCTAACACTATACTTTAAAGTCTATAGAATAGTGTAGTGACACTTTAGTATAGACTAAAAATGCATGGGGGGTTTATTTTATTTTAAAATATATTTGGTGTTATGTTTAATTAAAAGCATTATTAACATAAAACATAAAGTAGGTTTTATATACATATTTAATAATCATAAATATTTTTATCTTAAGTAGCTCATTATTAAACATTTTTTTTATTATCTAATATGAATATTTAAGGTAGGTTTGATTTATCACGATAAGGTAAATCTGAGAAAACCTGTTTTAATCCGTCAAAATTATAATGAAGTAATAATCAATAACGATATAATTGAAAATGTAATGTTTTATATTTATTCAAAGCCAGATTTTTCGGGTATTAGTCATTCATTAAGTAGTAAGACATTATCTTTTAAACTCACTGTAAGATGGTAAAACAAATAGCGAGCCACGTTTTTAATTTACACTGGTGGTCATACACAGATCCTGTTGCCCGTCTCTAGCAATATTAAAATGTAGGTGTTAGTTTTAATTAGTTTAATTAAAATTTTCCAGATGGACTTAACAAGGCG